>NW_020944981.1:0-4924 GCF_900497805.2 Vombatus ursinus | reverse complement strand
TTAACTCTTAGGCTAACTCCATATCCATTATGTCACACTGCTCCTGCACAAGTATATACTGCTCCAGGGCTTCATTATTACATGCAGGTACTCTGGATTCAGGAAGGCTAAGCATTAGAATGTAAGTCCTTCCAAACTGTAGAGGCTCCCAGGTTAGCCCAGTAATGGGCCATACTGGTGCTGGCCAAGCTATATCCAGAGAGGTTCATCACAAAGTTGGGTGAAATAGATGAATTTTTTGGCCAACCAAACTCTGAAAGGCTGTGTGATAAGGAATTGTAGGATTAGACTCTATGCCACTGGAAAAAAACCAGTAAAGTTTAGATCACAATCCTTGAAGCACTGAAGGAAACCTTATTTTACATAAAGTGTGTAAGTCTTCACAGTCATTAGAGAAATAGCACCAAGGACAAGAATCAAGAATCAGCCTTCAAGATTGTGAGAAAGCAAGGCCCACTATTACATTGTAGGTGGAGCTATGAATTGGTCCAACCATTCTGGGAAGCAATTTGGAATTATGGAGATAAAGTGACTAAAACCTCCATACACTTTAACACAAAGATCCCCACTACTAGGCATATATACTCCAAAGAGGTCAAAAGCTTCCATGTATGCCAAAATATTCAAACCAACACTATTTATAGTGGCAAAGAAATGGACACACCAGAGATGCCCATGTATTAGGAATACATTGGAATATTATTGTGCTGTAATTAATGATGAACATGACAAATACAGAGAAATCTTGGAAGACTTATATGAATTTCACTAAAATGAAGCAAATAGAACCCAGAAAAATAATGCAGCTTGGTGGCGCAGTGGATAGAGCACCAGCCCTGGAATCAGGAGGACCTGAGTTCAATTCTGGCCTCAGATCAAACATTTGACACTTACCAGCTGTGTGACCCTAAGCAAGTCACTTAACCTCAATTGCCCAAAAAAACAAAAAAAAAATTTCTACACAATGACTTTTGTTGTTGTTCAGTTGTTTTCCATTGTGGCCGACTCTTCCTCACCTCATTTGGGATTTTCTTGACAAAGATACTGGAGTGGTTTGCCATTTCCTTCCCCAACTAATTTTATAGAAGAGGAAACTGAGGTAAACAGCATTAACTGACTTGCCCAAGGTCACACAGCTAGTAAGTGCCTGAGGCAGGGTCTCCCTGACTCCCAAGCCCAAGTCCAACACTCTATCCTCTACTCCACCTTGGAACAGAGCTGGTTTTACAGCCTGAGTCTTCTTACTCTGAAGTTGCTGTTTTGTTGTTTCAGTCGTGTCTAACTTTGTGACCACATTTGGAATGTTCTTGGCAAAGATACTAGGATTGTTTACCATTTCCTTCTCCAGTTCCCTTGACAGATGAAGAAACTGAGATGAACAGATTTAAGTGATTTGTCCATCATGGTCACCCAGGTCGTAAGTGTCTGAGGCCAGATTTGAACTCAGGTCTTCCAGACTCCAGGCCTGGTGCTCTATCTACTGTGTCAGTGCATCTGCTGTTCCTGTTGAGGGCAGATAATATGTCCAGGAAAAAAAAAGTCCCACACATCAGCCAGACTGTTCTCTTCAGTGTCCATAAGGCCCTCTATCCTTATGAAACCTTTCTTAATGTTGATGAATGTGGAGGGACAGGCATCTCACTGTTAAGACTAGGCTTTGTACAGGGGTTTCCCTGTGTGGTACAGTCATTTCTAGCAAACACTTGTTCAGAATGAGATGCAAATCAACGTATCTTTACCTAGAGACAAGATGATAATAATAATAATAAATTATACAATAATGATTTAAAATTTGCCAAAGCTTTACATGTATTGTCTCGTTTAACACTCATAATGATCCTGTAATTAGGTGCTATTATTATGTTCATTTTACAGATGAGGAAGCTGAGGCAATGTTAAGTGACTTAAACAGGGTCAAACCACTAGTGCAGGAGGCAGGATTTGAATTGAGGTCTTCCTGATTCCAAGGCCAGCACTCAGTCCACTACGCCGTCTAGTTGCCTGTTATAAAAGTACAAACAGCAAAAACAAAACTATTTAGGGGTTAGTGATACCCATTCACCCCGTAAAATGAGACAAGGGAGGGAAACAATGGATGACTACTAAGTTCCAGTAGAGGCAAAATAACAAAACTCTGTCCTGACAGATCACTCCTCAAGAAGATCAATAAAACAAAGCCCCAAAACCTCATGATTCTGTTCAGTTAAAGGCAGCAGCATCCTGGCTGGTGGTACTGGTGTGCACCTGCACCCCCTGACTCCTCTCCTCTCCAAGGAACACCAGCGACCCCACCCGCCCCTGCCACAGATTCTACCTTCTATCATCCTTCAGTCTCTCCTTCAGCCTGAAAAAACAAAAACAAAACATTTCTCATCAGCTCTCTTACCTAGAAGAGGTCAGCTTTTCTTCAGAATCATGTTTAGTGTTGAGAGCAGCCTTGGTGAGGATATTAGTTAGGAAGAGGCAGGCTCTCATAAGTCACATTCCACATGGGACCACAGTTTCACTATCACAGGGTTGATTGAAAAAAAAAACCAGAAAGATCAAAAGCATATGGCGGGGATGACCTACCTTTGAGAATCTGAAAAGCTCTATTAATAATCATTAACTTCTCCCAGAAACAAAGGGAATCTTTTCATCTCATTCTGCTATGAGTGTTCTGTGGCTGGAGGTCATGGGATAGGACGGTTCCTGGAAGATGAAAATGAGTGTCACTCCTGAGACCTGGGATTCATTCCCATGGTGGGTGTGAACAGGCTGTATAATGTATAATAAATAAGGATCTATGAAAAACTACAAAGAAATAAAGTATGTCATCAAGGAGTAGTCCACCGGTAAACATTTTTTAAGTACAGGGTACACTATGCTAAGGAAATGATCAAAAAAGAAATTAGACTGGTCACATGATGAAAACTAAGAATACCATTGGATAGCTGTTGTGCTCCACTCATGAGCTCATTATCAGGAGAAATTGAGCATGTGAGGTCATTGTGGCAAACTCAGAGGAGGACCTGGACAAGAGTAAGTACATGGACAAGCACGGCTGGCTTACAATCCACGTTGGTAGAAGGAACATCTGCATTAACAGTAGCAGAATTCATTAAAGATCTCCAAACCCATGTCTCTTGTGAATTGTCCTATTACTGTCAAAGGCACCACCATCCTCCCAGTCACCTAGGTGATACCTTCATCTCTTCACTTTTGCTTGCCCCATATATATACAATCAATTGCCAAATCTTGTCAATTCAACCTTCACAACATATCTCACATATAACCCATCTTCAATACTCACCAGCATACCAAATCTTGTACCCTTTGTAATGCCTAAATGTAAAATGATGCCCCTGTATACACAATGGCTCCTTCCCTTCCCATCACCAGTCAGAACTTGTCCCCACCCTCACCACCATGAGAGGAGAAATGAAATTCAGCCTCTAAAGTGAATAGGAAGGGGAAACAAACAATAACTACCAGCAATTGTCAGGGGATACTGGGGGGGGGGGGCACAAGGGAGAGCAGCCTGGTATAGTGCCATGAATTTTTTGGTAAAAATAATTTTAGCACAAACTTTTTTTTAATTATGAAGCTCAGCATGATGAAAGAGAGAGAAGTCCCTGGTGTGATTAGAAAGATAATGTTCCTACCATCATTGAGACCCTTTCTAAGGGTTCAGAGAATGGCCCCATTGTACAATCATGGACACCTCTCGATGGTGCTGCTTGCTTCTGTCCAACAGAATACACCATCGTGGTGCTATTAAGTGTGTCCCTATTTTAAAGGCTAATGCTGCAATAATAATGCCTGGTGACTACCTTTAAGACACAAAGGCAGAAATTAGTAGATCAGCATCCTATCATGAAGTTTAATATTTATCATTGTTTTTAACCATTTCATGCCTATGGATCTTTTAACTCAACAAGAGTATAAGCTCCTTGAGGGCAAGGAAAGAGAACGCAAGGGTACATAAGGAGGACAAACACAAAAATGTGACACCATCTGTAAGAATATTATGTGGAATGCTAAAGTTCAGAATGAGCTTGGGGGAATGGGAGAAGTTCTCCTGAAATGGAGAAGGGCAAATATGGTCCTGATTTTGAAAGAAAGAAAATAGAACCCAAAAACTATAGACAAGTGAACCTAACTTTGATTCCTGGTAGTACTGTAGAACATATTATTAAAGGAAGTATTAGTGATTAGCTAGAAAAGGAAGCTGTAATGAAAACAACCAGCATGTCTTCAGCAAACATATTTCATGCCAGGTAGGTACTATTATTATCTGCGTTTTACAAATGAGAAAATTGAAGCAAACAAGTTAAGTGACTTGCCTAGGGTCACACAACTAGTATCTAAGTCCAGCTTTGAACTTGAAGTTTCCTGAGTCCAAGTACAGCACCCAAACCACTGTGCCACTGAATCATATTATTTGGAGAATATTTCAATAGGATAATATAATATTGCCCATACCTTCTTACCAAGTTTCTAATACCCTAAGTTGAAACCCTTTCATTATGCTAAAAAAGTGTTTGCTATCCGAGTTGGTGAAGGGAGTTCCCACACCTAGGAAACTGATATATTGACTTCCTGGGCAACCCCAGCAGGCCATCTCTGAGCTAGCAAATTCTGAATTAGAGAATAGAAGCCTTAGTTACAATTTCTGCAGGAGCAAAGTTTGTGCACTGTATTGAATTTGGTTTAATAATAATCATGTAAGAGGATCTTGGGATGGACGATGGCCCAGACAAAGGAAGGCTAGAAGCATTCCTCATTTTCCCAATCTCTACAGACATAGATCCATGAATACTCACATACATGCTCACACACTGACACACATGCAAACACACATATCACACACACACACACACACACACACACACACACACACACACACACACTTTGTGACTGATATGAAACACCAGTGGCAGA
>NW_020944980.1:0-10772 GCF_900497805.2 Vombatus ursinus | reverse complement strand
ATCTTCTCTAATATCACCTCCTGCTCTACCTTTAGCTGCTCCCAAGTCCGTTCTCTGAGCCTCATTTTTTTTTGCCTATGTAAAGAGTAGGAGGTTGTATTTGATCATTACAAAGGTCACTTTCAGCGCTGCCCTTCTATGTTCCTCTACCCCTTCCTTCCCTAGGCAGCAGCTTTTTCTTCTTCAAACGAATGGGACTGAGACTTCTAGTAAGAACTTACATACACGCCTAGCTCGTCATTGCCACCTCAGAGTACCTAGAAATGCACCACATGTAACCGAGAAAACCGCTAATTAAAATTAGTAATAGAAACAAAAGCATTCCAAGGAAGCCACCAGAGGGGGAAATAAAACAGCAAAAATACAGAGGAAATGAACAAAGACAATTTCTAATACAGTGAAGAAATATGATGGGGTAAGAAAATCTTAGTTTGAAACTCCACAAGAAGAGATATTTCTGCCAAAACTCCAACTAGAATCCTAGATGAGAACGCACTGGACTCGAGAGCCTCAGTAGGTGGAAAGTTCAATAAAGGAACTGAAGGAAGAGAAAAAGAGTGAGATTAGCGTTCTTAATTGAAAAAAAAAACTGAAAAGGAGAATTGATGATTTTGAACAGAAACTGGCCAATCTTTTTGTTGGCTTTGAGACTGGGTCTCCCTATCTCCCCAAGGCTGGGAGTCCAGCTGCATAGCATTCAGACATGATCCCACCGCTAATCCACACTCTGTTTCTGGCCTGGACCGGTTTGCTTCCCTTGTACCAGACTGCTTGTCCCCTGCTCTAGGGAGCTCACCATGGCAGTGTCACATAGGTGTGCACACCTGATCAGCTCTCGCCCTTCTGCCGCAGGTGGTTCAGGGATGGAGCGCTGGGCCTGGAGTCAGGAAGCCTGACTCCTCTGGCCTCAGACACTTACTTACATGCACAATCCTAGGCAAATCACTTCACCTATGTCTGTCTCAGTTTCCTCAATTGTAAAATAGGGATAAGAATAGCACTTACCTTTCAGTGTTGTTGTGAAAATCAAATGAGCCAGTATGTATTCATAAAAGCCCTTAGCACAGTACCTGGCACATAATAAAGGATTATTCCCCTCACCTTCCCTTCGCCCAGCTCAGGATTCCCGAGCTTGATTGATCCACCAACCTCAGCTCCCCCCCTCCCACCTTACCCCCCTCTCCCAGTAGCAATATTACAGGAGTGTCTCACCACTCCTAGCCCAGAAACTAGAAAATCTAAGCAAAGCCGTGGATACCATGAAAGAAAGAATGGATGAGAGAAAACTAAAAACATTTAATGAAATAACCATAACCAGAAATGGTACAGCTCCTGCGATCAGCCACTCCTCTCATTGGTCCCAAGATCTTTAGATTTTTGGAACTCACAAGGTTGTCACCAGTCCTATGGGATGCTCGTTCACCTAAGATCGAGAAAGAAGAAACATGAAAGACGCAGAGGCAGCCAGGGGCCCTAGTGCAAGCTCCCTCACTGAGGCCATGCTCCAGATGGGGAGCAGTGGTGTGGTTGCCATGGCACCAGGATGGAGAAGGACCTATCCTTTTCTACCCCTCACAGGAGTGGCATCATGACGCTGAGAGAGTCACAGCCAAGAGGGCAGTCAGAAAGGAGGAGAGAAGCAGGAAGCTGGCAGCTCCCTTTTGTACATCGACTGAGTCATTAGCTTTTTCAGCTCAGCAGCCAATTAGGGGACACCTTGTCATCTAAAACTGCGAGCTATTCAGCCCTGACCTGGCCAGAAGTGGCCAGAAACCAGCCCCCAGCTCCCTTTTGCTCAGCCAGAAACAGCCGGGGAATATTCCCTGTATCACACATGTGATGCTCCTACATACGCTCTGACACACATGCACACACACACCTGTGTATATGGGGAGAACAGAGTGCTTTCTGCATCTAGCTGGTTGTTCACTAAAAAGCAGGGAATAAGCATCTTTTTCCTATAGGTCTGGGGATCTATGGTTCGACTGTATACAATTTAATGATATTTTTAAAGCACTTATTAAGTGCCTACAGGGTACATGGTTTTAGGGATATAAAGCAAAATTAAACAGTTGATGCCCTAAACGAACTCTTTTTGGCCAGAAGCCAGCCCCCAGCTCCCTTTTGCTCAGCCAGACACAGCCAGGGAATATTCCTTGTATAACACATGGGACGCTCCTACATACACATTCTCTCTCTCTCTGGCTCTCTCTCTGTCTCTCTGTCTCTCTGTCTCTCTGTCTCTCTGTCTCTCTCTCTGTCTCTCTCTCTCTCTCTCTCACACACACGCACACACACACACACCTATGTGTATGGGGAGAACAGAGTGCTTTCGGTATCTAGCTGGTTGTTCAGTAAAAAGCAGAGAATAAGCACCTCTTTCATCCGACTGTATACAATTTAATGATATTTTTAAAGCATTTATTAAGTGCCTACAGGGTACATGGTTCTGGGGGTATAAAGCAAAATTAAATAGTTGATGCCCCAAAGGAACTCTTTTGGGGACCAAAGCAGGGAGAGAAAGCAACATGTGTATGTGTGTGTGTGTGTGCGTGTGTGTGTGTGTGTGTGTGTGGTGTGTGTATGCATGTGCACAAAATACATGGAGAATAAATACACTCTCCTTTTGGTGGGTCAAGACCATTCCTGTCAGGATCAAGTCAGGCCCCTTGGGGGGCACCTGGCCTGGGCTTTGAAGGGAGGGAAGGATCTGATGATACCCAGGTGAAGAGGGAGAGTTTTCAGCTCTAGGGTACTGCCTAGGCCTAGGCGAAGGCCTGCAGTTGGCAGTACTGCTGTTCCATCTACCTCAGAAATCCTGAGTAGATCGTCAGCAAGGTAAAGGAGAGCATGAACTAGGCTGGGGAAACTAGGTTATTGCCCAGGGCAGAAGATTTAGAATGCCCATTTGCTCATTGGATTCAGAGGAGGCATTTCTCAGGCTAAGCAACCTCTGGCGATCATGTAGTCTTTCCTCCTCCGCTTGCCTTTAGCCCACAACAATTCTGCTCTACTTCCAGTGTAGAAATTTTGCGTGTCTCAGATGTACTTCCTCCCCCAGTGAAGGTGCCACTCTAGTGATCCTCCCCCCATTTGCTCCACAGAAAGTATTGTTATCCTCAGCTCTGAGGGAGCACAGAAGTTAGGTTTCCCTTTCAGTGAAGGGGTGAAAGAATGTTGCTCGAAAAGGCCAACGACATAGGGGAGTTTGTAGGCCATAGACTTTAACTTCCAGGAGTCCCAGGGCAATGAGCCAGACTATGGGCAAGCAGGGTTGAAGTGGAGGAGGGGAGGAGGAAGGAGTATTTGGGGGAAGAAGGATAGGTGGGCTGGATGCTTCTATTTTGGGCTGGGAGACTGGATGATCCAGACTGGGGAGCCAGGACATCAGGAGGGTAGACAAAGCAAAACCAAAAGGGCATTTGCAGAGTTCATGCCCAGATGTTAGGGGAAAGTTTTAAAAGGGGAGGCAGGGATGGGAGGTGGTAGACACATATCCTACTCTTATGCAGCACCGACTCCCAGGATGTCCCTTCCTGGGGGCTCGTTTTGGCTGGGTGCTGTGCGGCCTGGCTCCCTGGAAAAGGGAGCCAGCAACGATGCAACAACTTCTGTGCAAAGATATCTCACTTCCATTTTGTGTCAGAGGGCAGAACTGGTTCCAGGGAGTGGACAGATTGTGGCTAGACAGGAAGAAACTTTTCTAACCACTGACACTAGTCAGAAGTGGAAAAGGCCACTGTAGGGGCAGGAAGTGGCAAGAGGCTTGGTTGGGATTTATTTTTTATTTTTTTATTTTGAACAAGTGTTTTTAAAACTTTGGGTTCCAAATTTTCTCCCTTCCTCCCTCCCCACCCACCCTCGTTGAAAAGACAAGCAACTCAATATAGGCTATACATGCGTAGTCATGCAAAACACTTCCATAGTAGACATGTTGTGAAAAACTAAGTATATTTCCCTTCATCCTATCCTACCCCCCAGTTATTCTATTCTCTCTTTTGACCCTGTCCCTCCTTACAAGTGTTTGCTTTTGATTATCCCCTCCCCACTCTGCCATCCTCTCTATCAACCCCCTGCTCTCTTGTCCCTTTCCCCCCTTATTTTCCTGTAGAGTAAGATAGATTTCCATACTCCATTGGGTATGTTATTCCCTCTTTAAGCCTAATCCTATGAGAATAAGATTCACTCATTCCCTCTCACCTTTCCCTGTTTCCCCTCCACTGTAAGAGCCTTTTCTTGTCTGTTTCATGTGAGATATTTTACCTCATTCCACTTCTCCCTTTCTCCTCCCAGTATAATCCTCTCTCATCCCTTAATTTTATTTTCCAGATATCACCCCTTCATCTACAACTCACCCCGTGCCCTCTATCTATCTGTCTATCCATACATATATTTTTTTCCCTCCTACTACCCTAATACTGACAAAGGACTCATGAGTTACAAATATCATCTTTCCATGCAGTAATGTAAACAGTTCAACCTTACTAAGTCTCTTATGATTTTCTCTTTCCTGTTTACCTCTTCCATATTTCACCTGAGTCTTGTATTTGAAGGTCAAATATTCTATTCAGCTCTGGTCTTTTCCACAGGAATGCTTGAAAGTCCTCTATTTCATTGAATGACCATTTTTTACCCTGAAGGATTATACTCAGTTTTGCTGGGTAGGTGATTCTAGGTTGTAGTCCTAATTCCTTTGCCCTCCGGAATATCATACTCCAAGCCCTCCGGACCCGTAATGTAGAAGCCGCTAAATCTTGTGTTATCCTGATTGTGTTTCCACAATACTTGAATTGTTTCTTTCTGGCTGCTTGCAACATCTTCTCCTTGACCTGGGAATTCTGGAATTTGGCTACAACATTCCTAGGAGTTTTCCTTTGGGGATCTCTTTCAGGAGTTGATCGGTGGATTCTTTCCATTTCTATTTTGCCCTCTGGTTCTAAAATATCACGGCAGTTTTCCTTGATCATTTCTTGAAAGATGATGTCTAGGCTCTTTTTGTGATCACGGCTTTCAGATAGTCCAATAATTTTTAAGTTCTCTCTCCTGGATCTATTTTCCAGGTCAGTTGTTTTTCCAATGAGATATTTCACATTCTCTTCTATTTTTTCATTCCTCTTGATTAGTGTTACAGTGCCTTGATTTCTCAAATTGTCCCTATCTTCCAATTTCTCCATTCTAATTTTAAGGAAGTATTTTCTTCAGTAAGCTTTTGGACTTCCATTTGGCTAATTTTGCTTTTAAGGGCATTCTCCTCCTCATTGGCTTTTTGGACCTCTTTTGCCATTTGGGTTAGGCTATTTTTTAAGGTGTTATTTTCTTCAGTATCTTTTTTGGGTCTCCTTTAGCATCACTGTCAGTTTTCCCTCTACTTCTCTTACTTGCTTCTCAAAATCCCTTTTGAGCTCTTCCATGGCCTGGGACCCATTCATATTTTTCTTGGAGGCTTTGGATGTAGGAGCTTTGGCTTCTTTGTCTTCTTCTGGTTGTATGTTTTGATCTTCTTTGTCACCAAAGTAAGATAATATAGTCTGACTCTTTTTGCGCTGCTTGCTCCTGATCCCGGCCAATTACTTGAGTTATAAATTCTTTGTTAAGGTAGGGGTCTGTTTCCAGTGTGAAGAATGTGCTGTCCCAAGCTTCAGGGGTTTTGTGCAGCTGTTTTCAGAGATACTTCTAGGGACCTGTAAATTTTCAGTTCTTCCAAGGTGGTATGATCAAGGGCAAGATGTTTACTCCTTTCATGAGCACTCTTTTCTGCCTTGGAACTGGGAGGAGGGTTTCCTCTCCACAGCTACTACAAGCTCAGAAGGTAGCCGCTGCCCCCGCTGAGCTCGGGAACTGGAGCTGAGACCACCGGCTTCTCTCTCTCTCCACTGACACAGACTTTTCCCACTGACCTTCTAAGTTGTCTTTGGTGTTCGTGGGTTGAGAAGTCTGGAAGCTGCCACAGCTGCCCACGATTCAGTCCTCTGAGGCCTGCTCCAGGGTCTCTGCGGCCTCTCCCCGCTTGGCGCGATATACCTTTCCAATCAACCATCCAGTATGTCTTGGGCTGAAAATTTGTTTCACTCTGTCTTTTTGTGGGTTCTGCTGCTTTAGAATTTGTTTAGAGCCATTTTTTATAGGTATTTGGAGGGCTTTGGGGGAGAGCTCAAGCAAGTCGCAGCTTTTACTCTGCCATTTTGGCTCCGCCGACTTTTTTTTTCCTTGGTTGGGATTTTGTGGATGACCTCAGAGATCCCTGCTAATTGCAATCCTGTGAGATCAGTGCTGCAAACAAGGCAGCCCATGCAGGCCTTGTTCATCCTAATACAGAGCTGAAGCCAGGCTAAGGAATGAGAACTGGAGAGGAGAGAAAGAACAAGAAAGGAGAAAGAGGAGATATGCCCCGTGCTAGGTCTGCCTCAAACGTTCAGGTGACCTTCCTCAGCTTGGCTTCCCCCACGTCCTTCCTCTTCCTCCTCTTGGGAGGTCCTCAAGGACCCCCCCCCCCCAATTTCAGACACCTACCCTTATATCCAGGCCCTGCCAATGCTTTGGGTTCTTAGGCTTTCTCGATCCCTAAATCTGACTCCCACACCCACATCCATGTATAGTGATGCTGTGAACCCAATATGTATTCCTCAGGTCCAGCAGCAACTTAGAAAGAGGAAAAGGAAAGCAGAGCATGGAAATATCTGCCCACCAGTGATTGAAAAATGAGTGTACAGGCCACATTCTAAGATGAAAAGCCCAGTGACAAGAAAGAGGAAGCTGCCCATGATGGCGTTCCTATGGAAAACTGTGACATGGGAGAGAAACAAGTACAGGCAGTAGTCCAACAATTAATATCTTTAAAAGTGCAAAATCCAGTAAGCCAGGCAGCAGCTGCCATTCCTGAAGCCAGGAGGGAAGGCCAGGTGGGCCAGGGAGCCACTGTGAATCCTAGCACCTCTGGGAACCTGAAGTTAGATCGTCACCACCTGTCTAGAAGACGCCCAAAGGTCAGGAGAGAACGGAGGAAATATGACCGGAAAGGCAGGCTGCTCTGTGACGGTTTAGATGTGTGTGACTGCTTACAGATCGAGCGTTCAGGTTGCTTCTATCCATGCCCCAAGCATAGTTCCAAGAAATGTGGAGTCAAATGCCACTGCAATCACAAGTGGGTTTATAACAAGGTGGAAGATCAATCCGCAGATGTTCTCAGCACACTTCCAGTAAGATCCCAGTAGCACTTGGCTCCCCATTTTTTTTTTCCATTGCTGAGCTAGCCTCTTTCTTAGTGAGTTTTAAGGTGTGGGCAAAGAGCTGGAATGGCACTAGTGACAACAGATCGTTCCAGTGTTAGGGACCATTAAGTGCCCCATTCCCTTGAGGACTGCTCTTAAAGTTTATTGAAAAATTTGTCTTCTTTCACTTTAGGATTGTTTTATGTAGAAAATAGAATATGATCTCTGCCCTGTTATCCTTCCACCTTCACTTATCACTAGAGCCAGTTTCAGAAGTGTCCTTTAGATTTTCTTTTTAAATTTTTAGGCAATTGAGGTTAAGTGACTTGCCCAGGGTCACATAGCTAGTAAGTGTCAAGTGTCTAAGGTTGGATTTGAGCTCAAGTCCTCCTGACTTCAGGGCTGGTACTCTCTCCACTGAGCCACCTAGCTGCCCCAGTCCTCTAGATTTTGAAAAGAGAAAGGAGCCTTATTTTCTAAAGCCAGGGGCTAAATTGGATGCTATAATTAGTACTTGAAAATTTCAAAACAAAACAAAATAAAATAACACCAAGACAACTTGAGTATAGTTATACTCGGTGAGGTTAGAAATAGTTGATTATGTTTATGGTATTAATAAGTTCCTGCCTATAATCCTTTTTTCTCTCTCACGTTGTTACAGGTTGTTAGAGAAATGTGGATTCCCTCTGACTTTTGTATGTCAGAGGACACTTGTATTTTAAACAAAAAATAAAAGCAATTTTAAATTGAAAGGAATTTTTAAATCAGAAAGCATTTGGATACATTTTTAGTAAATGTTTGAGGACTTTGCCTTGAGACAACCCTAGCAGAGCTCTGGACAATCATATCCAACTGTACAAAGAGGAAATGCAGAAAAAAGGAGAGAGGGATTGAGGCCAGGGAGACACAAGGGAGAAAGGGGGGCATAAAATAGAGGGGGACAGAAAAGGAGAGGAGGGACACAGAGGAAAGGAGAAGGGGGGACACAAGGCAGAAGTAATGAGAGAGATGGATGAGAGAGAGAAAGGAAGATGAAAGAGAAAGAGGAAGAGAGAAACAGTGTGTGCAGCACTCATGCCTAGAAGATCCCCAAATGAAGGTTGCAGGAATACAACAAAAAGGCAGAGACCTCCATTCCTCCCATCTTGTCATCACTATCAGAGACGTTAGTGTAAACGGGCCCTCTGACACACAAAGCCTCCTGAAGGAGAACCTTCCACCCTTGGCCCACCCTGGCCTTTCATCCTGTGCCATCTCCATTCCCGGCCACCTCATGGCTTAGGGGCTCCTGGACACTCCCCCAGACATACACAGGGGTATGTCTCATTTCGTTGGGCCTATTTTCCTTGAGCTTCTTGGTTTCCCAGGTAAAGTTTGATTCATACATTGAAGTAATCAGCAGAATATCTAACATGGACCCCACAGCACCTGATTGGATATTGGGGTGAGAGAGAAAGAGGAGCCGAAAATGACCCAGAAATTTTAAACCCGAGTGATGGGAAGGATGGCACCGCCCTTGAATAAAAGAGAAGTTAACCCCTCCAGTCCTGTGACTCAGTCCTCCACAGATTTTCTAAGGACAAAGAGTTCTTGATCATCTAAATATTTCACTTTTTCTTTTTCTAGCCAAAGTATGGACTTATGCAAACGGGGAGGGCAGGAGAGGGCAGGAGAGGAAGGGGGAGGGAGAGAGTACAGTAGCAGCATCCATGCCAGCAAGAACTTTGGATGAAGGTTGCAGAAATAAGGGAGAATGGGCCACACATCCCACTTCTGGCACCAAGATCTCCAAGTGTCCTGCAGAAAGCTCCCCAAAACATTTGATAAGTGTTCAACCACCAGGGGGACACTATTAGCCACTAACCTGATCCTAGTTGGTAGAAAGGTGGTAAAAAGGTTTAGGAGCTGGGAGTCTTATTCTCACCCTGGAGATTATTGAACTGAGCTGAAGTGAGGAAACATGAGGCATTGTCAGGCTGTCTGTGGTTCAGTTCTCTCTGTGGGTGGGCAGATAGGTGGCTCAGTGGATAGAGTGCCAGGCCTGGAGTCAGGAGGATCTGAGTTCAAATCTGGCCTCACATACTTACTAGCTGTGTGACGCTGAGTAAGTCACTTCATCCTATTTGCCTCAGTTTCCTCATCTGTAAAATGAGCTGGAGAAGGATATGGTAAACCACTATAGGATCTTTGCCAAGAAAACCCCAAAAGGGGTCATGGAGAGGTAGACACGACTGAAATGACTAAACAACAACTATGGTTCTCAGAAAGTTGCTGACCTCTCAGCTCTGCCTCTCTGGTAGGTGGTAGCCACATCTGCACACCAAGTCTAGTGGGGGATGAATTGAGCGTAGATTTATTGATTCAGAAGCCGCTTGGAGCCCACGTCCTACCAACAAGCATCCCCTTCCCCCTCCACATCTGCTATATTTGTCAGAGCTCAAATCTGAATTTAGAATGAAGTCACTCCTCTCGGGAACAGACAGAAGATAGCCAACTATGTATGGAGTTTTACTCTTGAAAGAAAAATAAAAGCGATAAATAAGACTTAAAAAAAACCCCAGCTACCATTTGGTTGTATACTCAAGACTTCTCCCAGACCTAGGAAATTTTCTCATAGTACTTAGACCACGATTAGCCAAAAAGCTGTAAGAATTGCACAGTTCAGTTTGCATAGTCAACCCCGCTCCCGGTCGTCCCTGTTGGAAGCTAGCGAAAGACTGTAGACAATACAACACGGTTTGCAACTTATATTTGACCTCTCTATTCTTTAGAAAGATCATGAGATGAAGACTCAACTCTTCTTCATTGTGGCCCTAGGCAGTGACTCAAGAGCCGGTGCTTTCTTTTGGGGGGGGGGGTGGATGACAAAGAAAATGACAGTTGGTGGAGAGGCTGCTAGGTCTATTTATCTTTTCCAGGATAGAAGTGCAGTGGCCACGCACTGGCCCAATTCCAATACAAATGAGCATGGAAACTTTAACCTGCTCCTATTCTGGACTTGGGCTGGTTCACCCCTCCTTAGGAAGCCTGGTGGCCTTTCCCTCCTGGGGACTCAGCACCTTAGTGCCGGAGCCCCACTGCATCTCAGAAATCCCAAACTCAAGTGATCTGCCACCCTCATCCTCCCTGGCAGCACAGGCTATAGGCATGTACCACCACACCCAACCAGTACTGTTCCATTTAATGTCTTGTCGCTAGTAGGGCCCTCCCTTTGCCACCTTTACCGTCTTTCTGGTGGTTGACCTGAGGCTTAACATTAAAGGTGCAGTGTAAAATTCTGTATTCTGTGTTGAGGCACAAGTCTGCCAGAAATCCTTTTTACTCATTTAGATTATTCTAATCTAAGCGTTTTTGCTTAGAGAAAGGCCAAATTTCAATGCCAATAAAGACCAGTATGGGCCAGGCAGGGCCACTCCTATTTGAAAGACTTCCACAGTCAACTCAGCAGAGCTGAAGGGCCTTTTGAACCCTTATAGGAAGTTCTTTTGGGGTAGAGATGCCCTGTCTTGCTGACTCTTCATTTAGGCTCAGGAATCTGACTGTTTGACAAGAAAGCCAAGTCTG
>NW_020944979.1:0-8187 GCF_900497805.2 Vombatus ursinus | reverse complement strand
CTTACCTCAAGCTACCAAATGGGTCCACAGGATCACAGACTTAAATCTCTAGCTCAAAGTGCCCTCAGAGTCCACCTACTCCAACCCCTTATACTACAGTGGAAAAGGAAGTCCAGAGAGGTAAAGGGAATTGCCCCAAATCACACTTAAGATCTAGAGTTGGAAGAGAACTCAATGGTCAACAACTTGAACCTTTTCAGTTTACAGAGGAAAAAAAAGACTGAACCTCAGGGTGGTGATGAGAGATGTCTGAGGTCGCACAGCTAGCAAGTGTCCACAGCTAGTAAGGTTGGTCAGGAACTCAGATTTTCCTGACTCAGAATTGAGCAGTGTAGCCATTAGATTCTGCTGCCTCTTATATTCACATCTCACTAGTGTACCCTCATCTCTCTAGATATTTTAAAACTAGAAGTATTAGAACTTAGTTTCTTTTTAAATGTCAAAAGAAAAGTCAATTTGGAGAACTATCCAATTTCACCTCATGATCATTCAACAGCCAATTAATGACCTGAATTGAATTCTTTGGCAGAATTCCTGTCTACATCCTACTCTCTCTCTCTGATGTGAGAATTCTTTATCCCAATTTTACCTTTTCCCAAAATGAGTTTTCAAGGATTTACATAGCAGCTTCTGTTACATGAGATATCAGCAGGTATAGAAAAATCAACTCAGTACAAATGACCCTGGAAAGCTCTCGTAAATATACTGTCAATAAACCCTCTAATCTAGTAATACTCACATGTGAATCAGAGTGACCCCATGGGGACATGGTAGCACAACAATGAGCAATTGGATGGGACAGAAGTAAGAGCACTGAGCCTGGAGTCAGGAAGACTCATCGTCTCATGTTCTTATCTGGCCTTAGACACTTATTAGCTGTGTGACCCTGGTCAAGTCATTTAACCCTTTTTGCCTCAGTTCCTCATCTTTAAAATGACCTTGAGAATGAAATGACAAAGCACTGCAGTATCTTTGCAAAGAAAACTCCAAATGAGGTCACAAAGAGTTGGACACAACAGAAAAATGACTCAACCACCGTCAGACACACTCATAACCTCACTGATCATCTGTCATCACTACAGGCAGTAATCTATCCTGTATCATTATTAAAGAAAAAAAAGAGACATGCTGTACAAAACCTGGGCTTAGGGAGGTCACTTTCCAGAAAACCTCCTTCTTTCTACAGCTGCTTTCCTATGTTAACAGACCAATGAAAGGTGTGGCCCAAAATGTCATTTCATTTCCCTTTCTCAATCTGAAACCATTGACAGTGAATTGGTAAAGCTCCTCCTGCAGACCTAAGGCAATCTTTTTATACTTTTCTGATACCTCTCTCACTATCCCATTTACTACAATGCCTCTTCAGAAAATTTTCATTCCTCCTCAAACCTCCCATGGCTCCTTCCCGCATCCACACACCCACTCAGCTGAGAACCTTGCCTCATATTTTACTGAAAATATTGAGGTCATTCCCTGAGAGCTCCTTCTTCTCCACTCCTCTTCTTCTCATATCATTCAGATACCTTCAGCCACTGTTTCCTCCTCCAACCCAGTCTCACACATATAGCTGGGCTTAATCCTCATTGAGCCAAAACACTCTTTACCTGCACAAGCAGTCCCTCTCCAGCCCATTTCCTCCAGCAGATTCCTCCCTTTATCATCCTCATTCTTTCACTTATCTTCAATATCTCCTTGTGGACTGGCTGTTTCCCTCCTGCTTACAGACATGTCTATGTCTCCCCCATCATTAAAAAAAATAGCTCTCTGAATCCATGCACTGCCTTAATTTTTATCCCATATATCACTTCCCTTTTGTGGATAAACTCTCCAAAAAGATAATTTACAGTTGTCACTTCTATTTGCTTTCCTCTCTCTTCTTAACCCTTTACAGTCTAGCATCTGCCCTCATCATTCAACCAAAATTTCTTTCACTAATGTTGCTAACCATCTCTTAGATGCCATATATAATGTCCTTTTCTCAGTCCTCACCTTTCCTGATCACTTTGCAGCCTTTAACACTGCTGTTCACCCTTCTCTTGACATTTTTTGTCTTTCTATATTTTTGTGAATTTATTTTCTCCAGGAACTTCTTTTAATCAATTAATAAATATTTATTAAGTGGCTATAATGTACCACACAGTGTACTAAGCACTGGACATGCATAAAAGATAGTCCCAACCCTGAACACCTCACCATGGCCACTTCTTAGTATCCATAGTTGGATCTTTATCTGGATCATGCCTGGTAACCATGAGTGTAACTCAGCTCTGTCCTGGGTTGCTTTTCTTTCTACCTTGATACTGTTTTGCTTGGTTCTCTCATCAATTCATATGGATTCAATTATGATCTCACTGCAGATGATTCTCACATGTACCATTCCAATAAGAACTTCTCTGCTGACTTCCAGTCTTGAATCTCCAACTTGTATATTGGACATATCCAACTGGATGTCCTGTAAACATTTAAAATTCAATGTCTCCAAAAGTGAAATCTTTCTATCTCCCTAACCTCAACACTCTTCCCTTTAAAAATTCTTTATTACTGTTGAAGGTACCACATCTTCCCAGGCCCCCAGGACCACAGTCTAAGTATCATCCTTCACTCTTGACCTTCTCACCATCCTCTAAACCAACATGTTGCCAAGAGCTGTTAATTTTACCTTTGGAACAACTCTCACATATGCCTTCTTATCTTCCCTGACAGTGACACTACCTTGGAGCAGGCTCTCATCAATTCTCAAAATGGACTATTGAAACAGCCTTCTGGTTGGAATCTCTATATGCAGCACATCTCCATTGCAGTCCCTCCTGCACTCAGCTCTCAAAATCATCTTCTTAAAACACAGGTCTGATAATGTGCTCTTCCTCCCACCCCTGCTTTCCTACTCAATGAAATCCAGTGGCTGCCTATCAACTCAGGATCAAAAATAAAATCTACTGTAGCATTCAAAGCCTTTCATAAACTACCCCCCTCACCTTTCCAGGTTCCTTACACACTATGCACTCCCCTTTAACCCCCCTCACCTCTAAGATGTACTCTTCACTCCAGCATCACTGGTCTCCTTGCTGTTCCTAGCACAAGATCCTCCATCTCCCAAATTTGGCAGTTTTCTTTCAGTGACTGTCACACACACCTGGAACATTCTCCCTCCTCATTTCTGCCACCTGACTTCTCTGACATTCTTCAAGTCTCAGCTAAAATCCCAACATCTCTAGGAAGCTTTTCCCTTTCCCACAAATTTTTCCTGCATATGGCTTGTTTGTTCATTATTGTTTGACAGTGGACTCCCCCATCAGTCTGTGAGCTACTTGAGGGGAACAGACTGTCTTACAATTCTTCGTATTTTCAGTGTAGCACAGAGCCTGGCATATAGGAAGCAGCTTAAAAATATCTATTGGTTGAATGGAACCTGAGTGGCTGCTGTTTCCCCCAAGATGTAGTTTCCTGGTTTCCTAAAATCATAAAATGTCCCACCCATGGGCAGTCAGGATCCCTTAAAGTTGATGGATTTCTGAAGACCACTGGAGCCCTCATACTCTTCCCTGGCACCCTGCTCTGATAACTAGATGTCATTTTCTATGGAGACAAGAGGAACTATGACCAGAGAAGCCGTGTCACTATGTTGTTGTTGTATTTCTATGCCATGTTAACCCAAAGTAAACCTGCTAATGTTAACTGTCCAATAAATTCCCAGTACCTCATTTCATCCCATCACTTACCCTGAATTGAAAGATTGCTGGCACTCAAGCCTCCTCTAATGGCGTGGCTCAAGAGAGATACTCAGATAGACTGACACCATACAATGGAAGCCTCCTTCTGAATGCAGAACCAAAACTTTTTTTTTGTTTTTTTTTTTTATAGAGTCAGAAGAAAAAATCATATCAATTATATACATTAAGGACTTGGGAGAATTGGGAAAACCATTCCTGTGTTCAAAAAATTTCAGGAATATTAGAGTTGTCAATCAACAATGTCTAACTAACTTGTGTTTTGGATTTTAACTCATGTTGCTTTAGAAAAAAAAAACATTTGTTGAATACCTTCTAAAAGTTCAGCATAATGTTAATCTGTGCAGAGGAGTGGTGGGGGATGAATGAGGAAGGGTGAAAAGTTGGGGGAGCAACATCACTGGGGCAAGTTCCAGAAATAGATGGGCTGGCTTTGATCTCTTTCTAATTTCCCTTCTTTCCCTTTGAATCACAAAGGACAGTTCCACCAAATTAGACACCCCTTTGGGAAAATAACATTGAATACATGAACATGGATTTGTGGAGTGCAGAAAATGGAAATGGGGATTACCGATGTGGGTATGTAGTACAGTGTTTAGTACAGTTCTTTGCACATAGTAAGTGCTTACCTAATGTTTTTTTTTCATTCATTGATCCTTTCATTCATTCATTCATGCATGGCTGGCAGTACAGAGCTCTCTTTGGTTATATGATGAGTTTGAGGCAGTTAAGTAATCAATAGCCTCCACCAATTTGAAATCTAAAAGCAATGTCAAAAACATCATGAAAATGCAAATGGAATGAGAACTTGAGAAGATGGAGTTGCCATGGCAACCTTCTCAGTGACTATTTTGCAGATCATAGAAATAGTGCCTGGTAATTGTCATTCAGGACATGCTCTGATTGCTTCAGGAGGTCTGTTAACTGTTTTAGACAGTAGTGGCAATTGCCTTTGAAAGAAAATTGAGGAAGAGATGGAGTACAGCATGTGCCAGACAAGTCAATACTTCACTACCACCTTGTCCAGCATCTCCCCTCAGACCCAGATGGAGACAGAGCCATACCCTGAACCCCAGAATCTCAGAAATAACAGACACCCCCAGGCCACCGGTCTTACTTCAAGCCCAGCCCACACAGACATCATGGAAATGAGAAATAGTTGCAAAGACAGAGCCCACCTTTTTCATCACTACCAGTACCAAGTGCTGACCAACTCTCACCAATACACACAAAAGCAGCACTCAAGCATCCTTGGAGTGGCAGCATTCTATGAAGCCTCCACCCGGCTTCCAGTCCATCTCTCACAGCCTGCAGTTGGGTAAACAACTCCTGCAGAGAAGGGACCAGCCAACTTCCATAAAATTCCAACCAGTTGCCACTCACTAGGCAGGAAAGCCTGACTGGCTCAAGAAGTAAAGCAACCTGAGGGAGGGATGGGGGTAGCCTAAGCTTCATTGTACTTTGGGATTTTTCTAATCAGTCTGAAATGGGTGTTTCTGACATCAGTTCTAAATGTCTTTTCCTGTAAGATTCACCAATTACTCTGATCTCTGACCTCAATATAATCCATTTGATAAGGGCTTATCCTTTATACACCTGAATAAACTGCAGGTGATTATTCTGGAAAAGACTCAGGGTAGTCATCCTTCAGCAGCTCATGCCTAGACTACTACAATGGCTATTGGTTGGTCTTCTTGCCACAAATCTCTGCCCACTGCAGTCCAACCTCCACACTCCTACCAAAGTCATCTCTGTAACACACAGGTCTGACTATGTCACCACTCCTTTCCCCACTCAGCATATTCCAGTGGCTCCCTATCACCTAAAGGATCAAATATAAAATCCTTTATGTCATTCCAAATCTATCTCAACCTGCCCTCATCTCTGCATTCTTCCTACATCCTACACTCTCCCTGCAGATAATATGGGATCCAGTGACAACCTCCTCCTTTCTGGTCTTTGCACAAGACACTCTATCTCCCAAATCTAGGCATTTCCACTGGCTGTCCCTCTTTGCTGCAAAGCTCTTCCTTCTCACATCTGACTCCTGGTTTCCCTGACTTCTTCCAGGTCCCTGTTAGAATCTCACCTTTTGGAGTTTAGGCTGTGTTCAGGGAAGACTAGTACCTCTTGTGTGAGGTCTCTGAGACCTTTGCATGTCTGTTTTCCACCTTTGCTGTCCACCTGATCCACCTATCTCTTACTCACAGATCCAAGAAACTATATCATGCACAGCAGCTATGTACCAGTAAACCATTACAGCACATGGTTAAACCAGGTTAATGGTAACTGAGGGGTCTCCAATCCATCAGTGAGTTAGGAGATTATCTACCCCAAGCATGTGAAGACTTCCCCTGGTGGAATGGGCTGATGAGAACAATTTGTTCCAAAGTCCATGAATGCACCTGAGGCAGGCACTGTGGAGCACTTAGAGCTTGCTTAGACATTGATGACATCAAGGTCCTCCACTGCATCTTGAGTCATCACCACTCATCTTCATTCTGTCCCACCACTGGAATGTGATGACTATGGATGTGAAAGTGAAGCCAACAACTTCATGCAATTCTGCCTCAATTAAATCCAATTTACCCATGAGTCAAAAGACTTCACCCATAATATTTCACCATTTTTACCTATCTCAAAGTTCTGTGGTAACAAGCAAGTGATGAAGCAGCAGGTGTGGGTACACTGGGAGCTATAGTCACAACCCTGCACATAGGCAGCCCAGACCATAGGGGCATCTGCTAACTAGAAGTAGCAGTGGGATTTGACAGCCTCCTATGGTCTGAAAAACCTTTTAAGCATCACACTACTCACCTTCTGGTGTAAGGAAGAGGCTAGAAAAGGTGCCTTAAAAATTGTCTGCTTATCCAACCCTGGCCTGACTACCATGGTAGGTGGGAATGCCACCCTGCAGTTGAAGCACAAAAAAATATACAAAACTTCTATAAAGATGATTCCACTCACCATCAATAAATGGAATGTGTACATGCTTATAGACACCACAAAATCCAGTAGACCTGAAAAATGAACAGTTCTTATTGTGAAAGAACTCATTAGAGATAATATCCAAATAGCATCCCTGAGTGAAACAAGGCTGGCAAATAAAGACCAGCTTACTGAAGTTGGAGCTGTGACCACAAGGAAGGGAACTTCCATGAAGCTGGTGTAGGTTTTGTAATCAAAATTAATCTAGTAAGTAAGCTTGCATGACTACCAAAGGATTGAATGACAGACTCATTATAATGTGATTGCCACTTATAGGAAAACACCATGCCACCATCATCATTGCATAAGCTCTCACCATGAAAAACCCTGATGATGTCAAAGAAAAAATTTATGAAAACTTAGAGACACTTATTATCAGTGTTCTGAAAGAAGGCAACATTATAATTCTGGTTGACTTTAAAGCTAGAGTAGGCTTAGACTTAGGCTTAGACATGGAAGGGAGTCCTTGGGAGGAATGGAGTAAACAGCAATAGCAATGGTCTTACTACTGAAGACTTGTGCATCTCATAACCTTGTCTTCACAACACTGTCTTCCATTTACCTAAGCACAATAAAACTTTGTGTATGCACCCTCACAGCAAACATTAGCATTTAATAGACTCAGAATTTCCCAAACTAATTGTGCCTACTGCCGCCTTTTAAAAAAATTACTCAACACCCCCCTGGAAAGCTACTTTTTTAACCCTTTAAGGGTTTTTTCTTTTAATTTGCATAATTTCTATTTATATATTTTAAAATAACACATCTCAAGTATAATAATTTATTTTAAATTTGTGGTTTTATTTTTGCATTGAAATTTTGATGACACAATATTGCATCATGTAACCTTATAGTATCATATTGTAAACAAGTCATTACACGCACATATTCCTGATGATGCATGCTGGGCTTCCCAAAAATGTGTGATGCCCTCTCCTACCAAAACTTGCTTGTTAAGACCTGCTGGTGAGCTTGTCCACTGATAAGTTCTAAATTGCACTGTGTGTGTTTATTTGGAAAATAAAATAATCACTACAACTTCAACTCTGTTACAAAACAGATGAAACAAATGCAAATGACTTTGATTTGAGTGAGGACAGATTGTGCAAGGTTACCATCTTAATTTTCTTCTCCAGAGCCATCTGGGTCCAGGGGCCAGATATTTATCAGGATGACCAGAGATGGCCCAGATCTGACCTCTAGCAGAACCTAGGATATATAGGGTGCAAATGTGGTCTACCTAATCCTGAAGCAAAGCCCTCTTCTGAGTGATTTTTAGTAGTAGTTGAATTAAAAAGCAAAAAATGAATCAATGTAAATGTGAAAGCATGAACAGTAATTGAAGCCCCTTGTGCCAAAATGACCAATCACTGGACCCCAGGATGCTTGACTCTGACTTGTTCAAGGAATAGGGAAGAAGAAGGAGGTCTCACACTTTTTTTCAAGTGGAAATCCAGATCAAGTTATCCAC
>NW_020944978.1:0-3302 GCF_900497805.2 Vombatus ursinus | reverse complement strand
ATTGGCTAGATTATAAGAATCTGAGCAGTGGCTAGATTTTAAGAATCTAAGCCACTTACTGCCTATCTTGAGGCATAGGGCCTTGGACATCAGAACTCTTGGGGCCTCACTTTCCTGTGTAAAACAAGAATAATAAAGAATTTGACCCAAACCTTCTTTCAGCCAAAGACAAGGTTTATTAGAACATCCGTCATATCGGCCAGACTCTTGAGGAATCTGAGAGTCTGTGAGGTATTGACTAGATTCTAAGAATCTGAGCAGTGGCTAGATTTTAAGAATCTAAGCCTCAAGCATTTTTGATGAAAAGACCAGAGGTGGGGGCAGGTAGGTGGCACAGTGGATAGAGCACTAGCCCTGGAGTCAGGAGGTCCTGAGTTCAAATCTGGCCTCAGACACTGGACCCTTCCTGGCTGTGTGATTGGGCAAGTCACTTAACCCTGATTGCCTCGCCAAAGAGCAAAAAAAAAAAAAAACAAAAAACCAAAGCTGAATGGAAAATTCAACTTTCAAATACAAGACTCAAGAGAAGCATGAAGAGGTAAATAGGAAAGAGAAATCATAAGGGACTTATTAAGGTTGAACTGTTTGCATTCCTACATGGAAAGATGATATTTCTAACTCATAAGACCTTTATCAGTATAAGGGTAGTTGGAGGGAAAAAATTACATGTATGGATAGATTGATAGAGGGCACAAGGTGAGTTGAAGATGAATAGGTGATATCTGGAGAATAAAATTAAGGGGTGAGAGGATTATACTGGGAGAAGGAGAAGGGAGAGGTAGAATGGGACAAATTATCTCACATAAAACAGATAAGAGAAAGCTTTCACAGAGGAGCAGAAGTGGGGGACAGAGAGAGGGAATGAGTGAATCTTATTCTCATCAGATTTGGCTTATGGAGGGAATAACATACCCATTCAATTGGGTATAAAAATCTATCTTACCCTATGGGAAAATGGGGGAGTGGAAGGGGACAAGAGAGCAGGAGGATGATGGAGGGGACGGCAGATTGAGGGAGGGGATAATCAAAAGCAAACACTTCTGAGGAGGGACAGGGTCAAAAGAGAGAATAGAATAAATGGGGGGCATGATAGGATGAAGGGAAATATACCTTAGTTTTTTCACAACGTGACTACTACGGAAGTGTTTTGCATGACTACACATCTATAACCTGAATCGAGATGCTTGGCTTATCAATGAGGGTGGGTGGGGAGGGAGGAAGGGAGAAAATTTGGAACCCAAAGTTTTAAAAACAAATGTTAAAAATTGTTTTCACGTGCAACTGGGAAATAAGATATACAGGCAATGGGGTATAGAAATCTATCCTGCCCTACAGGAAAATTGAAGAGGAAGGGGATAAGGGGGGAGGGAGATAGAAAGGAGGGCAAATTAGGGGAAAGGGTATTCAGAATGCACACTGTCTTGGGTTGGGAGAGGGACGAGATGGAGAGAAAATTTGGAACTCAAAATCTTGTGGAAGTGAATGTTGAAAACTAAAATAAATTAGTGAATCTTAAAAAAATACACCTGAAAACAAAATTGAATTCCAAAAATTCCTTGTTTGCAATTGGTTATGATTTTTTTGATTCTATCAAGAAGTGTTCTTCCTAAAAAAGGTAATTAATTTAAGTGGGTAGGATGATCAGTGGAGCTCCACCTTGAGGTCCCTCCCAGCTGGCCTTACAGGGTCTCTTTGTTCACCCTCCACATCTAGCTGTGAACCTTCTCCTGCAGTCCCAGCCAGAAACATTTCTCTCTCAAGCAAAAAAGTTTAAATAGCCCTAGAGAGTGTCTCAAATAAAATCATAGCTTTTCCATAAACTTTATTTGAATTGTGTGAAGTTAGAAGAGTTATAAAAATGATCATGTAAATGATCATTTTCATAGGACAGAACAGGAAAGAAACTGACTTCTCTAGAAAAAGTACCTGATAGTGAACAAAGAGTTTAGTAGAGTAGTTGCAAAAACTTGCTGACATAAAAAACTAATTGAAAATTATATAGGACCAGACAGAGATCACTGACTCCATGAGACAACCAAGACATATGAGAAGAAAATCAAGAGACAGAAATAGATCATAAGAGAAAGGTGATTTAAGACTCATGGTACTACTAGAAAACTTTAAACACAAACAACTTAGATACCATATTTCAAGAAATCTTGAATGAAAACTGGTCAGAACCAGATGAACCAGAGTGTGAAGCGAAAGTAAAAAAAAAATACACGTTTTAGCTCTTAATTGTAACTCCATATTGTAAACTCCACAAAATATCTTAACCAAATTCACAACCTCCAATCCAAAGAACTACAGAAAGAAAAAAAAAGGAGTATGTGTACCAATTAGCCAGTTAGCATCACTGAAGATCTGGTAGCTACCACTATAAATGAAATTAAAGATTAGAATATTCTATTCCAGAAGGTAGAAGCTAAAGTCAAACAACTCATTATAATTGAATTAGCATAGCAGAGTATAGTATTATAGGTGGGGAGATGGAACATTAATTGTGCCGGTGGGGCCGTGCACTCTCCTTCTAACAGGAGCAGGCTGCCAGGGTCATACTCACCAGTCCTCAGAGCCCACCGGGATAAACACAGAGACGAGCCGATCAGGAGGTGCAAGCACTCGAACTTTATTCAGAGACCATCACAGCAAGGCCAAGCAGGAAAGCACGAGCAGGAGCAAGAGAGGGAGCTCCGATCCCTACCGCCCCTTATATACCTTCCTAGCCCCTCCTCCTCAGCCCGCCTACTAGTGATTGATTGTAGGATCAGATAGCGGAAGGGGATGTCTGGGGTTAGCACTGCACCAAGGGAGAGGATGTGACACAGGAGGCTAGGCCCGGATACAGGAAGGAGACGTCTGGGGTTAGCGCTGCACCTAGGGAGAGGACTAGACAAAGGGAGCTCGTTCTCTGCCGTCCCACTCCCACGTGGCACAGCCCCCTGCCTCAGGAGCACATGCTCCGGCTACTTCCCTGTATCCAGTTCCTATCCCAGTTCCACAACTCCACATGGCACAGCCCCCTGCCTTGGGAGCGTAAGCTCCGGTTACTTCCTAATATCTTGTCCCTGCCCCATCTTGCCACAACCCCCACGTGGCACGTAGCCAACATCAGACAATCCCTCACAATTAATGAACTGAATGGAACAAGGATTTATTAAGTGCCTGCTTTGTGGCAGTCATTGTGCTAAGTGCATTTTAAATATTATCTTATTTAATCTTCCCAACAACCGTGTGAGTTAGGTGCTATTATATAAGAGAATGGAAGACTTCTAATTATTCATGATGAATATTCTTCACCT
>NW_020944977.1:0-2222 GCF_900497805.2 Vombatus ursinus | reverse complement strand
GGGTGAGGGATGTAATGGATGGTTCTACAGTCCATATACCGATGAAATAGCTAGATTCATGTGAATGTTCTATAAAGGCTGTGGAAACAGTTGGCATTAGTATCGAGGGAAAGGTTCTATGTGGGCAATAAAATCAGGAAAGGTTTCATAGAAGGATAAAGCATGTGACCAGGGCCTTTAAACATGGGTAGAATTTAATCCCCAGGGTGACAAGTCAGACATGACTGAACAACAAGGATTAAGTGGGGTGACTAGGGAAAGGTGCTTCAGTTGGAGTGGGCAGCACAGGCAAGGCCCAGAGGTAGGAAACGATATTGTGTGGTAGGGAACGGTTTAGATAGAACATAGGGGGTCCATGATAGGGAATAGTGTGTCAGTCAGGGAGGGAGATAGGGAGTAAAGCCAGGTTTCAGGCTCTGGGTTTTGGGTGAGAGGGGTGAGGGGGGTGAGGGGCTATGATAATTGAAGGACTGTCATGTGGAAGAGGGAGAACGCTTGGGCCTGGCACCCTAACCACTGTGCCACTCAGCTGCCCTAAGGAGTTACTAGCTAGTTTCTGCTCATGCTGGTTGTAGCACTTGGTGGCACCCCTCCACCCACCTCATTACACAGGTCCTTCAGAGAACAGGTCCATGATATTCTGTGGGTCTGCATCCCCTAACATGACTTCTCATGAGCTCCTACCAGTGTGTTTACCTTAATGATCAGGAGGATACGTTTGGTTCAGAGCAAAGGGATAGAAAGAAAAATCAAAAAGACATTGCCCCCTCTAAACTTGGTTCATGGTCTTCCACAAACAATTCAGTGCAAGAGTGAAGACACGTGGGGAACATCCATGGAGCAAGCAAGCACACCTTCTAGGCGCTGAGCTAAGCTATGGAGGGCCACACAAGCAAAGAACACATGTGACTAGGGCACACATGTGGAGAAGAAAACATGGGTGGGGCCAGGGGGCATGTGTGGAGGGCTCAGTTGCCTCCACAAAATGAGGGCTACATTAAATGACTTCCAAGATCCCTTTCAACTCTATGACCTAAGTTTTGCAGGTGTGTCCAACTCTCTGTGACCACATTTGGGGTTTTCTTGGCAAAGATACTGGAGTGGTTTGTCATTGCCTTCTCCAGCTCATTTTATAGATGAAGAAACTGAGGCCAACAGGGTGAAGTGACATTCTCAGGGTCACATGGCTAGTGTCTGAGGCCGGATTTGAACTCAGGAAGATGAATCTTCCTGACTTCAGGCCTGGTACTCTGTGCACTGTGGCACCACCTAGCTGGATTAGGGGACCTCAGAGATGCCTCGCTCCTTCCACTTGAAAGATTCTGAACTTCAGTGAGGTCATAGGTGCATTCAGTCTGTGACTATTTGTAACTCTGACTAGAGAAATTAAAAGTGAATTCAACTGGGCAGTTAGGTGGAGCAGTGAATAGAGCTCTGGCCTTGGAGTCAGGAGGATTTGAGTTCAAATATGGTCTCAGACACTTGACACTAGCTGTGTGACCCTAGGCAAGTCACTTAACCTTGATTGCCTCACCAAAAAAAAAAAAAAGATCATCCAAAAGTGAATTCACTATTTACCATTTGGGGAAGCCCCATGCTCTTTGACCTCACTAACCATGGACTGCTCCCTAGCGACCATCTGCCTCTTACTTGGTAACTGAGGGGTCAGGGGAGCCAGTAGGGGCTGAATCCCTGAGACTGTGAGCCCCCTTTGATTTGGGGATGGCGACCAGCGCCAGTAGGCACTGAACTGCGCAGCTTTCTATCATCTAGTCCAAAAGCTGCGAACACAAAGGGTCACATAGCATAGCTACCCAGGGCCCCAGTAAAGCCCCACGATAGGCAGCTGCCCCCAGCAGCCAGGCTGCAGAATGTCAACCACGTCCTTCACTTGTTCCAGCAGTGTGCTCATGTGCTTGTTACTCAGTCAAAGATTCTTGGGTGGCAAGGGACTGAGGGGACATCTAGTCTATCCTGGACCTCCCTGACAAGCCCCGTCTTCAACGTCTGCTCAAGGACCCCAAGGAAGGGACAGCCCACTACCTCTGGAGGCAGCCCACCCCGTTTAGGGCAGCTCTCCTACTTAGCACTTATCTCTGGACACCCAGGCGAAAGAGGGCCATAGACAACTTTACAGGATAATGGGAATCTGGATTGAGAGCCGAATGGCAGCTTAGTGTCATCCTGACTGCAAGAGCCTTGGGCATAGCAGCAGCAGTCCT
>NW_020944976.1:0-2470 GCF_900497805.2 Vombatus ursinus | reverse complement strand
TGAGTTAAAATTCAGTCTCAGATACTTACTAGTCATGTCACTCTAAGGAAGTTTCTTAACCTCTGTTTGCCTCAGTTTCCTTACTTGTAAAATGAGTTACTTACCACAGTATTTGGCACATAGTAAGCACCATATAAATGCTATCTATCTTATCAATCTATTATTATCATGATCATTATCATGATCATCATTATTCACACACGTCATTTCTTACAGCACAGTAATATTCCATTATATTCATTTACCACAGTTTGTTAGCCATTCCCCAATTGATGGACATCTACTTTGTTTCCAGTTCTTAGCTATCACAAAAGGTGCTGCTATAAATATTTTGGAGTATCTGGAGACTTTCTTATTCTATATGACTTTCTTAGGATATGAGCCCAGAAGTGGAGTTTCTGTTTTAAGGGGTATGGACGTTTTAGTCACTTTAAAAAAAAATGTAATTTCAAATTGCTTTCCAAAATGGTTGTACCATTTCTCAGTTCCACCAATTATGTGTTAGCATCTCTATCCTTCTACAACCCCTCCCCTGTTGCCATTTTATTCCTACTTTATAGTTTTCTATTTCTCTTTTCAATTTAATTAACTTTTCCTTTTAAGTATTTATATATTCTGCTATATGGTATACTGATATTAATTTTTTTTTTTACCTATGCTACCGTTAAGCATAATATAATTTCCTTGCTTATCTCTTTTTATCCTATTTATATTTACTGTAGCCCGTCTGAAGTTAAGACTGCCCCTCTTGCTTTTTGGAGTTCAGCTTAAGCAAAATAAATTTTCCTCCAGCAAAACCTGTGTTAATCTTTTTGGTTCAAATGTGTTTCTTGTAAACATATTCTCTTCTTCTGCTTTCTAATCCACTTATGCTATCCTCTTCTGTTTTATTGCTGAATTCATCTGATTCACATTCACAAGTTTTATTGTCAATTGCATTTCTTGTACTATATCCTCTCTTTACTGCCAACTCCTTCTTTAAAAAGAGAGAACTTAATTTTGTTCTTGAGCATCTCTCATGCCTTCTGACCTGACTTCCCCTGAATCATTTTAGTTCATGGGATCCTACTCATCTTTCCTCTGAGCCCTTTGAAATCTGCTTTCTCCAAATCTCAGGCACACATCAGACTATGCTTAAATTTCTTCCTTCTCTGTCACAAATTCCTGAATAGAGAGATCACTTCCCACAAGGATTTCCACAATTTCCACCCCAATAACCAGTTAGTAAGAATCAGATCCAGAATAGAATTATACTAAGGCAAGTTAAGAATTTTTAGTTGTTTTGCTTTTTGGTAGATAGAGGACACCAGCATGTTTCGTTAAGTCTCCCCTCACCACTATATTATGCCTCTTGGCCATTCTTGTGATATGTTTGTCAGACTCCTCATCCATATCTTCTTTCTGTCCAGATAGTCCAGAGTGTACTTCAGTGACAAAACCACTTCTGTTTCTCACTGCTTTGACTTTTACCCAACTGTTTGACATGCTTTCCTTTGCTGCTTCCTGAACTTCCTCACGAGTCTGTTTTAATACTATACAATGCTAACCCATCTCTACCAGAGATGGGTCTACTCATGAGTTATGTCCTATTAAGTCTTACCAAGTCTTAGTGATACCTATGAGGTCAAATTTGCCTCATTGAATTATAACCTTCAGTTCCTCTTATTTGTTACCTAAACTCGGGCCATGGTGTAGAGATGGTTATACAAATTCAACAAGCAAAGAACATTTTACAAAGTTCTCAGTAATGGTTATGTCCCTAGTGCCTGTGAGGCCTGAGCTAACCAAAGACAGCTAAGAAAGAATGAATACTAATGTTAAACTTAAAACTAAAAAAAAGTAGGAAAGAAAAGGAAAAATGAACTTCACCTTTCTAAGGAAACAAGAGCACATGGAGACATTCCAACATAGATTAGGGATTTAGGATTCATCAAAGGTCACCCCTTCATCTTTTGGTAAGAAGTCAGATTGGCTTAGTTGAAAATTACATGGGTTCTTCTCGTACATAGGGCAACCCGATCATGCCTGAAAAGGATTCCACAGCAACCACTTAGTGCTATCCAAGTGGAAGACCAAAGAGATTTTCTCTAGGGGTCCCTACAACACATAGCCACCTTGTTTTTCTCCAGTATATCACTACTAAGTCATAGGACATTTCATTATTTTTTTTTTTTGGTGAGGTGTGACTTGCCCAGGGTCACACAGTTAGTAAGTGTTAAGTGTGTGAGGCTGGATTTGAACTCAGGTCCTCCTGACCCAAGGCCAGAGCCTTATTCACTGCGCCACCTAGCTGCCCCTAACATTTCAAATGGGTGTCTGAATTCAGCTACCAAGTAAACAAACTCAGATAAGCTCTGAACATGTATGGTTCCCAAAATTAGTATTAAGCTAGTGTCTGCATCCAGATTCGAACTCAGGTCTTCTTGACTCCAGGTCCAGCACTTTATCCACTGTACCACCTCACTGCCCT
>NW_020944975.1:971162-1169129 GCF_900497805.2 Vombatus ursinus | reverse complement strand
CCACTTCTGTGACCCTGGGCAGTGCCCCAGGCAGCCCTCTAAGGCAGAGAGTGCCAATCTGTGTTAAGAGGGGGAATGTCTGCCTCCATTTCCCTATGTCAAGGAACAGGTCCAATCCACAATAAAAGTCTGAGCTCGTGTTGTTACCAAGTCAAGGGTTTTGTAATTTGGGCTCCTACACACCAGGAGGGAGTGATTGAATCTTGGTTTCTCCGAGTTCCCATCCTTTTCATGGAGAGAGTCCCATTGCCTCCAGGGATGCAGCTGGCCTCACCTGTAAAGTCGTAAGGTGCCTTCTGCGGCTGGCACTCAGAGGCATTAAGGTTTGTAGAAAAGGTACACCCTCCAGAGTCCCAGATGGTTCCTTTCTCATCGAGCCCTGAAAGAAAGAGTAGAGACCCGTGAAGAAGACCTGCTGGAGGGCACTATATGGGTACTAGGTTGGGACTGCATTTGCCCTGTACCTGATGAGGTCTGGTGGTTTAGGGGTACTGGGACTCCAAGGTCACGACACGTGGGGCTTGCCTGAAAGAATTTGACCCAAGCTTTTTTTCAGCCAAAAACAAGGTTTATTAAAGATCCACCATAGATTATGGGAGGGATCTAAGAGTGGCCAAGTAGTCTATGAGGTAATAGAATTCCAGGAACCTTACCACTTGGCCAAGGGAGAATGGAGCCTAGATAGGACTAAGGGTGGGAAGTGGCCTGGGGCCATAGGGAGGTGAAACAATGGAGAGCAAGGCTAAATCCAGGATAACAGAATTGGGAGATTGGGTGTAGCCACAATAAAAGGCCAATTGATGGAATTATGGCTTCAGGGGAACTCCAGAGATTTGGACACGTGGGAAAGTCCAGGATTTTTCCTTTTTGGAGTCTAGATCCAATCCTCATCATACCCAGTGATATTCCCAGGTTGGGAGGGGCTTTGGGGAACATTTTCCTAGAGCTATAGCTAGCGATTCTAGCACCAGTGACCAGCACCCAAAAGGAGGCCTTGAAGTCAATTTTTCTAGGTAAATTCAGGGAAGCAGGGCCATTAGAGTCGTGATGAAAAGCAACTCAGTACACAAAGCTTCGTGGACCCTGGGCTGCTGGGGAGGAAGCAGGGCAGGCTGTCCAGGAAAGAGCTCCTCTGGAATAAGTCTTGGGGATGAGGGCAGTGATAACATCCTACTTTAAAATGATTGTTCTTGCTAAAGTACTAAAAGTGAATTAGTCCTTCCTCCTGAAAGCCCATGCTTGATGTCAGAACCCTCTAAATTTCAGACCTTTGTGGCAAACCCAGGTTATGGCTGTAGCTGGTTGGGAGGGGCAGTAGAGATGAGCTGCAACTCTGGGGAAGTGCTCAGAACCACCATCCAGCCTAGGATGGGTGTAAAATGTTTAATTGGACCTAGCTTCTCTCTAGATGGCCTTGGCATGTCAGTTAGTCAATCAATAAACATTTATTAAGCTGCTACTTATAACTTGTATGACCTTGGGCAAGTCATTTCTCCTCTCTAGGCTTATTTCTTCAGTGTTTTCTTGAATTGATCCAGGCTGATGCTAATGTTCTTTTCAGTCTGTTTTCTTGAAGCTTGGGTTTTTGGTGTTTTTTCCCTTTATTTGCTAGTAAAATCTAATGTCTGCCTGGATAGCTAAGAGAACAAAAGGAGCATTACTAGGGACAGGCAGCCACCACAGCAATAGAGGAGGAAGGCAACCACCACAGGGTAGGGCCAAGGTGGGTGAGAGAAGCTGGGGGCAACGGAGTAAAGCAAAAAGTCTCTGGTTTTCCTGTTTCCTCATATCACCCAGCTGCCATCTGTAAGGGGTCTTTCTCAATTATCATCTCATTTATTCCTTGCACCCACCTCCCCAGGATGACAAGAGAGAAGCCATCATGATCCCTGCTTCTTGGAATGGGAAACAGGGCCAAGAGCTAGCCCTCTCCAACCTTCTTCCCACTTTCTCCCTAGATAGCTGACTATGTAGGAATGGGTTATTGGGAGCATGGAGAGTGGTGATGAGTAAGAAATGCAGGGGAACCAATGTCACCCCCATGGAGGTGTGGTAAAATTTGCACCTCACACTGTGCCTTTCTAGAGTTTCCCATGGGCATTTCCTAGTGGTCCCTGTCTCCCCCAAGCCCTGGATGGGAATATGGAAAATCTAGGTGTCTCTGGAGGGAAATCTATGTGACTTCTGATAGATTCTGGTGGGTATCTGTGCCCTGACTTGTGGAATTTACTCTAAGGAAAATCTTCTAAGGCTTTTGATAGCATCTGCACTTGGTTGTCCCACAGTCTGATTGAGCCCAACCTGAGTCATTAGCAGTGTCCTGAGTGCCTCAGGATAATGCACTAAAGCATCCTCCTGGACTGACAGGTGGTGAATCCCTTCCTGGGTTCTGACGCTATCTTACTCAGTCTGTTTTCCTCACTTCCTGGGCCTTCCCGTTTCCTCTTTTCCCTTTCCTTTCCAGTGGGGTAGAGTTGGGTCTGAAGATGTGGGGAGAGGTCAGCTGCAAGTGTTAGGTTTCTTTTTTTTAACCTGTGTTGTGATTTCATTGTTCCCTTTCTGTATCTGTTCTGAAACTTAAGTCTCAGAAGAATTGTCTGGGTCCACTGAGAGGTTAAGGTTGTGTCTGAGTTGGGACTTGAACCCAGGTCTTGCTAAATCCAAGGCTGCCTCTCTTTCTACCTTGGAAGATGGACAGCCCCTTTGTCTCAAAGGCCAGCTTCAAGTACCGGCACAAGGATGTCTGTTCACTGAGGATCAACCAAGTTGAATGTAGGATGATTAATTTTTCAGCTCCAGCAGCTCTTGAAGACCATCTATGAAGTCACAAGGGAGTTTTGATATGTGCCAAAATGGGGAGTAGCCACCCTGAGAAAATCTCAGATCCCTTCAGGGCGTAGGAGAAAGGGATGGAGAAAGACCTGGGTTTGAGTCTCAAGTTTGAAATTTACCACCTGTGATTTAGGGCAACATAATAAAACCTCTTTCTGCCTTGGTTTCCTTGTCTATAAAATGGTTACACTGCCTAAGTCATAAGGTGGTGGTTGTCAAGCTCAAGATTTATGAATTGTAAATGCTGCATAGCCTACTTTTTATGAGATACAAGAGACTTGCCCAAGGTCACACAACTGGTTTAATGGAAGACTTACTAATACTAGTAATTCACTGAGGTCAAGTTCCAGGAGGCAGTGTGCTGTTTCCAATATATCACACTGCAAAAACCCTGTTCCCCTCTATCAAGGAGGGTTTCTCAGAGGAGGTGGGCTTTTGCCAGCAGAAAGAGGCAAGTCTGAGTGGGTACGCAGTCAATTCCTTAGCCCCTAAGCAAGGGAAGAGAGGGAGAAAGGTGGGTGTTGAGGGAAAAACAAGAGTCATGGGAGAAAGTCCAGTTCTGTTTCCTTCATCCATTATTGAGGCCCCTGAGCCCTAATACCCCTAGCTCAGATCATGGGTGTCAAGACGTCACTTAACATGGCTTGACTAGACTATAACTGAGTTGAGCTGGAAGACACTGCAGACCTAAAGAGCAGCCAGAGGTCCTTGAACTAATCTAGGGAGGACTGGGGAAAGAAAAGAGCATTTGACTCTGGCCCACTGTATTGTCAACACAGAAGGCCAATCTTTTCCCTCTTGCTTTGATTCTTACTACTTGTAATCTTGAGCAACACAAAAAATTAACTTTTCATATCTCAGTTTCCTTATCTGTAACATGGAGCTGATAATACTCTAACTACCTAAAGCACAGGGTTGTTGGGAAGGTCCAATGAGATAACCAATGCCTCCCTTTAGGAGATGTGTGTGGGAGTGCTTTGTAAAAAGTAGAGTGTTACCCAGGTGTCTGACTCCCCTAAGCTCTTCCTTCTGAGCATCACACCTTCTCTCTCTCCCCTGTTCACACCTTCAATCTTTCCCTATTACCACAATAGAAGACACTCACCTTCTCTAATGGAAAGATTTGAGCTAGGAGACCTAGGTTCTACACCTGGCTCTGTCACTAATTCTGGCTGAGTCCCTTTTCCTCCCTGGGCTTATTTTCTCCTCTATAAAATGAGGATGTTGGACTAGATGATCTAGCTTAAAACCAACAAACAAATAAACACAAAAACACCTTCTAGCTGTAATGTTCTTTGGGCCCAAGACATCTTTTAGAAGGAGCTGGGATAAACAACAGGCTAAATTCATCTGGGAGAAGAAAGGGAAAATCATCCTGAGGAATTGGGCTACATGCATTCTGAGCCTTCTCTGGAAGTTTCTCTAGGGGATTGGGGTGGGAGTGAGGGTAAAGTGAGAAATTTGGGGGTGGGAATCATATTTAGAACTAAGCATGGAGTAGCCAGGGCTTTGCCTCAGGTGCCAATGTGACAGGGGTTCACTTTCTTCACATATGGGCTGCCCTGCTGGATACTCTCTTACTTGGCCAAGGTTCCCTCTTCCCAGGTCCTGTAGCTATCATTTTCCAGAGGATGGACTACTTGGCCTAAAGACCCATACCAGCTGGGACATTAGGGATCAGCATGAGATCAGTTAGCACCGGTCCTTCCTCTCCCATAGTCAAAAGCCCTCGCCCTCCCCAGTCTCTACTCGCTTCTCTCCCTTTCAGCTATGTCCTTCAGAACTCTTCTCCATTAGTAACAAAATTCCCCTTTATCCTAGATCTCTCTCACCTTTTCATATTCCTTCTGTGGAAGAGTGGAAAGGGCACTGGATATGGAATCAGGAGGGCAGCTAGGTGGTGCAGGAGGTAGAGTGCAGGCCTAGAGTCAGGAAGACTCATCTTCATGAGTTCAAATCTGGCCTCAGACACTTACTCGCCGTGTGACCCTGGGCAAGTCACTTCACCCTGATTGCCTCACTTTGCTCATCTGTAAAATGAGCTGGAGAAGGAGATGGTAGTGTCTTTGCCAAGAAAACCCCAGATGGGGTCACGAAGAGTCAGACATGACTGAAATGACTCAACAACAACATGGATCTCTGTGGTCTTGGAAAGTTACTTAACCTCTGGATTAGACTAAATGACTTCTCTGGTCCCTTCCAGCTCCATACATTTGATCATTGCTATAACCCTTCCATCATCCAGTGCTCATTGAAGCCTAGCTTTCTGCACATTTCTGGTTACCCTATCCAAAGCTGGCATGTTCCTTGCTCCCTAATGTTATTTTCAGAGCCTCTTTCTGCCATCACCACTCAGCAGCAATTTATCTTCCTTTAAGTTTTGATCCCTCCTGCCTGGATCCTTGTTACTGTCACCTATGTACTTCCAGGTCTCTCTTCTCTGCCCTCCCTGCCCAGTAAGTCCAGCTCCTGACTCTCAACCTTCTCCACCTCAGCAGAGGCCCCATTCCCTTTCCAGTTCTTCAAATTCCCCAACCCTCATGATGTCTGCCTCCAGTCTACCTCAACCATGAACAAAAGTTGTCAAATCTTGGACACTTCTTTTCCCTTAGCCCCTTGTCAAATGAATTTGTCTCAGGTGCCAGAATTCCTATTCATGGCTCTGATGGTTATAGCCCATCCATCAATGAAGCACCCTAGAGTAGAGTAATAGAGACAATATGGGATGACATGTGGACATTGGCACAGCTCCCTCCTATCTATCAAAATACCAGCAACTCTACCATGAGACACTCATTATAGACTCAGATAGACTGTCGAAAAGTCTATTGCTATAATAGAAGTAACTCAAGTAGGGGGACACCTTATACCCCTAAGTTGGGACCCAGACAAAGTGGGCCTGAAAAATTCAATGGACTTGAAGTCCAGAAGACCTGAGTTAGAGTCATAATTCTGCCAATAACTAGTCACGTGAATTTGGGCAAGTCATTTCCCCTCTGTGAGCTTCAGTTTCTTCATCCCTGATGACATTTACCTTGGCAAATGAACATCACAAATGAGACAATGTAGGTAAGAGTGCTGTGTGCATGTGGGTAGTCAGGTTCCATTGGAAGTTTGTCTTTGGTGCCTTGATACTAGTTTTGTTAAAGTGGGAGGAAAGAAAACCAGTATATGTGTGACGGTCGGTGACCTTTCACTCCAAGAGTTGAATAAAGACAAATGGTAATAGACCCCAAAACAAGTTTGTTCCAGGCCTGCCTCACAGGCTTGGGGCTCTGGGTGGGTGCTGGGAAGGGGGAGGAATAACTTGGGGCACACCCAACAATTCATTTCTTCTCTATCTCACCAGCTTGGACAAGGGCTAGGTAAAACTGTATGTAGCCCAGGACAAGACAAATTCCAGAGAGTTATGGGACTGATAGCAGCTCACCTGGAAGGGACTCCAGCTCTAGGAACTAAATTCTACTCCGAACTTTACCTGTACTTTTCTGATTCTACCCTGCTCCTACCATGTGGGTAGGCTTGGAGGGTGCAACATCTTAGACAGAGGGTTTGATGAAACCAACTCCTACCTCCCAAAGCTGAATCCTCTCTCCCAGACCTCTTTTGATGATGTCACCCAACTCCTACTCCTTACCTTACTCCTTGATTCTTCTGCCTCTGTTAAGAGGCAGCTTGCTGGTGATGCAATGGATAGAGCACGGACCTCAGACACTTGATAAGTTGTGTGACCCTGGGCAAGTCATTTAACCACTTTGCCTCAGTTTCCTCAACTGTAAAGTGGGGATAATAACAACACCTATCTCCCAGGGTTGTTGTGAGGATCAAAAGAGAATATTTGTAAAAAGCACTTAGCACAGTGACATAGTAGATGCTATGTAAATGCTTAATCCTTTCCCCCTTCCCTTCAACCTCTGAGGCTGGTAGTCAAAAGGAAACCCCAAGAAAGATAGAGTATGCGGGGGGGGGGGTAGTGAAAGAAAAAAAAATTAAACTCTCATGGGGCAAGGGGAATCACTCCATTCTACCCCCATTCTTTCTTGCCCTAGCCGAGATTGGTGCTGAGCCTGAATCTGAGGTGTGACCCACTTGTTTTCTTTGATTCCCCACTGAGATGGACAGCTGTGCTAAGGGGTGGTCCTAGAAAAGGCAGGGCATGACTCAGAAAGCAGGGGTCCAACATATCTTGACTGTCATTTAAGGAAATTTCAGGTATGGAGAAGGAAAAAGGAGAAGAAGGGAGTCAGGAATGGGGACAGCTCTGGAGGCAAAAGGGATCCCTGAGATCATCCAGTCTAATCCTCTTATTTTACAGAGGAGAGAAGTGGGTGGTTAAATGTTTCACTCAGGCTAGGCAGATAGTAAGCCCCAGAGGCAGGATGTAGCACAGGACTACAAATTTAGGACTGGACGGGGACCCTTAGAGGTTTTCTAGACCAAACCCTTCATTTTGTAGAAGAGAAAACTGAGGACTAGAAGGGCTGATTCATCCAAGCTCACACAGGTAGGAAGCACCAGAAGTGGGATTTGAACCCACATCCTGTGACTCCAGAGCTCCTCTGTCATAAGCCCCAGGTCATGGCATCATTCTTTCCACTCAGTCCCGAACCCTGTTTCTTTGATCCCAGAGCTGGTGCTCATTCCACTGTACCAGAAAGGAACATGAAGGGGCAACAAAGAAGGAAACCACGGGTGGGGGAGAAGAGAGGGAAAATGGGAAAAGTGTGGGGGTGGGTGAGTGGAGGAAGTGCCTGGAAGGACTTAGAGAAAGAGGAGGTCTGAGAGTGAGAAAGAAGACGAGGGGCTTGGGAGGGGGAGGAGGTGACGGTGTCAAAATGGGGAGAGGGTAATGATGGACAGGGAGGGAGAGAAGAGAAGGAAAAAAGAGAGTCTAAGAATTGTGTTGATTTGTAGGGAGAGGTCTCCAGCACTCATTTTTGCTTCACAAAAGCCTCCACTTGTGGGGAATGGAGACATCTGAGGCTTGGGAATCGAGGAAAGGAAGCCTACTCACCTGTCTTAGCAGCAATGAACTGGGAAAGTGGGAGCTGCAGTACAAGAGGCAGGAGCCAGACGGCCAGCATCTCCTTCCCCAGCGGTTCTAATTCTGCTTGGCCCTTGTGCACTTCAGTCTGGTCCTGTCACCTCACAAATGTCTGGAGAAGTGAGCACTCCAGGAAAAGAAACCAGGAAATAAATGGATAGCATGAGAAACCTTTGACCTCTCAAATTTTATGTCAGTACTAAATGTAAATCTGGACCAATCCAAGGTAGCTGTCTCCACTGATCAGGTTATGATGAAGAACCTCCAGCTCCTTGGCTAAAGGGCAGTGGGTGGGGAGTCCCATCTGTTTGACACATTCCCCAGCCCCGTTGGCAGACAAGTAAGGAGAAAGAGATGAGGAATTGCAGATTTATAACCCTAGGAATGATGACACTGGGATTAGGAAGCAGCTGATTTCAAAGCGGTGCAGGAAGTGAAGATCATTGGGAGACCAAATACCAGAGCATGAGTACCAAAGCCTAGAAAAGCATGGAACATATGGAAAGAGGAAACTGAGGCCCAAGAAGTAGAGGCTTTCACACAGAAAGTTTTGATTTGACACATTCCATTTTGAAATAAGAGAGAGACCAAAGATAGGGTGGAGGGCAAAGGGAACCAGTAAGAAAAAAAGAAGAGTGGGGAGATAAATACAGAGAAATAGTAAATCCAACTCCCTCTGGTCTTAATATAATTCTGGGACTCTTAGTTCATCCTCTCTGGTCTCCCTCTGTACTTTTTTGCCTTATAATTATTTTGAGAATAACTCAGAACTCACAAAGATTATTAATTTTTTCTAGTCAAGTGCAAATTACTATTCTAAGCTTGACTGATGGGAGGACTGACTAGAGTTTTGTCCCTGGGTGTAGAAATTTAGAGGGTCACTGAAACTTAAAGGGCGGGTGGACACAATTGAGCTTGGCACCTAGTTAGCAAGAATCATAATCCTACAATATTTGTTTACAAGAAACACATTTGAAGCAGAGGGATACACAAAGAGTAAAGGTAAAAGGCTGGAGTAGAATATATTATGTTTCAGCTGAAGTAAAAAAAAAAAAAGCAGGAGTAGCAATCCTTATCTCAGACAAAGCAAAAGGGCAAACAGATCTAATTAAAAGAGATAAGGAAGGAAACTGTATCCTGCTAAAAGGTACCATAAACAATGAAGTAATATCATTACTAAACATATATGCATCAAGTGGTATAGCATCCAGATTCTTAGAGGAGGAGTTAAGGGAATTACAGGAAGAAATAGGTAATAAAACTATACTAGTGGGGAACCTCAACCTCCCCCTCTCAGAACTAAATAAATCTAACCACAATAAACAAGAAAGAAGTTAAGGAGATGGATAGAATTTTAGAAAAATTAAATATGGTTGACCTCTGGAGAAAACTGAATGGGGATAGAAAGGAATATACCTTTTTCTCAGTGATACATGGCACCTACACAAAAAAATGACTACATATTAGGACATGAAACCTCACAATCCAATACAGAAAAGCAGAAATATTAAATACATCATTTCAGATCATGATGCAATAAAAATTACATGTAATAAAGGGCCATGGAAAGATAGGCTAAGAATTAATTGAAGCCAAATAATCTAATCCTAAAGAATGAGTGGGTCAAACAACAAATCATAGAAACAATCAATAACTTTATCCAAGAGAATGACAATAATGAGACAACATACCAAAACTTATGGGATCTGGCAAAAGTGGTCCTTAGGGGAAGTTTTATATGTCTAAATGCTTATATGAATAAAATAGAGAAAAAAGAGTTCAGTGAATTGAGCATGCAATGAAAAAAGGTAGAAAAAGAACAAATTAAAAACCCCCAATTTAATACCAAATTAGGAATTCTGAAAACCAATGGAAAAATTAATAAAATTGAAATTAAGAAAACTATTGAACCAATAAATAAAACTAAGAGCTGATTTTATGAAAAAACCAATAAAATAGATAAACCTTTGGTTAATTTGATTTTTTAAAAATTTATTCATTTTTAGTTTTCAACATTCACTTCCACAAGATTTTGAGTTCCAAATTTTCTCCCCATCTCGCCCCTCCCCCACCCCAAGATGGCATGCATTCTGAATACCCCTTCCTCTAATCTGTCCTCCCTTCTATCTCTCCCCCCTCCCTTCTCTTATCCTCTTCCCCTTCAATTTTCCTGTAGGGCAGGATAGATTTCTATATTCCATTGCTGTATATCTTATTTCCCAGTTGCATGTGAAAATAATTTTTTTTAACATTTGTTTTTAAAACTTTGGGTTCCAAATTTTCTCTCTTCCTCCCTCCCCACCCACCCTCATTGAGAAGGCAAGCAATTCGATACAGGTTATACGTGTGCAGTCATGCAAAACACTTCCATACTAGTCATGTTAGGAAAAACTAAGTATATTTCCCTTAATCTTATCCTGCCCCCCATTTATTCTATTCTCTCTTTTGACCCTATCCCTCCTTATAAGTGTTTGCTTCTGATTACCCCCTCCCCCAATCTGCCCTCCCCTCTATCATCCTCCTGCTCTCTTATCCCCTTCCCCCCCATTTTCCTGTAGAGTAAGATAGATTTCCATACCCAACTGAGTGTGTATGTTATTCCTTCCTTGAGCCAAATCCTATGAGAATAAGATTCACTCATTCCCTCTCACCTTCCCCCACTTCCCCTCCACTGTAAAAATCTTTTCTTGTCTGTTTTATGTGAGATAATTTACTCCATTCTACCTCTCCCTTTCTCCTTCTCCCAGTATAATCCTCTCTTACCCCTTAATTTTATTCTCCAGATATCGCCCCTTCATCTTCAACTCACCTTGTGCCCTCTGTTTATCTATCTCTCTCTCTCTATATATATATACACATATAATTTTTTCTCTCTAATTACCCTAATACTCACAAAGGACTCATGAGTTACAAATATTATCTTTCCATGTAGGAATGTAAACAGTTCAACCTTTAAAAGTCTCTTATGATTTCTCTTTCCTGTTTGTCTCTTCATGTTCCACTTGAGTCTTGTATTTGAAAGTCAAATTTTCTATTCAGTTCTGGTCTTTTCATCAAGAATGCTTGAAAATCCTCTATTTCACTGAGTGCCCATTTTTTTCCCCTGAAGGATTATACTCAGTTTTGCTGGGTAGATGATTCTTGGTTGTAATCCTATCTCCTTTGCCCTCTGGAATATTATATTCCAAGCCCTCTGGTCCCTTAACGTAGAAGCTGCTAAATCTTATGTTATCCTGATTGTGTTTCCACAATACTTGAATCGTTTCTTTCTGGCTGCTTGCAACATTTTCTCCTTGACCCAGGAACTCTGGAATTTGACTACAATATTCCTAGGAGTTTTCCTTTGGGGATCTCTTTCAGGAGGTGATTGGTAGATTCTTTCAATTTCTATTTTGCCCTCTGGTTCTAAAATATCGGGGCAGTTTTCCTTGATAATTTCTTGAAAGATGATGTCTAGGCTCTTTTTTTGATCATGGCTTTCAGACGGTTCAATAATTTAAAAATTTTCTCTCCTGGATCTATTTTCCAGGTCAGTTGTTTTTCCAATGAGATATTTCACATTGTTTTCTATTTTTTCATTCTTTTGGCTTTGTTTTACAGTGTCTTGATTTCTCATAAAGTCACTAGCTTCCAGTTGCTCCATTCTGATTTTTAAGGAATTATTTTCTTCAGTAAGCTTTTGGACTTCCTTTTCCATTTGACCAATTTTGCTTTTTAAGGCATTCTTCTCCTCATTGGCTTTTTGGACCTCTTTTACTATTTGGGTTAGACTATTTTTTAAGTTGTTATTTTCTTCAGTATTTTTTTGGGTCTTCTTTAGCAAGCTGTTGAATTGTTTTTCATGATTTTCTTGCATCACTCTTATTTCTCTTCCTAGTTTTTCCTCCACTTCTCTTACTTCCTTCTCAAAATCCTTTTTGAGCTCTTCCATGGCCTGGGACCAATTCATATTTTTCTTGGAGGCTTTGGATGCATGAGCCTTGACTTTGTTGTCTTCCTCTGGTTGTATGTTTTGATCTTCTTTGTCACCAAAGTAAGATTCTATGATCTGACTCTTTTTGCACTGCTTGCTCATGATTACAATCAATTACTTGAGTTATAAACTCTTTGTTAAGGTAAAAGTCTGCTTCCAGTGTGGAGAATGCACCATTCCAAGCTTTGGGGGTTTTGTGCAGCTGTTTTCAGAGATACTTCTAGGGACCTGTAAATTTTCAGTTTTTCCAAGGTGCTATGATCAAGGGCAAGGTGTTTACTCCTTTCCTGGCCTGTGCTCTAGTCTATGAGTGACCACAAGCACTGTTTTCTGCCTTGGAACTGTGAGGAGGATTTCCTCTTCAGCACCACTCTACAAGCTCCACCACACCAGTGCTCCTCCTTGCCCCAGGACCACCCCCCAGAACTGTCACCCAGATCCAAGCACGGGCAAGCAAGAGAATCCTGCCTCAGCACCAGCAAAGAGATCCCTGCAATCCCCCTCTGATCAGCCACTCGATTCCCCCTCACTCAGTGGCCTGAAGCTCTGGAAGCAGCCACTGCCCCTGGACCACGCTTGGGGACTGGAGCTAGGCCTGTACTTCTCCCTCTCACCACAGTCACAGACTTTTCCCACTGACTTTCTAAGTTGTCTTTGGTGTTCATGGGTTGAGAAATCTGGAAACCACCACAGCTGCCCATGATTCAGTCCTCTGAGGACTGCTCCAGGTTTGCTGAGGCCTGGTTTGCCTGCACGCCCACACCAAACTGCGCTCCTGTTCCCGCCCAGCACGATATATCTTTCTGATCGACCATCCAGGTGGTCTTGGTCTGGAAATTTGTTTTACTCTATCTTTTTGTGGGTTCTGCTGCTTCAGAATTTGCTTAGAGCTATTTTTTACAGGTATTTGGAGGGGTTTGGGAGAGCTCAAGCAAGTCACTGCTTTTACTCTGCCATCTTGGCTCTGCCCCAGTTAATTTGGTTTTTAAAAAAGAAAGAAGAAAACCAAATTACCAACATCAAAAATGAAAAGGGTGAATTCACCAGCAATGAAGAGGAAATCAAACCAATAATTAGGAGCTATTTTGCCCAACTGTGTGCCAATAAATTTTAAAATCTTAGTGAAATGGATGAATATTTACAATAATATAAATTGCTGGAATATGATATTCTGTAAGGCAAAGGAACTTGAATTACAACCAAGGATCAACTACCCAGTGAAAATGAGCATGATCTTTCCAGGGGAGAAGATGGATATTCAATGAAATAGGGGACTTCCAAACCTTCCTGATAAACAGACCAGAGCTCAACAGAAAATTTGATCTTCAAATACAAGACTCGAGAGACATAAAAAGGTAAACAGGACAGAAAGAAACAACATGTTATTAATAAGGGCAAACTGTTTACATCCCTACAAGGAAAGATGACACCTGTAACCCTTGAGACCTGTATTGTTATTATACCATGTTAAAGGGGGTATACATAATGGGGGTGGGTATAAGTTGACTTTGATGTAATGATGAAAAAAAATCTGATCGAGTGGGTTAAATGGATCCAAGTAAGGGGATTAATCTAATCTAACAAAATGTACTGAGAGAAAAGGAAAGGAGGAGGCAGACAAGGGTAAACTACATTATAGGAAAAGGCACAAAAACCAATCTAATGAGATAAGCATTATTTGAACTTTACTCTCATCAGATTTGGCTGAAGAAGGGAATAACATTATCAATTAGGAACTACTATTGATAGACTTAGCCCTTCTCAGCAATGCAAGGATCTAAGACATCTCCAAAGGCCTCATGATGGAAAATACTATCCACATCCAGAGAAAGAACTATGGACTTTGAATGCAGATCAAAGCATACCATTTGCTATTTTTTTCTGTTGTGTTTTGTTTCCTCTTTCTGATGATTCCTCCTACTGGTTCTAATTCTTACTTACAACATCACTAATATGAGAATATGTTTAATAGGAATATATATGTATAGCCTATATCAGATTGCTCACTATCTTGGGGAGGGAGAGGGAGAAAAATTTAAAACTCAAAAGCTTATGGAAGTGATTGTTGATAAATCAAAATAAATTAATTAAAAATATATAAATTGCTCAGATTAATGGAAGAGGAAATAAAATACTTAAATAACACCATTTCAGAAAAATAAATTGAACAAGCCATTGATGAATTCCTAAGAAAAAATCTCCAGATCCAAGTGGATTTACAAGTGAATTCTGTCAAACATTTAAAGAACAACTAATTCCAATACTATATAGACTATTTGGGAAAATAGGCAAAGAAGGTGTCTTACCAAATTCTTTTTATGATACAAATATGGTGCTGATACATAAACCAGGAAGAGAGAAAGAAAATTATAGACCAATTTCCCTAATGAATATAGATGAAAAAATGTTAAATAAAATATTAGCAAAGAGATTATAGCAACTTATTTTGAGGATAATACACTATGACTAGGTAGGATTTGTATCAGGAATGCAGGGCTTGTTCAATATTAGGAAAACTATCAAAATCATTCAACAACAAAACTAATAGAAATCATGTGGTCATCTCAATAGATGCAGAAAAAGCGTTTGACAAAATACAACATCCATTCCTATTAAAAACACTAGAGAGCACAGGAATAAATGGAGTCTTCCTTAAAATGATAGGTAGCCTCTATCTAAAACCATCAGCAATCATATGTAATGGGGATAAGCTAGAAGCATTTCCAATAAAATCGGGGGTGAAACAAGGATGTCCATTTTCACGGAACACTGTTATTCAATATTGTACTAGAAATATTAGCTGTAGCAATTAGAGAAGAAATTGAAGGAATTGGAATAGACAAAGAAGAAACAAAGCAATCACTGTTTCCAGATGATATGATGATATACTTAGAGAATCCTAGAGAATCAAGTAAAAAATTACTTGAAATAATAAACAAATTTAGCAAAGTTGCAGGATATAAAATAAACCCACATAAATCATCAGCATTCCCAACAGCAAGAAATAGAAAGAGAAATTCCATTTAAAGTTATTGTAGACATTATAAAGTATTTGAGAGTCTACCTACCAAAACAAACCCAGGAGCTATATGAACACAATTACAAAACACTTTTCACAAAAATAAAGTCAGATTTAAATAATTGGAAAAATATCTATTGCTCATGGGTAGGCTGAGCAATAAAAATGACAATTCTATCTAAATTAATTTACTTATTCAGTGCCATAGCAATCAAACTACCAAAAATTATTTTATAGAGTTAGAAAAAATAATAACAAAATTAATCTGGAAAAACAAAAGGTCCAGAATATCAAGGGAACTAATGAAAAGAAATGCAAGGGAAGGTGGCTTAGCTATACCAGATCATAAATTGTATTATAAAGCAGCAATCATCAAAACTACTTGGTACTGGCTAAGAAATAGAGCACTAGATCAGTGGAATATGTTAGGTATTCAAGACACAACAATCAATGACTATAGTAATCTACTATTTGATAAACCCAAAGACCCCAGCTTCTGGAATAAGAACTCACTAATTAAGAAAAACTGCTGGGAAAACTGGAAAATAGTATGGCAGAAACTAGGCATAGACCAACATCTTACACCCTATAACAAGATAAAGTTAAAATGGATACATGATTTAGATATAAAGACTGATACTATAAGCAAATTAGGAGAGCAAGGAATAGTTTACCTATCAGATCTATGGAGAAGGGAAGAATTTATGATGAAACAAGAGACAGAGGACATTAGGAAATGCAAAATTGATGACTTTGATTACATTAAACTGAAAAGTTTTTGCACAAACAAAGCCAATGCAACCAAGATTAGAAGGGAAGCAGAAAGCTGGGAAATAGCTTTTACAGCCAGTGTCTCTGATAAAGGCCTCATTTCTAAAATATATAGAGAACTGAGTCAAATTTATAAGATTACAAGTCAATCCCCAATTGATAAATGGTCAAAGGATATGAACAGGCAGTTTTTAGAGGAAGAAATTAAAGCTATCTATGGTCATATGAAAAAATGCTCTAAATCACTATTGTTTAGAGAAATGCAAATCAAAACGACTCTGAGGTATCACACCACACCTATCAGATTGGTTAACATGACAAAATAGGAAAATTCTAAATATTGGAGAAGATGTGGGAAAATTGGAACACTAACGCATTGTTGATGGAGTTGTGAAATGATCCAACCATTCTGGAGAACAATTTGGAATTATGCCCAAAGGGCTATAAAATTGTGCATGCCCTTTGACCCAGACTGCTTCTAGGTCTGTATCCCAAAAAGATCATAAAAATGAGAAAAAGACTTATTTGTACAAAAATATTTATAGCAGTTCTTTTTGTGGTGGCAAAGAATTAGAAATTGAGGGGATGCCCATCAATTGGGGAATGGCTGAACAAGTTGTGGTATATGAAGGTAATGGAATACTATTGTGCTATAAGAAATGATGAGCAGGCAAACTTCAAAAAAACCTGGAAAGACTTAAATGAACTGTATTGAGTGAAATGAGCAGAACCAGGAGAACGTTGTACGCAGTAAGAGCCACATTATGCGATGACTGACTTGGATAGACTTGGCTCTTCACAGCAATGCAAGGGTCTAAGACAAATCCAAAAGACTCATGATGGAAAATGCTGTCCACATCCAGAGAAAGAAGTGTGGAGTCTGAATGCGATGGAAGCATACTATTTACTCTCCTTTTCTTTTGTCATTTTGTTTTGTTTCTTCTTTCTTGTGGTTCCTCCCATTAGTTCTAATTCTTCTTTACATCACAATTAATGTGAAAATATGCTTAATATGAATGTATAAGTAGAGCCTATATCAGATTGCACACCATCTTGGGGAAGGAGGAGAAAATTTAAAATTCAAAATCTTATGGAAGTGAATTTCGAAAACTAAAAATAAATAAATTAATTATGTATTTTTTAAAAAATAAAATAAGCAAAAAAAAAAAAAAAAGAATTATGCTTGGGTATGTTTCTCCTCAGCCTGCTCCACCCTGTTCCTTCATAATTCCCTGCCCCCACCCAGAAGCTGTTTAGGAATATCCCTGGATCTTTCTGTCTCCCAACCACAGAACTATATCTAAAGTCTAAGATCTCTTCACCCCACCCCTAATTGACTTTGTTTTCAGAATGTAATTTGAAGGCACTTTGTAAGCTGCCTGTTCCCAGGTGTTAGAATAATTAGTTAATGGCTCTGGGCATAGAATTATGATAGGCATGTAGTGGGTAAGGGCCCTGGTTGATTCACTGAGCCCCTTGGCAGCCCATTCTTCCCTAATACCTTTACCTTGCCAACTGTAAGGGTCTGTCTGGGGTTTGGGAGAGGCTTGGCAGATGGCTGGGAGATTAAAGGAAACTGCTGAGGAAGAAAGAAGGGACTCCTAACACCTCTTGAAATAAGAAAGAGATTCAAGTGGAGGGCAAATTCCCTGGCTATTTGGGTTCATTTGGGAAAGGAGCCTGAGCTCTAACTCACTCAGCAATTGAGCCATAGCATGCAATATTTTAGTAAGGATATTACATACAAGATATATTATGCTCCTACCCTGTGATACCAGCCCAGACTATGGCGTACTTCTTGCGACTGGATCAACAAGATATATCTCCTTTGCTAAAAAATCTCACAGACCTTCCTACCTACCCTCACCCTTCCTCCTCTGCCCCTCCCCCTTTCCTAAAATATTCAGCAGATAGGGAAATTCAAGACACTTCCCACCACAGCCTAGGCTCAACAGTTTGCTTTCCCCAACATAGCAACACTTCCTCTACCCATCTATCCCTTTTGCCCCTCCCTGCCAGAGTCATAGGTAAACTCATATAAAGGCTCCAACCCAGAAATAAGAATTCCTGAGAGGTAATGAATTCTTGGGTGGATCTTCTCTCTGGCTTTTTACTCCCAACCCTCCAAGTCAATAATTTCTCCCTTATCTTCCACCTCTGACCTCGTATAACACTTGGTTTTCGTCTCTTCTGAAAATTGAGACTCACCATTTCTTATAGCACAATAGTATTTCATTATATTCATATACCACAACTTGTTCAGTCATTCCCCAATTGATGGGTATCCCCTCAATTTCCAATTCTTTGCCACCACATTAAGAGCTGCTATAAATATTTTTGTACACATGGGTCCTTTTCCCATTTGTATGATCTCTTTGAGATACAGCCCTAGAAGTAGTATTGCTGAGTCAAAGGGTATGCACAATTTTATAGCCCTTTGGGCATAGTTCCAAATTGCTGTCCAGAATGGTTGGGTCAGTTCACAACTCCACCAATGTAATGTAATCATTTGCACTCACTCAGGCATTATTTTGCTGTGCAGTTGTCTATTAGTATGTCTCATCCCTTAGTAGTCCTTTAAATTCCCTAAGGATGAGAAGCATGTCTTAGCTAAGCTTCTTTATTATTTTTTTTTTACATTCTTTTAAAAATTTTGAGGTCCAGGTTCTCTTCCTCTCTCCCACACCTTCCCCATTCACTGAGAAGGCAAATGATATGATATCAATTATATATGTGAAATCATACAAAACATATTTCCACATTAGCCAAATATTTATATTTATACACACACACACACATATATACATAAATTATATATATATATATATATATAAAGTGAGAAAATTACACTTTGATTTGCACTCAGTCCATCAGTTCTCTCTCTCTGGAGGTGGATAGCATTTTCTCATCATGAATCTTCTGGAATTTTCATGGATCATTGTATTGATCAAAGTAACCTAGTCTTTCACAGTTGATCATCATTACAACATTACTGTTACTATATACAATGATCTCCCAGTTCTTCTGACTTCACTTTCCATAGATCTTGCCATGTTTTTCTAAAACCAACTCCCTTGTAATTTTTTATAGCACAGCAGTACCCAGCACAATCATGTACCACAATTTGCTCAGCCATTCCCCAATTGATGGGCATCCCCTCAATTTCCAATTCTTTGCCACCACAAAAAGAACTGTTATAAATAATTTTGTACATACATTTTCCTTTTTCTTTGCTCTCTTTGGGGTACAGACCTAGTAGTGGTATTACTAGGTCAAAGGGTATGCACAGTTTTTATAGTCCTTTGGATATAGTTCCAGATTGTACTCCAGAATAGTTGGATCAGTTCACTACTATACCAACAGCTCATTGATGTACTTGTTTTCTCTCATCCCCTCCAGCATTTGTCATTTCTGATAGGCATGAGGTGGTACCTCAGAGTTGTTTTAATTTACCTTTCTCTTATCAATAATGATTAGACTATTTTTTTCATATGATTATAGCTAGCTTTGATTTCTTCTGAAAACTGCCTGTTTGTATCTTGTGACTGTTTATCAGTTGGGGAATGGCTCTTATGTTTATAAATTTGACTCACTTCCCTATATATTTGAGGAGTGAGACCTTTATCAGAGAAACTCACTATAAGATTTTTTTATATTATTTTATTGTCTATGGTACCTTTTAGCAAAAAGTAGTTTTCCTGATTATCTCTTTCAATTAGGTCTAATTTTGCTTTTGCTTTGTCTGAGATCAGATCTGAGAACCCCTGCCCTCTTCACTTCAGCTGAAGCATAATAGATTGATCCAGCTCTTTATTTTAACTCTGTATATTTCCAGTGTGTCTCGTACACAATATATTGTTGGATTCTATTTTCTAATCCATTCTGCTATCTGCTTCTGTTTTATGAGTGAACTCATCCCATTCACATTTATCTATTATATATTATCTATTATGATCCATCCTATCTTCTGTTTATCTTTCTTTCTTTATTTATCCTCTTTTTATCCTGTCCCTCCTCAAAAGTCTATTTTGTATCAGACCACTACCTCCCTTAACCTACTCTCCCTACATGTATGATCTATATGGAAATATAGATATATAGGGAATATATTCCCCATATGAGAATATAGGAATGTAAACAGTTTAACTTTATTGAGTCCTTTATGATTACTCTTTCAAGTTAACCTTTTTATGCTTCTCTTGAGTCTTTTTGAATGTCAGATTTTCTATTCAACTCTGGTCTTTTTACCAGGAAGGCTTGGAAGTCTTCTATTTCATTAAATATCCATTTCTTTCTCTCCCTGCCCCCCCACCCCCACCCCTGAAGGATTATAGTGTTTTGTTGGGCAGATTATTTTTGGTTATAATCCTAGTTCCTTTGCCTTCTGGAATATCATATTCCAAGTTCACTCCTTTAACATGGAAGCTGCTAAATCTTGTATAAGCCTGAATGTGTCTCCACAGTATTTGAATTGTTTCTTTCTGACTGCTGGCAATATTTTCTCCTTGATGTGGGAGCTCTAGAATTTGGCTATAATATTCCTTGGGAGTTTCCATTTTGGGATGTCTTTCAGGAGATGATTGGTACATTCTTTTGATTTCTATCTTACCCTCTGGATCTCAGATATTGAGGCCATTTTTTCTTACAATTTCTTGAAATATAATGTCTAGGCTCTTTTTTTGAGCATGACTTTCAGCTAGCCCAATAATTTTTAAATTATCTCTCCTTGATCTATTTTTCAGGATTATTTTTCCAATGACTTATTTCACATTTTCTTCTATTTTTTTTTCCATTCTTTTGACTTTGCTTTTATTGTTTCTTGGAATCTCATGGACTTACTTATTTCCACTTGCCCAATTATAATTTTTAAGGAATTATATTTTCTTCAGTGAACTTTTGTATCTCTTCTTCTATTTGACCTGTTCTGCTTTTTAAGGAATTCTTTTCTTCAGTGAATTTTTATGTTTCTTTTACTGTTAGGTATATTCTGTTTTTTTAAGGTGATATTTTCTTCAGTATTTTTTGTGCCTCTTTTATTAAGCTGTTAGTTCTTTTTTCATAATTTTCTTGCATCACTCTCATTTCTTTTCCCAATTTTTTCTCTATCATTTTTCTCCCTTTTTAAAAACTTTCCAGGAATTCTTACTGGCCTTGGGTCCAATTAGCATTTTTCTTTGAGTCTTTGCTTGTAGCTGTTTTCACATTGTTGTCTTCTTCTGTTTATGTCTTGATCTTCCCTGCCACCATAGTAGTTTCTATGGTCGGTTTTTTTGGGGGGGAGGGGGGTGTTTGCTCATTTTTCCAGCTTATTTCTTCACTTTGAACTTTATGTTAAAATTGAGCTCTGCTCAGCTGAGAAGCACTGTGCCAAGCAGCCCTGCAGCTGTAAGAACTAGTGTTCCTCTTGGCCCTAGAACTGTGACCAGGTCCCCTGAACACCTGCAGCCACAAACACTAGCACCCTTCTTGGCCCTGGAACTATGACCAGGGCCCCTGATACCTTGTGACTGACCACCAGAACTCCTCTCTGCCCTGGAACTACAATCCAGAACTGCTTATGGGTGATAGAGTTGGCAATCAGTGCCAGCTGCACCCTGTACCAGCAAAGGGTCTCTTTCTCTCTTATTGATTCTGGGCTAAAAGCTCCTGAAGCTGCTACTGTTGCTACCATAGCTGTCCCCAGACCTTTCTGCTGGTGCTTTTGTGCCCACCCTAGTGTTACAGACTTCTCCTGCCAACCACCTAAGTTGTCTTGGGCTAGAAAAATGTCTCCCTCTGAACTTTTCTTGTCTCTGCCACTCCAAAATTTGATTTGAGTCATTTTAAAGTTGTTTGGAGGGGAATGTTGGGAGAGTTCAGCTGGCTCTGGGTGTGTGCTCTGACATCTTGACTCCACCTCTTTTACATAAATGTCATAGAGAAGATTCTTTAGTGTTTACAGTAATGCTCTCTACACCCAGTTGGTAGTTTATAAATGTTTAACTGTAACTGTCAGAGATTTCTTCCCATACCCACCCACAATTAATTTCCCAAGGAGCTGAAGGAAAGTTGACTTCATACTCTTGGGTTCTCTCCTCTATTTTTCTGTTCCTCCATGCCAGTTTTTCTATGAGAAATAAAGGAGTACAGTGGATTGTTATGTGGATTTGAAGTCAGGAAGACATGAGTTCAAATAGAATGCTTATTGGGTGTGGGACCCTTGGCAAGTCACTTAACTACTTGTGACCTCAGTTTTATCTCTAAAATGAGGAGGTTGTACTCAGTGTTCCTTTCTAACCTACCCTAAATCTATGATCCTTTGAACCTGTTTAATGACATCTTGACTTTTTTCCAGAAGGTACTAGGACAATCCCAACTCAATGTGGGGGGTTGGGGATTGGGGTAGGACAGTGAGGTGTTTCTCCACCATCTGTAGATATAAAGTGAGAAGGAGCAAGGCCTCACCTCCTTGCCACCCCCACAGACTCACACAATCCAACACTTATGTGTGATTTTGGTAAGTCACTTTTCCCCTGGGTCTCAGTTTCTTCATCTCTAAAATGAGAGAGTTAGTATAGATGACCCTTAAGGTTCCTTCTAGCTTCTAAAGGAAACAGAGTTCCAGATTAGGTGGTTTGGCCAAAGTCACAAGGAGTTAGTGGCCTGAGCTTCTTATATAAAGTCAACCCTGCCTGCTTGATGCCAGCTTTTCATCATCTTATCTCTAGTCCTTGAGTGATCTCCCCACTCCCACCCCAGAGGCGAATGTGCCTAATTAATACAGCCTCAGATCTATTTTGCCTATGGTCACTTCTGGCCCAAACTGGAGAATATGGAATCTATAATAGAGGCAAGTGACCAAGATGGCTGGAGTTGTCCTGACTCTGCATTGGATACCTCCTTAGATGATGGCCCATAATTGTGATGGGGAATTTGGTGCAAAGCAGGAACACAGGCTAAAATTTAGCCAGAGACTCAGTTGGAAGGCAATGCTGTCCCCTCAAAAATTAGATTAAAGGAATTTCTTACCGATTTCCTAAAACTCGGAGATTATCTGATATGACCCCCTTGGGAGGTAACACTCCAGGGAGGAAGAATACAACATTTTAGACACTGCTTAATCTCAGTTAACTGTCCTCTATGTTTCCTGGCCTCTAGGGCTGCTCTGATCCTTCTGGCTTTCTTGGCCTAGGAAGAATTCTCTCCCTCAGCTCAGCTTTCCTTACTTCCAACGATCTTCAAGGGCTCATACCTACCCAAGTACTACATGTCTTCCTTTTGCTACTCCACTGGCAAGATAAGGAACCAAAGATCAGCTCAACAAAGATACCAGTTAATCTCTGTTACAGTGGGGTGGGGAACTGGGATGACGAGCTGAAAAGCTGCCAGAGGAAGTCATGGGAGCTTAATGATCCTATGGCCAAGGTGTGTACATACTACTCTGAAATATTCAGCCTTTTTTTTTTTTTACAGTCATGAGTCAATCAGGCATCCCAATTCTTTTTTTTTTTTTAACAAAATGATGTTTAATTAGCCATGACATAAAAAGGATGCTTAATAAGAATGCAGTTGTCTTGTAAAAACAAGACATCCTATATCTTCACTTGGAAATAAGTCAGGTCAGGAGAAGATAGGGTGACTCCCGTGGCCTTGGGAGTCTGAAGGGGCAGATGCCACACAGATGTGCTTTTTTAATGCCTTTAGATAGAAAACAAACATTTATTAAGTACCTATTACATGCTGGGAACTGTGCTAAGTCCTTCATGACTATTACAGCATTTTATCCTCAATTGTGAGACAGGTGCTATTATTATTGTCCCCATTTTACAAAGGAGGAAACTGAGGTTAAATGACTTGTCCAGGATCACATTATTCTGTGAACAAGAGACTACCTCCACATGGTTTGTAGCAAGGAATTTTACCTGACTTACAATGCCATAGAGAAAACATTGGACATATAACAACATTATTTTTAATTTCAATAAAATTGGAAGCAATCTAAATTTCCAACAGTAGGAGATTTGTATTAATATAATGGAGAACCATAATTTTCTTTTGGCCCCATTCATATCTGTGTGGTATAGGGAATTCCTAGTCTTAGGAAACTCTCTTTACCAATGAAAATCAATAGAAGTTTGGTTGGGGGCATAGAGGAATACCTCTGCCACTAATTACCTGTGTAACTTTAGGCTGGTTCCTTAACCTCTCCTCTGTAGGGACTCTACCCCTTCCCAACCTTGATGGGGTACTGATGTAAAACATGACTCCAGGTTAGTAGAGAGAGGGGTGAATGGTGAGAAGGGGCCAAGCCAGTGAGTTACAAGCTTGGGGCTACTTTCCATCTTTAGGGGCTAGCAAGTAGGGAAGTAATTTTGTTTTGAACATATTATACCATTAAGTCAACAATACTTTGGGGGGTAGATAGATTTAATTCTATTCTAGTACCCCTCTAAGAGACTAGAGAAAAGAGCACCTAATCTTGTGGCCATTCTACTGTTCCCCTCAAAGCAGGAACTATGACCTTCCTTGGAAAGTGCTGGGCAAAATTCCAGTGATATCTAGCACTGCTTCACATGTGCAATATTTAGACAACTTATATGAACATAATATCTTACATGGGTATGCTTATTTTGCATGTAAAAGGAAAGGGGTAGACTAGAAGCCTTCTGAAGTCCCTTTCATCTTTAGAGTTATGTTCCAGTGATCCCATGATAAGTCTTACTGACTTACTCAAGAGTCCCTCAGCCAGTATATGTCAGAAGCAAAACTTGAACACAAATTTTCCTGACTCAGAGATTGTATCTTTATTCACTATATAGTGATGCTAGGGATGAGAGGCTAAAAAATTGGCACAATTCCTGCTTTCCAAGAGATTATATTTTACTGTGGAGTGTGGAGGTGAAAAGAGAAGTCATGAGACAGATAGGTGCATGATAGGGGCCATGGAGAGATTCTGACAGCTCTCTCTGAGGTCCTTTCCACCTTTAAGTCCTATGACCCTATGAAATAATTCAGAGCAAAAAAAAAAGAACAACAACAAAAAACAAAACTAGAAAAACAAAATAAACACTATAATAAGTATGTCAAAGGAAGTGTAAACAGCATTAAAATGGCCCAAAGAAAGCAGAAAGCGACTTAGAGGAAGTGACTGATGAAATGGTATGGAAATTCATTTATTCAAAAGTAAATAATTGTAGGATAATTTTGTCAAAATCTTTAATCCAGTTTGTAATTATTTAATAAATTCATATGGAGAATATTAGACTGAGAGTCAGGAGGCCTATCTTCTAATTCTAAATCCTTTGGTAACTAGTTGTGATGTGACTGGGCAAGTCCTGTCCCATCATGGGCCCTCGATTTCTTCAACTCTAAAATGAGGACATTGGACCAGATGATTTCTAAAGACCCATTCAGCTCTAAATCTAGGATCCTATGATTCTAAGACTTCCCCTCTCAGGGTCTCAGTTTCCTCATTTATATAAGGAGATGATTAGATTGAATGATCCTTCAATGTCATATGCTAATGACTTCTTTCTATCATGGTAATAATGGTGTGAATCACTGACAGCCAATAAAATTTAAAGTATGGAAAGAGAGCCAGGTAGTAACTTTCTTGGCATTGGTCTCTGCTTTCGTTTCCCTGCCAAGAAGATAATAAAGGTCTGCCCTTTAAGGCGTATCTAGTTAGTAGGAGAACAAGACCATGCCTTGGTTTTTGCCTTTGTCTGTCCCACTTCCTTTTACAGATGCATTTCCTGTGCAATGGAGAGGCAGTAATTGGGACCTGGATAGTCCCTCTCAGGCTGCTCAAACTTAACAAGAATTGACTGAGGGAAATACCTGCCCCTGCCCCTCAACCCCTACTGCGCAAGAATCTAGGGGATTTTTTTTTTTTTGGTGAAACAATCAGGGTTAAGTGACTTGCCCAGGGTCACACAGCTAGTAAGTATCTGAGGCTGGAAAACATTATTCTTTTTGGGGGGGGGCAATTGGGGTTAAGTGACTCGCCCAGGGTCACACAGCTAGTGAGTGTCAGAGGTCAGATTTGAACTCAGGTCTTCCTGACTCCAGGGCTGGTGCTCTATACGCTGCGCCATCTAGCTACCCCAATCTAGTGGATTTTCAAGGGAACTCAGACCACCAGTCTGCCACATTCTGTAGTCTGAAGAAACTACAGAAAAGTAAATCCTTGCTTCTCCCTTCCTTTCCTCCACCTCACCCCCCTGTAGTGATCCATCATACCCCTAGGACAGGCCTGCACAACATATGGCCCACCGGCCACTACTGGCCAGCCAAAGGATTTGGAGTGGCCTGCCACTGATCACTGTCTCCTGTTTGTCACGTGACCCACGGCAAACAGCCATCGTCAGTCCATCTCTAGTTACCTTTACTTGGAAAGTGAGCCTCTAAAAACCTATCTTCGGCCAGCAGAAGTTTAGCCTGTTTTAATTTTGGCCCCTCCCTACCGCCAAGTTATGCAGGTTTGCCCTAGAACACCCTTCCACCTCATGGCCCCTTCTGCTAATTTGTCAGTTCTTCCCCAGACTTCCATTTTAAGGGAATTGTCCAGGCCAGCCATGTTCGCTCCTTCACTCATCTCTTGGCTCTGCTCCACTCTCAGGCTGTTTTCTCCACCTTCCCCTAACCCCTGCTTTTTAGTTTTCTTTCATGTGTTTATCTTCCCCCATCAGAGTATAAGCTCCTTGAGTGCAGGGACTGGACTTTTTGCTTATATTTGTATTTCCAGTGCTTAGCACTGTGCCAGTAAGTGCTTAATAAATGCTTCCTGGCTTGACTTGGCTGGAGTGCTTTAGAGAGGAGGCCTCCCGTAGTCCCAAGCCTGTCCTAGGGCAGACTGCAATGAGAAGAACCTAGTGAGAAGGAACATGGTGGTGAAGTCCAGTAGGTCAGTTCTAAGGCTTATAATTACCCCCATGTCATTTTCCTTCATATCCCTCTTCTACTCACACTGCTTATGTCTGTTTTTTCTTCCCTGAGGGAACACCAAGCTGTGATCTAACTTTGAGTGATCAGCCTTACTTTTTTAAAAAATTAAATTCTATTTTATTTTCAGTTCTAAGTTATCTTCCCTCCCCCATTGAGAAGGCAAGAAAAACAAAACCCATTACATATATACATATATATGTGTGTGTATACATATATATATATATACAAATATATATATAACATATGTTTAGTCACATGAAACACATTTCTGCATTAGCAATGTTCCAAAAAAAGAAAGCAAAATCTGTACTCTGATTCCATTAGTCCTCTCTCTGAAGGTCAATAGCATCTTTTCATCAGGTTTACTTTGGTGGAAGTAGTGGGTTTGGGGGAGAGGAAGAAAGTCCTCTTCATACTCCAATGATCTTTGGGGAGGGGGGCAGATTTCACAAAGAAAATAATGAGTTCTATTTTAGGCATATTGAACTTGAGAGACCTTTAAGACATTTGAGGTGGAAATATCTGATAAGCAGTTGGTGGTGAGAGCCTGGAGCTTAGGAGAAAGAACTCAGGGCTATACAGATCTGGGCATTATCTGCACACCTTCCTCAGTCCCACAGTTTACACTGAATGATGCTGGTGACTAGATAGGATTCAGCATTATTATAATTCACCATCTCTTTTTCCCAAGCTTTCTTCCAACCCCCTTTCTCCCAAACTTTTTCCTTGTCTCTCCACATCTTTCTGTCCATACTTAATGCAGAGAGACCATGACTAAGTCTAAAACTAGGGTAATGTTCAACCAAGTCCATAAATCTCCTTCCCTTCCTCACCTGTCCTTCAGGCTGATTATTATGTTGTTGTTGTTGCTAAGATCAATAGTCCAGATTGACCCATTAGGAGTCAGCAGGCAGAAGTCTATAACAGGAGTAGGGATTCTGCACGATAGACTGATTTTGTAGGAACCCTGATGTCACCTGAAGACACCTTAACACACCCAACCTTGGGCTATAACAAAATATGCCTTAGCAAGTCTCCTTTCTCTATTCCAGCCACCAGACGTAAAGAAACCCTCAGGAAGGACTGTTTTCACCTACATCTGAAGGGATGCCCTTGACATTTTGTCTATTAAAAGGGCAAAAACTCAAAGCGAAGCTTGTCTATTTGAGAAACACTAGGAAAGCAGCTTGCAGAGACAAGGCATTCACTTAGGGTAAATGTGGCTGCTGTGTTTTTTTTCCCAGCATCTGATTTTCGTATGAGTGACACGACTGCTTTTGGAGGTGATAGCTGGGTAACCCTGTACTCCAGAACTATTTGTGATTATTGGACACATGTAATGGCAATGTTATGGTTTATCTGGCAGAAGTAAGGATTTTGTTAATCACCATGAGCTGGATGTGAGATTTTTTTTTTTTAACTGAAAGGTGAAAGGATCCTGCTTTAGACTGGGAAGAGTCTTAAGAAAAGATTGGTGGGAATGAGCTGTGGTAGAAGAGAGGTTGTAAATTCCCTTTCTCTGCACTTCCACCTGCTGCCAGTAAGAGATGATTAGTGCTAGGACGGCTTTACTACTACAAGGGTGAGGTTGCAGCCCCTCCTCCCTCCTACATTTTTTGCTCTGATACCTTAACTAGATAAGAATATGTTTTGATTGAATCAAGCAATCAGAACTGAGTGTTGAATAAAAACTGCATACCTCTTTGAATCAGTCAAAGTCATTGCTGAAGACCCCCAGTCATTCCCTCAGCAATCTGTATAAATAGAAGAAGCTATCTCAGAACCAGGAGGGAGAGATTCTGAGGGTCTGGGCTGTGAGACTGGAGCAAGCATGGCATTTCCAGAGCGCCTTTGAGGAACAAGGCAGAAATGGGAGACATCAAGGAGAGTCATTAACTCAGGACACTTGAAGTGGAGGACCCACTCCAAGGAGGGCCTCTTCCCCCAATTTCACTTCCAAATGCCTGTCTATCCACATGCATTATAAATATAACCTACCATTTTCATTAACCAAACATTTCTAGTAAATTAAATTTTACCTCAACCACAAAGAGGCCAGGGGTCAATGAGAGAGTGCAAACATCTGCCTAGATGTTAAGAATTTTCCTAACTTGGGGCTTAGAGTGATTGTGACTGAATTCAGTAATTTTCACCAAAAATAAACTCACTAAAGCTGAAAGCAAGGGAACCAAGTAAACCATAGGGACCATTATATTTGTCCCTAGGCTTAAAATGAATTATTATTGGAATAGAGTATTACACTACCTTTGTTTGTAATCTGGGAGACAGAAACTCCTCATATCCCAGCCAAGGATGCAAAATTAGGAAAACTCTACAAATCCCAGACCAAGGGTCTCTGTTCTTTCTTTGAAAGAATTTAGCGCCACCTTAGCAGTAGAAAAGAGTGACCCACCCTGAAAAGGAGCAGAGCAGTCCCCAGAAAAGCAACCCAGCTTATGAGTACTGGTGCCATGTCTATCAATGGACCTCTGCATGGACTCCTGAGGAAAAGAAAGGACATCCAGGCCTGAAGTTCCTGGGCTGTGAACTCACAGCCTGATCTTCACATGTGGATTCCTCACGTGTCTGTGTCTACTGTTCCCTACCGACATGTATACATTGGTGGCAGACAGAGGTTCAGGTTTATGGGTGGCATATTAATGTTATAATTATCCTTGCTTAACTTTATATTTAGTAAATGTTTGTATAACCCCTGTCCCAAAGTCCATGAGTACTCTCTTTTCTTTAGTGGAGATTAATGCCCTGCACGGGGTATTGCATGTGTGAGTGATGAGTAAGGCAGAGTTGGCAAGAGGTGAGATAGTTCTAGCCTTCTTTGTGTGTGTGGAGGCAACTGGGGTTAAGTGACTTGCCCAGAGTCACACAGCTAGTAAGTTTTTATGTGTCTGAGGCTGGATTTGAACTCAGGTCCTCCTGACGCCAGAGCTGGTGCTCTATCCACTTCGCCACCTAGCTGCCCCGAGTTCCAGCCTTCTTTGAGTCTTCTGGGGTTTTTGAGTTTTGAGTTGCTTTGGGCACTTTTGGCTTCCAGATTTGAGAAAGAAGATGGAAGAGGTCAACTCCACACTTCAGGTTGCTCAAGGAAAAGACTCTGAAAAGAAGCCAACACAAGAGGAGCTGGCAGTCTCCATCATGTTCCTATTCCCAGCTAGCTACAGTAGAGACTTTGAGGAGTTCTCCTTGGGTGAGATCTAAAACTAACTCTCTCTCTCTCTCTCTCTCTCTCTCTCTCTCTCTCTCTGTCATTACGTCATTGCCAATGGACTGAGGAGTATAGGACTCTGATTTCTGTTTTGCTACAATGTGGATGAATGAGTTTCTTTGCTAAGTGTTGTGTGTATTCATTGCAGAATTGGTATTTGATGGGGAAGGGGGTCAAGCCATGGATAAAAGCTTGTGGTCTTCCTGCTTCTCTCATTAATGAAACAGCAATCCGAAGTTAGCTTGAATCTGAAAATCACATCCTCTAGACTAACAATATTTAAGGGAGCAGATAGATATAATTCTAGCCACGTATCCCTTCTCTGAGGAGAGCAGAGTGGTGGTCTCTGGCCCTAACCTCTTGCTCTTCTTTTAAAGTCTCCCTTGGAGAAGGGGGTGGGGAGAAGATATCTATTCTGCCTCCCTTTGAACCACACAATGATACCCTCGTGCTATGTGCCTCATTATATGTGAGGCTCTCTATATTTGGATTAAGACTTAATGGAAAGACCAAAGAGCTGGAGATAAGGCCATGTTGGTTCTGGCTGGTCTGGCAGGCTCAGGTTTTAGAGAACCCCTGGCAGACTTTGCTGCTGACACTGTGAGTAGTCCAAGCTGTAAGAGGAGAACCTTTTAAAAAGGTGAACCCCTCACCAAAAAAAGCAAGCTACTCTTTAAAAATCATTTTAAAATGATTAATCATTTGAAAAAATCAAGAAGCTGGAAAAGGTCACTCATTAGAAGATCACCAGTGAAGATGCTCTTCTTCCTGTGAAATATCTGGATAAAGTGCCCTGAACTGGAAGGGGAGACTCTGCTCCCCTTTGAGGAGAGTGAAAAAAGGGTGAGAGCTGCTCCCAGAATCTGAACTGCTCTACAAAGCATCGTCTCAGGCAAGACCAAAGCCTGCTTCTCTTTGAAAGGAAGGGACCAACGTCCCTCGGCAACCCCAAGTGACCAGGCTCCTTATGGGAAATATATCACCAGAGTTGGAGTGAAAGATAGTCTGAGAGGAGACTGTCCTTCCAGCAGAGAGACATGTCTATCTTCTTGGCAGCCATTTGAGGTCAGTGTGAACTCAGGACTGATTCTGGCTGCCTTGACTTTTCGTTGAATGAGAAAGCATGTGGAAAATAGAAGTTAATAAGAACAGCTAACATTTATATAGCATTTGTATGTGTTCTATACACATATTTATATTTATGTGCCAGGCACTGTGCTAAGCACTTTACAGTGATCATCCCATTTGATCCTCACAACAACCCTGGAGGTGGGTGCTATTGTTGTTCTCATTTTACAAATGAGGAAACTGAGGCAAAGAAAGGTTAAGTGACTTGCCCAGGGCCACAGAGTATCTGGGACCAGATCTGAACTCAGACCTTCCAGACTCTAGGCTTAGTGTTCTATACACTGCACCACCTAGCTGTTCCCAGCACCATCCCCCACCAAAAAAAAGGGGGTGGAGGATTAATGGAGTCAGTTGGCTGATTTGTTCAATGGGAAGTAGTTAGGCTGAGAAACTAAAAAGTAGTAGGAAAGTAGTACCTCTTCCAGAGTTTTTCCTAGAACTTTGAGAAAGTTCCTTAAAGCAGTAGCTGCCCGTTCTGGGAACCCCCCTTGCCTGTTAGAGTTTGAATGCCAAAAGAAGAATAAGGAGAGACTGAGGCCGGGAGAGCTTGCCCTCAAGGACCCTATAGGCCTGGCTGGGGCCAATGACCGAAGTGTGAAGAAGAGGGCTGCTGTTTCAGAAGATTTGGGTCATGGCAGGTGAAGGATGTTAAATCTCACAGAGTGGTCTGAGGCTTCGCTCGGATAGGGGGCTGGGGAGACAGGAATGGGATAATTTCTTCACTTAAGCTTTACCCAGAAGAAGAGGAAGTGGACAAAGCCATCTACCCTATAAACCTCCCTAGACAACTCGGCTTTATAATCTCCAGACTTCTGAACCGGCAGACTTGGGTCATCTGAAACCAAAGCAGACCCTGCATTCCTAGCTGTCTCCTAGCTGTCTATTTGCCCTGTGAAGGCTAGAGTGTCTCTTAGACCCCTCTTTTAGGCCTCTCACCTGGAACTAATCAAGAAACTTCTGGACAACAGCCCTGAGCCAGAAGCCAGGAAGTGGCTAATGGATCACAGGATCACAGATGCAGACCTGGAAGTCTCCTTAGGGGTCATGACATCCAACCCTCTCATTTTACAGTTGAAGAAACTGAGGCTGAGATGGATTCAGTGAAATTGCCCAGGATCTCATACTTAGTAAGTGACTGAGGCAGGGTTCACTGACTCTATCCATTGTGTCACCTGGCGTGGGGCCTTTCTTACCTCGATAAACATCATCTAAGAAAACCCATTTCTTCAGTGTCTCAGCAAGAGTCCTAGAGCTGGAATCCTAAATCTCAGACCTGCTGCACTTGAGAGTTTGGAGAGACCTCCTCTCAGCAGCCCATACGCCAAAGGAACTTCCACAGTAACACAGCTGACAAGTGGTTATCCCGCTTCTGTTTGAGGAACCTCAAGGAAAGGCAACCCAGCACCTCTCACAACAACCCATTCCGCTTGGAGACAATAATTGTTATTTATTGTATTTCTTGACACCAAGACTAATTTGCAACTTCCACTCATCAGAAGGTCTACCTTTTAGGGCCAAACAGAAAAAGACTGATCCCATCTAACTTGTCCTGCTTTCTTGCTGCCCCTCACCTCATCCCTGTCCCCAACCAAATTCTCTTTTCTCCAGGCTAACTATGCCCAATTCTTTCAAGTAATTCTCATATGTCATGGACTCAAAGCCCTTCTTCTTCCTGGTTGTCCTTCCCCTGGATACTCTTTAGCTTATTAACGTCCTTATTATGCTGTAGTACCCAGAATTGAACACTCAGTTCAGTTGAGAACTCATGAAGGAAGAATACAGAACGACGGTCACTGCCCTATTGCTGAAAGCTCTGTCCCTATTCACATAGCCCAAGGTCACATCAGCTTCTTTGACTGTTAAATCACACTGCTGACTCATATTGAGTTTGTAGTCCACTAAAACCTTCAGATCCTTTTCAGAACAATGGCTGTAATGGCCATGCCTCCCCCATCTTGTATTTTTTGTTTTTTTTGTACCCAAGTGCAGGACTACACTTATCTCTATTGAATTGCATTTTATTAGATTCAGCCCAGTGCTCTAGCCAGTTGAGATCTTGGATCCTGACTGTCATTCTGCATGTTAGCTCTCCCTACCAACACTGTGTCATCTGCAAATTTGATGAGCTTGTCATCTATGCTTTTAACCAAGTCATTGATAACAATGTAAATAGCATAGGACCAAGCTCAGATCCCTGGGGTCTGCCACTGAAGACTTCCTACATTGTCGACAAAAAACCACGAGGAAGTATTTCTTGAATTCACCCCTCCCCCATACAATTAGTTCTGAATCCCTCTAATGGAATTCTTATCTAAGACATCTCCATCTTCTCTATAGAGAAGCATATGAAATACTCTATAAAAAGCTTTGCTAAAATCTATTATCAATAATATTTTCCTCATCTAGTAGTTTAGTAATCCTGTTCAAAAAAAAAAAAAAAAGGTTATTCTGGCATGACCTGTTCTTGATGAAGCCATGGCTGGCTCTTTGCAATCATTTCTTCTGTTCAGAGATGTTATCATCCACTCTAGAATTTCCCCAGGAATGGAAGTTAAGCTCACTGTCCCATTATTTGCAGACAAGCATTTATTAAGCACCTGTAAGGCACTCTAAGTGCTAGAGATACAAATATGTATATGTGTTATATGTGTGTATATATGTATACACATATGTATACAAATGTGTACATACACAAATCCAGTCCTTGCTCTCTAAGAGCTCATAGTCTACTGAGAGAGAAAACATAAAAACAACTATGTACAAACAAGATATATATATTTATATATACATATATATATAAATACATACACATATATATGGTAAATTGGGGAAAATCAACAAGCACTAAAGGGAATTTGAAAAGGCTTCCTGGTGAAGGTGGGATTTTAGCTGGGACAGAAAACAAAGATGGATGTGTGTGTGTGTGTGTGTGTGTGTGTGTGTGTGTGTGTGTGTGTGTGACAGAGACAGAGAGAGCGAGAGAGAGAGAGAGAGAGAGAGAGAGAGAGAGAAATGGAGAGTTAGAGAGTTAGAGTTCCAGGCATGTAGGACAGCTAGTGAAAATACCTAGAGTTGAGAGACCAAGTGTCTTGTATCATGCATAGCAAGAAGACCAGTGTCATTGGATTGCAGAATACATGGGAGAAAAGTAAGGTACAAGAAGTTAGCTTGAACCTGAAAATCACAGAAATGAAGAAAGGAATGAGAAAAGTAGGAAAACTTGTATGAATTAATGCAGAGTAAAGTGAGCAGGACAATGTATATGGCAACAGCATGTAAAGTTTTGAAAGACTTAAGAACTCTGATCAGTGCAATGACCAACCATGACTCCAGAGGACTAATGAAGAAGCATGCTGCTCACCTCTTGACAGAAGGCTGATAGATCCAATATGCAGAACAAAACATACATTTTCGGACATTTTGCAAATGTGTGAATTTGTTTTTGCTTGACTATGCTTATTTTTTTTTCCATTGGAGTATGTCAGGGAGGAGGGGAACTATCAGTAGTTTTGCCCAAAAAAGAGGTGAAAAAAGTGACCTCATTGAAGCATTATTTTAAAATGCACAGAAGAAAAACAGAAGGGAGTTCACAGACAAGCAAAACAACTTGGAAAGTAGCATGCTGAATTTCTCAGATCCTTCCCCCCAAAAGCAAGCTATATGTAGTAAAGACTCATGGTTTCTCATACAATCTCTTTTTTCTGTTCTGCTTTGTATATAGCAATATTTTCTCTTTTTGGTGTTCATTAAATTTAGGAGAAGAAAAAAATCCTACTGTGGACAGAGCAGAAAGACACAGCATTAACCTGAAGGCCAAAGGCATGGTGGCAGAGCGGTCTTCCTATGGAGAAAGCCTGAAAAAGGAGCCTAAGTGGTTCTCTAAGGTAGCTTTGAGTGGTTCTCAGACTTTTTGGTCTCAGGGCCCTTTACACTCTTAAAAATTACTAAGGACCACAAATAGCTTTTGTTCATGGGTTTATTTTTATCAATATTTACCATTAGAAATTAAAACATTATGAAAATAATTTTGACCTCATGGACTCCTCAAAAGGATCTTGAGGATCCTGGGGGCAGGGTCTCCAGACCTCATTTTGATAACCACTGCCCTAACCCAAGAAAAGGGGACTGAGGGAGCAGCTTCCCAAATGAGCTATTGTTCAGCTAGAAGGCTTTGATTGGGCCTGGGCCCGCTTTATTGCGGCTAAGCCTATAGCGGGACCGCTGTCGTTCTTGGAGCTGAAGGGCTCCTGGCCTTGCTCATGAGCTCCCCCTTGTGGTTTGACTTACATTGACTCGTTTCTCTTCCACCACCACTGCTCCTAGTTCTGTTCTCAAGCGCTAACAATCTCCAACCTTCTGGAAGCTATCCAGTTTTAGTCTCTGTAAACAGGAGAAAGGTTCCTAACTAGAAGGATGTGTGTGTGTCCACAAGCCATGGTAAACCCTGAATAAGGAGAAATGATAGGGATCTTCCATAGGACCCTTCTCACTTCTCTTCTCTCCGTCCTCAGTTCAGACAGACAATCCTCTTGCGTCATCGAGGGAGCTCTCAGGGAACCCTCCCAAAAGAGATTAAAGTGGCAAGTCCTCAACTCTGAGGCCCTGTGGACCTCCTCCTACCTGGTGTGATCCCACTCTCCATCTCTTCCTGGAATAAGGGTGGAGATAAAATCAGGGGAAGCCAGGATTAGTTCACATCAAGATGGGGCAGGTTCTCTAATTACCCTGCTTAGCAACAACAACAGTAAAGGCAGAGATGAGGAGCATCAAGGGTAGGATCCAGCATCTTCTAACTTGAAGGCTAGAGACCACAAGCAGCTGTTGTTTCTATCCTTAAGAGGAACTGGAGAAGTGCATTTTTTAAAAACTCTTAAATAGTTTTATTTAGGGTTTTTCTTGCAGGCTGTCTGCAAAATGACTTCCTTTGAAAAAGAAAAAATAAAAATCTTCTGGTGTTTGTTCTACTAGGTTGAAAATGTAAGCCAGACTACTTCACATGCCGTACATGCTGATAAGAAATTGAATACACACTTACTCCTGTGGGCACTCTGTGAGACAGGGGTTACCCAAACAGGGTCTTTAATGGACTGGACCAGTGTTTCAATGCAAATTCCAGCCCCAAAAAACTACATGGTTTTGATTTCACAGTATGAATTCCCCTGGAATCTGGGAAAAGGTAAATTGGTTAATTGAGGTTCACCTTCCACAGCTCTGTCCTTCAACATTCTGAGACATCAGGAAAGATTGAACCACTTCTTCAGTGGACTGCAGGCTGGGGGGAACCCAGAGGGGGAACTTTCTAGAAAACTTTGACCCTAAGTGGGACAGCACTCAGTCCTTGGGTAGTTGTGGTAGTGATGGTGGGTTGAAGGGAGAGAAGTGACCCACATTTCCCCTAACCAAAGAGGAATTTCTCCTAACCCTCCATGCCAACCACTCCTAAACACCCCAAGATAGGTGACTGCCATCATATCACCTCACATACTTACACAGAACAAGGGGACACTGAGGTGTGATGGCAGCAAGGAGAGAGACTTAAGATTGTGGTTGGGATGGTTACTCAAAGGCTGGAGGCACAAGGGAGAGTTAAGTCTGTAGAGTAGAGACACAGCACAGAAAAGTCAAAGATTAGGGGCAAGACAAGAAGAAATCCCTGAGCGAAGCTGTTCTCTCTTGTCCTCTATCCCTCAAGCCATCTCCCATGTTAGGCCACCATATCCCACAATCATCTTCACCCAGGATTCTTGATCCCTGTACTACTAGGAAAGTAGCCTGGCAACCCCATCAATATCACCACCCTGTTCCCACCGTGGGGCAGCTAGGTATTGTAGTGGATAGAATGCCAGGCCTAGAATCAGGAAGATTTGTCTTCCTGAGTTCAAATCTGGCCTCAGACACTTACTAGCTGTGTGACCCTGAGCGAGTCACTTAACCCTGTTTGCCTTAGTTCCTCATCTGTAAAATGAGTTGGAGAAGGAAATGGCAAACCACCCCAGTATCTTGGGCAAGAAAACTCCAAATGAGGTCACAAAGAGTCAGTCACAATCAAAACAACTGAACAACAAAAACACTATTCATTCATAGACCTTTGTCTGTGTCCATTTCTAGCACAGGAAGTACATCTCTTTGTTTTGGGCCCAGGAACGTGACTGCCCACACCTTCCTCTTCTAGTGCTAAAGATACCAAGAGGACTTTTCTTGCCCTTGATTCAGTCTTCCCACATGCCCAGTGGAGAAAGATGTGACCTGGCCCCTCCCCATTACTGACAATCTACTGGCATTTTATCCAAGTGGGGACAAGTGACATTGCTGGGATCTACTGGGGAAGGAGGGAGGAGAGGCAAGTGCTAGGAGAAGCCAGTGCTAGTCTGAACCTGCTTGTATGGAGAAAAAAGGCAAGATGGTGTGAGTCCCCAGCTTCAAATCCCATACTGTCACTTATTACTGTGTAACCTGTTTCCTTATCTGTAAAACAAAAGGGTTGGATTACATATGATATCTAATGTTCCTTTCAGCTCATACTTCCTTGCTTTGGTGACTGAAATTTCTATCATTAGAATCCTTTGAGTTTTCAAAAATCGCCTGTTAGAATACATATTTTCCTGGGAAGTCTGTTACACTCTAAATTCTTATCAACTAACTCCTCAGTTGGGAATTAGTTGACAGCAAACTAGAGAGTATAATCCAGATGGAAAGAAATGGGGGAGAGGGAAGGCAAATGGAAGATTGGAGAGAAGGGGAAGAGAGCAGGGATGGAGAGTCAGGAGACCTGAATTCTAACCCCAATCTTACCATTAGCTCAATGCTCAAGTGACCTTGGGTTAGTAATTCCTCTGGCCCATCCTGATTCCTTTTTCAATAGAATGATGGCAGCTAGGTGACACAGTGGACAAAGTGCCAGGCCTGGATTTAGGAAGACTCCTCTTACTGAGCTCAAATCCAGCCTCAGCCACTTGCTAGCTGTGTGACCCTGGGCAAGTCACTTCACCCTGTTTGCCTCAGTTTCCTCATCTGTAAAGTGAGCTAGAGAAGGAAATGGCAAACCGCTCCGGTATCTTTGCCAAGAAAACCCCAAAAGGGATCTGAAGAGTTGGGCATGACTGGAAAGAAAAAAACAAAAGACTTCCGTTAAACGACCTCTAAGCTATCTTCCAGCTCTACCTTTCCGTGATCTTTTGGGATGGCATTAAAGGCAAACCTCAGTAAGTGCACAATTCTGGTCTCATCTCCAGCCATACCCTAGATGCCACTGCCTACAACCCTCACCCTCCTGCACACTTAGATGACAAACTCTCCCCAAAATGGAGAATCAATCTACAGGTGAGGAATAGAGGACCAGATTGGGTGGGGGACACTTGACTTCTCTGCCACAATAGAAATTGATACTTACTTGCCCTGACCTCTTTGAGATCTTATAGCGTTGGGTTGGGATGAGGAGGAGTTAGGGCCTTCCACAGTAGACAAGGAAGTCACCCTCACCCAATACTTCTGTCTCCCTTTTCCCAAAGACATTCTTTCTCAGCTTACCTCCAGTTCCAATGTGAGATTTATGACCACTGGCCACGCCTGTTCTTAACTCACACAAACTAGGTTCATCCTAAGGGCAGCCTGACCCCCATAAGGGTGGATCAGGCTTCTCTTTGTGACTCATTATGGCCCCACCATGAAGTAGAACTCCAGGGAAAAATTCTAAGCAAAGTTTAGGCATGGCTCATGTCTATGGTCTCCCCATAAGGAATTAACAGTGCTTCTCTGGAATGGTACTCAATGTATGTATAACACCTCCCACAGAGACTGTGGATATTATTACTATATATAACAATATGTTAGGAATGTAGGCTGGGTTTCCAACCGAGACTGGAGCATTTTCCATAAGATTCTCCTAATTTGTGGAGAAAATGCTGATGTGATAGTATATGCCTGCACAAGGGGTAGAGTTGGCTGGAAAGCTTTGGAGAGGAGAAACCTTCTTCGGGACTTCATTGAGAGAGTCACACATAATTCCAGCCTCTTTTCAAGACAGACTCCAGAGAGGAGAAAAAAAAAATTATCTAGAGAAAGAAAAAAAGTGTCTTGAAGACACGTAGAAAATCTGACCCCTCAACATAGCCCTGATTTCCATCTTGCCTCCCTACAAGCTTTGGGGAATTTGCCCTTGCATGAGATCAGGACCTCTCTTGGATGAGTGAGATCTCATCTCATTTCCATATACAGAGTTCATTTACTCATGTATTTTCTGTCCTATTCTAATCTGTAAGACATTACCAATTTCATTTCACTGTTTACTTGGAGAAATAAGTTTACTTATTATTCACTGTGATGATCCTTTGGGTAACCAGCATTGATGGGAAGGGGCCAAGTTGGTGAGTTGTTAAGTGCTATACTCCCCCTCCTCTCCCCAGACCAGCATTATTGGCCAGGGGAGGAGAGGGAAGGGGAGGGGGGAGGAGATAGATAAAATTCTAGTCTAGCATCCTCTCTCCCCAGAGAGTATAGAGTGATCTGCTTTGTGACATCTTCTCCCATCAAGGCAGGAATCACGGTCTCCATTGGAAAAGGATGGGCAAAATTCCAGAGCTCTCTCTCAATGCTTCCTGGAGCTGCCCATTTAGACAACAGTGTGGATAGACATAATCAACACAGGCAGCATACCCCTTATAAGAAAGAGGAAAGAAAATCTATAGTTAACTGTAATGTAGAAGGTCTTTGGAGGTTGTTTGTCCACCAGAACTGACCAAACCTACTGAAAACTTGAGGTTCAGAATTAAAACAATTGAGATTGGACTTCTACTCAGTCCATCTAACTATCAGCATAGGGGGTTACTAAGCCATAACAAGGTAAGGACATTCAGAGCAGGGAAGGGGATGTTCATTGAGGAAAGTTGACTTAGCTGAGCACCTCTTTCCTGTGCTGGGGCCAAATGTTATAGGCAATGCTGACCAGTCTGATCCAGGTTCGACCAGAACAGTTGCATACTTAGGTTCAGGCTTGGAATGAAATGAGATGCTCATGGTACATTTACTTGTTAACAAAAGGAAATTTACTTAGCCATGCAGGGGAAGGGCATTCAGAGCAGAGAAGGGATGTTCGCTAAGGATAAAGTTGATTCAACTGAGTTTAGCTTTCCTGTAAACCTTTGGTCATGCAGCTTCTCTGAAGCCTGAGGGAAGAGCTCTTAGCTTCTTGTGTCCTGACTGTTTCTTTACTCAGATGACAAAGAAACAATGTTAACAGTCTCAGTTTTGTACCCCCTGAGCCAATTACAGCTTGAGGAAAGTTTCAATACCTTTTAAGGAGAAACTAGTCTAACCTGCTTGGGGTTGGGACACTGCTCCCACCACAAAGATATTGTGAGAGAACTGAGTTTAAGATGCCATTTCTTTTCTTTTCTTTTTTCTTTTTTCTTGTTGAATGTAAATAGTATTGTATTTTTTCCAATTACATATAAAGACAATTTTCAACATTCATTTTTTATGGGATTTTGAGTTCCAAATTTTTCCCTTCCCTCCTTATTCTCCTCCCTCCCCAAGACAGCAAGCAATATGATATAGGTTATACATGTGCAATCATGCAAAACACATTTCCACATTAGTCATGTTGTGAAAGAAGAAACAGAATAAAAGGAAAAAAAAACCACACACACACACACACACAAAAGAAAGTAAAAAATATCAATCTGCATTCAGGTTCTATCAATCCTTTCTCTGGCGGTGGATAGCATTTTCTATCATGAGTCTTTTGGAATTGTCTTGGGTCATGGTATTGCTGAGAATAGCTAAGTCATTCACAGTTGATCATCATACAATATTGCTGTTACCATGTACAATGTTCTCCTGGTTTTGCTCACTTCATTTCACATCAGTTCTTGAATGCCTTTCCAGGTTTTCTCAAAGCATTCTGCTCCTCATTTCTTAAAGCACAATAATATTCTATCACAATCATATACCAAAATTTGTTCAGTCATTCTCCAACTGATGGGTATCTCCTTAATTTCTAATTCTTTGCCACCACAAAAAAGAACTGCTATAAAATTTTTGTACAAATAGGTCCTTTTCCTTTTTAAAAAAAAATTTCTTTGGGATATAAACCTAGTAACAGTATCACTGGGTCAAAGGGTATGCATAGATTAATATCCCTTTGGGCATAGTTCCAAATTGCTCTCCAGAATGGTTGGATCAGTTCACAACTCCACCAACAGTGTTCCAATTTTCCCATATTCTCTCTAACATTTTTCGTTTCCTTTTTCTGTCATATTAGCCTGTCTGATAGGTTTGAGGTGGTACCTCAGAGCTATTTTAATTTGCATTTCTCCAATCAATAGTCATTTAGTGTATTTCTTCCTATAGCTATAGATAGCTCTCATTTCTTCTTCTGAAAACTGCCTGTTCATATCCTTTGACCATTTATCAATTGGGGAATGACATATTCTTATAAATTTAACTTAGTTTTCTGTATATTTTAGAAATAAGATCTTTATCAGAGATTCTTTCTGTAAAAACTTTCTCTCAGCTTTCTGCTTTCCTTCTAATCTTGGTTGCGTTAGTTTTCTTTGTGCAAAACCTTTTTAATTTAACATAATAAAAATTATCCATTTTATATTCTATAATGCTCTTTATTTCTTGTTTGGTCATAAATTCTTCCCTTATCCATAAATCTGACAGGTAAACTATTCCATACTGCCTTAATTTTCTTATGATATCACTCTTTATGTCTAAATCATGTACCCATTTTGACCTTATCTTGGTATATGGTGTGAGATGTTGGTCTATACCTAATCTCTGCCAAGCTGCTTTCCAGTTTTCCCAGCACTTTTTGGGCTCTTATTTTTTAAGAGATGTTTTGGCAAGAATTTCTCAGGATCCTAAATTACTATCCTTGAGAGAACTGTGTTTTCCTTCCAGAATTGAGGAGTTATGGGCAGCATTGTTGAGAGAATTCTATTTTACGTCTATTTTCCCCGCTTTTGAAATGACTGAGGCTGTGAATTTTACTCATGGCCAATACACTGTTAATATTTATTTATACCTTTGTATTAGTATTTGTGACTGTAGTAAGTAATATGAGCAGTAACATCTATTTTGTTTAAGCCTAGGGCACCAGGGGGTTGGAGATTGAGAGTGAAGATTAAAATGTATGGGAAAAGAGGTTTCTCTCATTTACTTATCAGCTCAGATTGGGGTGGGAATAGAGCTAATTAGCCAGTCAATGATGTTTTAAAATTTCTATTAATTTATGAGGAGATATCAACATTTACAATTGGTGTCTCCACTTTATCTCCTCTGCTATCTGGCTTTCAGTGTCTTCATTCAACTGAAACTGCTCTCTCCCAAGTCACCAGTGACCTTGCCCTTTTCTCAGTCTTCATCCTCCTTAACCTCTCTGCAACCTTTAACACTGTTGACCTGAGTTCAAATCCAGCCTCAGACACTTATTAGCTGTATGACCCTGGACAAGTCACTTAACTTCTACCTGCCTCACTTTCCTCAACTATAAAATAAGAATAATAATAGCATCTACCTCTCAGGGTGATAGTGAGGATCAAATGAATTAATATTTGTAATTTTTATGGCACAATGCCTAGTACACAGTAGGTGATTAATAAATGCTTGTTTCCTTCCTTCCCTCCTTTTCTTCCTTAATCACCCTCTTCTCCTCTAAGGTTTTCATTACATTGCTCTCTCCTGGTTCTTCTCCTCCTCGTTCTTTTGATCTCCTTTGCTGGTTCTTCATCCAGGTCACTCTTACAAAGCTCTGTCCTGGATCCTCTTCTCCTCTTCTCCTATACTTTTTCACTTGGTGATCTCATCAGGTTCCATGGGTTCAATTATCATCTCTATGCAGATGATTCCTGGATCTGTATATCTAGCCCTAATTTCTTTCCTGAGCTCCAGTCTCACATTACCAACTGACTCTTAGAAATCTCACATTGGGTGTGCCATAAGCATCTTAAATTCAACATGTCCGAAACCGGCTTCATAGGTGGTGCAGTGAATAGAACTCTGGCCTTGGAGTCAGGAGGACCTGAGTTCAAATCTAGCCTCAAACACTTGACACTTACTAGCTGTGTGACCCTAGGCAAGTCACTTAATCCCAATTGCCTCACCAAAAAACAAAACAAAACAAAAAATTGGATTCATTCTCTTTCCACCCAAACTCTCCTCTCTTCCAAACTTTCCTCTAACTTTAGAGGGCACTACTATCCTCCCAGTCACCCAGGCTCAGAATCTCGGTGTCAAACTCTACTCCTCTCTCACACTCGCACCATATATCCAATCTGTTGCCAAGTCTTGTTTTTTCTACCTTCATATCATCTCTATTATATGTTCCCTTCTCTTCACTTATACAGGCAGCACTCTGGTGCAGGTTCTTATTGCCTCATATCTAAACTTTTGCAATAGCCTTCTTCTTCTTCTTCTTCTTCTTCTTCTTTAGGCAATTGGGGTTAAGTGACTTGCCCAGGGTCACACAGCTAGTAAGTGTCAAGTGTTTGGTCTGAGGCCAGATTTGAACTCAGGTCCTCCTGATTTCAGGGCTGGTGCTCAATCTACCGTGCCACCTAGCGGCCCCCTACAATAGTCTTCTGATTGGTCTCCCTGCCTCAAGTCTGTCTCCACTCATACATCATCTATTCAGCTGCCAAGTGATTTTCCTGAAGTACAGGCCTGACCATGCCAATTCCCACTCCACCCCACCATATTTAATAAACTGCAGTGGCTCGCTGTTACCTCCAGGAGCAAATATGAATTTTCTGTTTGGCATGTAAAGCCACAACCTGGCCCTTTCCTACCTTTATTCTTACACTTTGCTCCTCTCCACATACTGTATGGTCCAACAACACTGGCCTTCTTGCTGTCCCTTGCAAGGATGCTCCATCTCCTGGATTCTATATCTTTTCATTGGCTATTCCCCATGCCCGGAATGTTTTCTCCATTCTCACCTCTTCCTCCTGCCTTTCCTGAGTTCCTCCTAATACATGGGTCTGAACATGTCAACCCCCTCAATAAACTCCAGTGACTTCCTGTTGTACCAGGAGCAAATACAAAATATTCTGTTTAGCATTCAAAGCCCTTCAGAACCTAACTCCTTCCTACATTTACAGTCTTCTTATACTTTACTCCCCAGTACTGACTTCCTGACTGTTCCAGGAACAAGACGCTCCATTTCTGTGCTCTGGGCATCTTCTTTGGCTGCCTCCCATGCCTGGCCACTGTCCCTCCTCCTCTCGGACTATTGATCTCCCTAGCTTCCTTTAAGTCCCAACTAAAATCCCACTTTGTCCAGAAAGTCTTCCCTAACCCCTTTGAATTGCAGGGCTTTCCCTCTTTCACTTATTTCCTATTTATCCTATATATAGCTTACTTTTTATGTATGTTTGCATGACATACGTTTCCAAGACATTGTACACAATAACAGTCACATTGTGCGATGACTAATACTGATAAACTTAACCCTTCCCAGCAATATAAGGATATAAGACATCTCCAAAGGCTTCGTGATGGAAAATGTTATCCATATCCAAAGAAAGAACTGTGGAATTCGAATGCAGATTGAAGCATACTATTTGCTATTTTTTTTTCTCTTCTGTTGAGTTTTGTTTCCTCTTTCTGGTGGTTCCTCCTGTTGGTTCTAATTCTTCCTTACAACATCACTAATGTGAAAATATGTTTAATAAGAATGTATATGTATAACCTATATCAGATTGTGTGCCGTCTTGAGGAGGGTGGTGGGGAGGAAGGAGGAGAAAAATTTTAAACTCAAAAGTATATGGAAATGATTGTTGATAAATCAAAATAAATTAATAAAAAAAAATTTTAAAAAGAAAAGAAAAGAAAGTGCCTGCAAGGAAATATCTGGCAAAACTCCATCTTGATCCCTTTGCCTAGGGAAGATGACCTCTAGGGCTCCCTCAGAGATATTGCTCCCAGAGAAATAAGACTTGCATACCTTCCAGAAGAGCTGCTCCCTTCCCCTGCCACCCATTTCTCTCCCCCTTAAAGCAGCAATGTTTTCTCTATGTAATCCAGGATAGGAGATCCCCTTGTGCTTGTCACTCTGACAGGACCTCTTTCAGCTTTGATGAGACATTATTGCAGTATAGTTTTCATGCAAAGATAAAGCAAAGCAACTTTTTTTTTAAAGAATGTTTTTATTTTATTTTTTCTCAATTGCATGTAAAAGCAATTTTAATAGCATTTTATTTTTCCAATTACATGTAAAGACAATTTTTAATGTTCATTTTAAAGTTTTGAATTTCCAAATTTTTTTCTCCCTCCTTCCCTCCCCATTCCCCTCTCTAAAATGATAAGCAGTTTGACATTAGGTTATTTATGTGCAATCATGGAAAACATTTTCACCTTAGTCATGTTGTGAAAGAAAAAACCAAACAGAAGGAAAAAAAAACAAATCACCAAAAAAAGTAAAAAATAGTATGCTTTGATCTGCATTCAGATTTCACCAATTCTTTCTCTGGAGATGAATAGCATCTTCCATCATAAGTCTTTTGGAATTGTCTTGGATCATTGTTTTGCTGAGAAGAGCTAAACTGAGTATAATGTTCTCCTGGTTCTGCTCAAGTCTTTCAGGTTTTTCTGAAATCTGCCTGCTCATCATTTCTTACAGATAGTAATATCCCATTACATTCGTATACCACAACTTGTTCAGCTATTCCCCAATTTGACACCACAAAAAGGCACCATTGCTATAAATATTTTTGTACATGTGGGTTCTTATCCCTTTTTTATGATCTCTTTGGTATACAAATCCAGTAGTGGTATTGCTTGATCAAAGGGTATGCATAGTTTGATTGCCCTTGGGCATGGTTCCATATTGCCCTCCAGAATAGTTGGATCAGTTCACAACTCCACCAACAATGCATTAGTGTCCCAAGCTTCTCATATCCTCTCCATCATTTATTATTTTCCTTTTCTGTCATATTAGCCAATATAATAGGTATGAGGTAATACCTCAGAGTTGTTTTAATTTGCATTTCTCTAATCATCAAACAATGGTCTTGTGTACCTAGTCTATTTCATTGATCCATCACTCTATTTCTTGGTCAGTACCAGATTTGATGATTGCTGCTTTATAATATAGTTTGAGATCTAGCACAGCTAGTCTGCCTTCCTATGCATTTTTTCATTAATTTCCTTGATATTCTTGACCAATGAATTTTGTTATTATTTTTTCTAGCTCTATAAAAATTTTTTTTGGTAGTTTGATTGGTATGGCACTGAATAAATGAATTTAGGTAGAACTGTCGTTTTTACTATATGGGCTCAGCCTACCCATAAGCAACTGATATTTTCCCAATCTGACTTTATTTGTGTGTAAAGTGTTTTGTAATTGAGCTCATATAGTTCCTGGGTTTGTCTTAGCAGGTAGACTCCTGAGTATTTTATATTATTTACAGTTATTTTGATTGCTATTTCTCTTTCTATCTCTTGCTGCTGGACTTTATTGGTAATATATAGAAATGTCAATGATTTATGTGGGTTTATTTTACGTCCTTCAACTTTGCTAAAATTGTTAATTATTTCAACTAGTTTTTTAATTGATTCTTTAGGATTCTCTAAGTATACTATCATATCATCCTCAAAGAGTGATAGTTTTGTTTCCTCATTGTCTATTCTAATTCCTTCAATTTCTTTTTCTTCTATCATTGCTATAGCTAACATTTTTAGTACAATATTGAATAATAGTATTGATAATGGGCATCCTTGTCTCACCCCTGATCTTACTGGGAAGGTTTCTAGCTTATCTCCATTACAGATAATGCTTGCTGATGGTTTTAGATAGATACTGCTTATAATTTTAAGGAAATCTCCATTTATCCCTGTGCTCTCTAGTGTTTTTAATAGGAACAGGTGTATTTGTCAAAAGCTTTTTCTGCATCTATTGAGATAATCATATGATTTCTTTTGGTTTTATTGATATAGTCAATTATACTGACAGTTTTCCTAATATTGAACCAGCCCTGCATTCCTGATATAAATCCCACCTGGTCATAGTGTATAATCCTGCTGTATAGTGTATAGTTTATGATATTGCTGTAATCTCCTTGCTAGTATTTTATTTAAAATTTTGCATCAATATTCATTAGAGAAATTGGTCTATAATTTTCTTCTCTGTTTGGCTCTTCCTGGTTTAGTATCATGTTACTATGTTTGTATCATAAAAGGATGTGGTAGGACTCCTTCTTCACCTATTTTCCCAAATTGGAATTAGTTGAATTCACTTGTGAATACATCTGTCCCTGGGGATTTTTTCTTAGGGAGTCCAATGATGACTTATTCAATTTCTTTTTCTAAAATGGGGTCATTTAAGTATTCTCTTTCCTCTTCTGTTAATTTTAACAATTTATATTTTCACAAATATTCATCAATTTCACTCAGATTGTCAGATTTATTGGCATATAATTGGGCAAAATATGTCTTAATGATTGTTTTAATTTCCTCTTCATTGGGGATAAATTCACTCTTTTTATTTTTGATACTGCATATTTGGTTTTCTGCTTTTTCTTTTAATCAGATTAACCAATGATTCTTCTAGGGATTCTTTTTGGGCCTGAGACCAAATTACATTTTTCTTTGAGGTTTCACATATAGCCATTTTGACACTCCCAAGTTTGTGTCTTGATCCTTCCTGTCACCATAGTAACTTTCTATAGTCAAGTTCTTCTTTTTTTCATGTCTATTTTGTGACTTGGTATTTTTATGTGAGAGTTGGGCTCTAGTCCTATGCTGTCCTAATCTTTTTGTGCTGAGGCTCAAGGTCTTACTGCTTGCTGGCTTTCACTGGCTGAGCTGACTGAAATCTTCTGGGTTATATAGCAAGAGGAGGTTATCCCTAAGGAATTCAAGTTTGCCTCAATTGTCCATCTCTATAAAGGTAAAGGAAATAGGTTGTCCTGTGACAATCATGGGGCAGGGGTGGTGGGGGGACATGTCTTTCTGTTAGTCATTGCCATCAAGACTCTTGCCTGAGTCCTCCTTAATAGGCTGAACCTTCACCTGGAAGATGGTCATCTACCTGAGAGCCAGTGTGGCTTGAACTCCAGGAGAAATGACAGGAGCAGAACAGAAGTCTGTACACAACATTTGTTGATCTGACCAAGGCCTTTGATATTATCAGTTGTGAGGGCTTGTTGACAATTATGACAAAATTTGAGTGTCCAGAGAAGTTCATCAGTATTGTATGTCAGTTTCATGAGGGGATGCTTGGATAGGTTCTAGATAATGGACAGTGCTCTAGCACCAATCACCAATGGAGTGAAACAGGGCTGTTTGTTTGCTCACATACTTTTTAGCATGATGTTTTCAGCAGTGTTATCAGATGCCTTCAACAAGGATGAAAATTGCATCAAGGCCAGCTACCACATTGATGGTAAATTATTTAACTTGAAAAGGCTACAAACTAAGACAAAAGTGGAAGGAAAGTACGTGACTTTTTGTTGACAGGTAATTGTGCACTCAATGCAGCCTCTGAGGCCAAGATGAAACACAGTATGGATAGATTCTCTGCTGCTTGTGCTAATTTTGATTAACAATTAACACCAAGAAAACAGAGGTTCTTTGCCAGTCAGCACCACACCATCCATACTTGGAACCATTGGTTACAGCAAATGGAGAAATTTTGAATGTTGTTAATAAGTTCACTTACCTTGGCAATTACTTTCCAGGGACGTACACACAGATGTTGATGTTGACAAATGCGTTACCAGAGCTAGCTCAGTGTTTGGAAGGCTCCAAAGGAAAGTGTGAGAGAGAAGAGCTATTACCTGTCTACCAAACTGAAGGTCTACAGAACCATGGTGCTCACTTCATTGCTGTATGTCTGTAAAATCTGGACAGTATACTAGTGCCAAGCCAGGAAACCGAATTGCTTCCATTTGAGTTGTTTTAGGAAGATTCTGAAGATCACCTGGCAAGATAAGGTATCAGATACTGAGGTCCTTTGAGGTAAATTGCCAAGTATTCAAACTACTACAGAGAGTGCAACTCCAATGGGCTGGCCACGTTATTTAAATGCCAAACTTACATTTGCCTAAAAGACTATTTTATGAAGAACTCACACAAGGCAAATGTTCTCATGGTGGTCAGAAGAAGCAGGACAAGGACACTTTCAAGGTCTCTCTGAAAACTTTGGAATCAATTGTGAGACATTGGAGGCACTGGCACAGGATCTTCCAGCATGGCATGCCCACATCAAAGAAGGTGCTGTGCTCTATGAACAAAGCAGAATTGTAGCAGCTCAAAGGAAACATGAGATGTGCAAATTTAAAGTCATCTCCAAATCTTCATGTAGACTATTTGTGCCTAACTTGTAGTAGAGCCTTCTGAGCTCATATTGGTCTGATCAACCACAGTTGTACACATTGTACATTGACCCTGACATAATGATGTCATTTTGGTCCTCTTCAAGCATGAAGGCAACAAGCAATCAGAGTTCTAAAGACTTTCTTTTTTCAATTTATTTTTTCTCAATTATACTATAAACAAAAATTTTTACGTTCATTTAAAAAAATTTTAAATTTCAAATCCTCTCCCTTCCTCTCTCCCCTCCCTACCACTGAGAAGGCAAGCAATTTGATATAAGTTATATATGTGTAGTCATGTAAAATATTTCCATATTAGTCATGTTGTAAAAGAAAATGCAGACAAAATAAAACAAGAATAATGAAGAAAATTTTTTAAAAACATGCTTCAGTTTGTATTCAGATGCCATCAGTTCTTTCTCTGGAGGTGCATAGCATTTTTCATTATGAGTCCTTTGGAATTGTCTTGGATCATTGTATTGCTGATAATAGCTAAGTCATTCACAGTTGATCATCACACAATATTGCTATTGCTGTGTGCAATGTTCTCCTGGTTCTGCTCACTTCACTTCACATTAGTTCATGTACATCTTTCCAGATTTTCCAGCATCCTGCAATAGTATTCCATCACAATCATAAACCACAACTTGTTCCACCATTACGCAATTGATGGACTTCCCTTTACTTTCTACTTTTTTGCCACCACAAAAAAAGCTACTATTAATATTTTTGTACAAATAGGTTCCTTTCCTTTTTTTAAAAAAAAAATCTCTTTGAGATATAGACCTAGTAATATTATCACTGGGTCAAAGTTTTATAGCCCTTTGGCTATAAATAGTTGGATCAGTCACAACTCCACCAATGGTGCATTAGTGTTCCTATTTTTTCCATATCACATCCACATTTGTCATTTTCCTTTTCTGTCATATTAGTCAGTCTGATAGGTATTGGGTGGTGCCTCAGAATTGTTTTAAATTGCATTTCTCTAATCTATAGTGATTTAGAGCATTTTTTATATGTTTATAGATAGCTTTAATTTCTTCTTTTGAAAACTGCCTGTTCATATCCTTTGACCTTAATTAGGGAATGATTCATGTTCTTATAAATTTGACTCCTAGAGGTAACAGGGAGCCACTGGAGTTTATTGAGGAAGGTAGTGACATAGTCAGTGCTATGCAGAATAGAGTGAGTAGAGATGTGAAGCAAAGAGAATGGCTCCATTCCTCCCCTCCAACCAGAAGTGAACTGCCTTCTGACATGTGTAGCAACCATCTATGTGTCACCTACATGAGTGAGCAGAGCAGGACCAAGTTCAATCTTGGAGGTGTTCTCAACAATTATATCTTTTCTGGACAATTTTGATCCCACTTAGGATTTCCTCTGGAAATTTCAAAATGTGGCTCATTTCTAGCTCTCATCTAGCAGTCTTCTGTTATTTTGCAAGCATCATGCTGTCAAGAACTTAGAACAAAGAAGAAGCTTATTATATATAAGAGAATATATATATATATATATATATATATATATATATATATATATATTTTAACCGAGCTCCTAAGTACTAAATATACCTTCCCTTTCTTGTCTAGTCGACCTCTGCCTGCCTTCCCCAGGGACCTATGAAGTCACTTCAAACTTAGGGGATCTGGGGACCTCTAGCAGCCCCCTACTTAGTAGAGCAAGGAAAGTCTTGGAGGCAATGTCAAGTGAAGCAACCCACTCTCTTCATGGGCCCCACATTTACCAGTGACCTGCCTTTTCAGATGTATAGTGATACCCTGGGACACGCAGGAAAAGAACTGAGTCACTGGAGAGTTGACTGTCCTTCCCTAAGACCTCCTTAGAGTACATGCCTCACACAGTCCTAGGGGAAGGCATGCTGTCTCTTCTACATTGTGATACTTTTCCACTGTTCTGGTTCCCACAACTCTTGGCTTAAACCAACAGCTCCTTGCCTGGATACAGGAACTCCCCACTGCTCTATCTCCTGCTGCTACCATCACTGCTGCCATCCACTGAAAGCGATACAGGAAATGTGGTTAGAACAGTATAGTGAAAAGAGCACTGGATTCATGCAAGTCTGGCACTTGAATCCTGACTCTGAAACTCACCATTTCCTACTACCCCCTTCTCTGAGCCTTAGTTTTCTTATCTCTGTCCACTGCATCTGGGGCCATCGCCATTCATACTGATAGTGTATCTGGCCACTGGACGCAGATGGCTCCAGAGGAAAAAGTGAGGCTGGTGACTGCACAGCCCTCCCTCACTTAAATCCAATTCATTTGCATGTCATGGAATCACCTCCCTGATGTCATGGTCCTCTTGGAGAAGGAAGGACAAACCATAACTTGAATTCTTATCTCTAAACTAGGGACCATAAGATCTACAGTACCTACTTCACAGCGTTGTTGGGGGAATTGGATGAGATAGTGTATATATACTTTGCAACCCTTAAAGACATTATAGTTTGTTATTGTTGGTTTGTTTTGTTTTGTTTTGTTTTTACAATGAGATAGCCAAGGTCAATATGTCTCCAATACTTAACATAACTAATTCTGTTTCTAGTCAGGACCATAGCCCTGCCCACCCAGCATGAAAAAAGACAGGGTGATTGAACCATCTTCGTGGAGGAGGTTCATTTGAGGTGAGCCTTGAAGAAAACTAGAGAGTCTGAGAGGGGGAAAAACCAAAACTTATGTAGAAAATCCAGGCTTAATACCTGAGTATGTAATTACCACATTGAAGGTAAATAGAGTACCTTCAATTTGGGCCTTTCAGACTTATTCCAAGGCAAATATTATAACTGCCATCCATCACAGTTACATAAGTCAGTATCTAAATGAATAATGAATGAATAAAAAAGCATTTATCGAGAGTTTACAGACAAGCTAGGTGGCACAGTGGATAGAGCACTGGCCCTGGATTCGGGAGGACCTGAGTTCAAACTTGGCCTCAGACACATAACACTTACTAGTTGTGTGACCCTAGGCCAGTCACTTAACCCTATTGTCTAGCCAACAAAAGAAAAAGAAAAAGGAAAAGGAAATAAAGCTTTACTATGTGCCAAGCACTGTGAAATAACTGGGGATATAAATACAAAATCAAAGACAGTCCCTGATCTGAAGAAGCAGACATTCCAATGTGGTTAACCCACATAGAAGGACACTTTGGAGGAGAGTATCAGTTTATCTCATTTCAGCTAGTTTTGTTTTTTTTTTTTTTTTTGAGAAATTTGTTCGAAATGTGATACTAGCCCCCACAGGCGTTCTTTTGGTAATGGAGTTCAAGTGCTACATTCCTAAAGCCTAGGGAAAGATAGTGTGTGTGTTAATTCTGCAGCAAGAGCACTTTAATAATTAAAAGGATGCCTGCTCTGAATTGCCCACCAGATAAAAATTCTATTTAAGCTACCAGTCCATACCCTTTCAGTTGAATAGCCCTTTCCCAAGGGTCTGTAGTACTCCTGCTAGACACCAGAGGGCACTGAGACCATGAATAATCAGGATGCTTTTTCAGGGTTAAGCCTGGGATGCAGAGATGGGGCTAAAGCAAGTCTGATTAACTTGCTGACCAGGTCTGACTTTAATCTAGGGTAGGATAAGGTTTTGTTTTTTTTTATATTTTGGTAACTGTATTTTTAATATAGCTGGCTTCCTTTGTAATCTTCTGTATTTTATGTATTTGAAAACATTCTGAGAAAAGATCCAAATGCTTCAAAGGGATTACCAGAGGGATCAATGATACAAAGAAGAGTTTAAGAACTCCTGTTAGGAGAGACCAGCCAAGATGGTAAAGATGGAGGAAGCAGTACAGACTGTGGTCAGATCTAATCCTAATTGGGAAATCCAAAGAAAAATCACAGTGTCAGTCCCCCAGCCCAAGTCAGCATAGGGAGAGGGTAATAATAGCTAATATTTATATAGCACTTAGGGAAGATGTCAGAGTAGGTCAGAAAACTTCATGCTCTCCAAATTTCCTCCACAAAAAAAAGAACATTGTCTCAGAGTGAACATAGAACAGCAGAAATAAACAAAAGTTGGGGTAAAGCAGTGTGGCATTTAAAAAGTTCAAGAGACAATTTCTGGGTAATTAGTCATTTTATTAATAATGATAGCATTTTAATAAAAAGAGGTCAGTGGCACTCTCGAATGCCACAGACAATCATGGGGTGGGGAATAAACAAGGGTGAAATAATTTCATTTTATTAGGGGGAGGTAATACAAGAATCCCTTCAGAATAATAATATCATTGGAGTTTATAGAGGAAGTCAAATAGAACAAAGTGTTTTTATTATGTCATAATGATCAAATAAGACAATGGGAGAAAATGGTAGGGAAAATTATCTCACATAATCATAATACAGGAATAGAAGACTATAGAAATAAGGAAGAGGGATGGGGTGACTGGGTGACACTTGAACCTCACTTTCATCTGAAAGGTCAAAATATAATGCACACACACACACACATAAACACACACATTGAGCTAGGTGGAAAAATACATTTCATTCAACCAGAAAATAGGGAAAGGAGAAAGGGGAGATAAGAAGATTCAGAGAAGAATTAATCACTTAACCATAATCATAAGGAAAATAAACTCAAACCTCAGAGTATGGTAAAGAGAAATTTGAAAGGAAAGAAAAAAGGTAAAAACCTAGATGGGGTCTGGATGAGGGAAAGATAAGGGGTCAGGGAAGAATATCCTAATGACATCAAGCAGAGAGCACTGGTGTTGAGCACACTATCTATCACTCACTACTTTATTTTTTCTTTATAAAGGGGGATGCAGGAAGTAAAGAGAAGAAAAAAAGTATAAGATAACAGGATGGATGGAAATACACTATTAACAATCATAACTGAATTTGAATGGAATAGACTCATTGATAAAATGGAAAAGGATGGCAGAATGGATAGAAATCAGAATCCCCGTTGCTTACAAGAAACACACTTGAAATATAAATATTCAATAGAGTTAAAATAAGAGACTAGAGCAAAATCAATCATGCTTCAGCTGAAGTTTAAAAAAAAAAAAAAGGCAGGGATAATTATCATGACCTAAGACTAGACAAGAGCAAAAAAGAGACTTGACTAAAGAGACAGACGAGGAAACTTGTTGTTTGTCCTTTGTTCTCAAAGAGGACCAGTGACATCATGAGGGTGAGGTCTTGACTTGTGCCTGGATTGGATTTAAACAAGGCATTGCTGCACAAAGTCATCAGCCTCACTCTTTCCTCCAGAGTCATTGGAGTCCAGTGGCAAGACAAGGGTGAAGATGACTGGTGATGGCCCAAGATGCAATGGATGACCTTGGCCTTTATGAATTAGGGTCTTTCCCAGGTCTGTTTGAGGAGAAGGAGAATGAAAAGGAGGAGGAGGAGGAGGAGGAGAAGCATTCTCCAACTTCTGCTCCAATTGGCAGGTTGAGTCTGAAGAGATAATTAAAATTTGCTGATGGTATATTGCTTTACTTTATAAATCCTAGAAAATCAGCAAAGATACTAATTGAGACAATCGATAGCTTTAGCAAAGTTTCAGGCTACAAAATAAACCCTCGGAAATCAATAGCATTTCTATATGATAATAATAAAATCCAAAAGGTAATAATAGAAAAGAAAATCTCATTTCAAATAACTACAAAATACAGAAAACATCTGACAATCACACAAGATTCTTAAAGAAATAAAGAAGAGGCAGGTAAGTGTTGCAGTGAACAGAGCACCTGCCCTGTAGTCAGGAGGACCTGAGTTCACATCTGGCCTCAGACACTTGACACTTACTAACTATGTGACCCTAGGCAAGTCACTTAACCTCACTGCCTAGCCAAAAAAATAAATTAGTTAATAAATAATAAATAAAGAACAATTTAAATAACTGGAAGAATATTCAGTGCTCATGGCTTGGTCATATCAACATAATAAAAATGACAATGTTCCCAAAGTTAATTTATACTGTTAATGCTATCTCAATCAAATTATCAAAAGAATACTTTACAGAATTCTGTAAAATAATTACAAAATTCATTTTGAAACATTAAAGATCTAAAACATCAAGGGAAATAATGAAAAGAGATTGGAACAAAGGGGAAATAGCACTTCCAGACACCAAACTATATTAAAGTATATAATATAATCATATATATATATATATATGTATAAAATAGCAATAGTCATCAAAAGAATCCGGTATTAGTTAAGAAATGGAGATGGACTAGACAAGAAGAATCAGAAGTAATTAATTCAATAATAGTAACTGGAAAAGATGAATTGCTTAGGAAAGAACTATCCATTTGATAAAAACTTTTGGGAAAACCAGAAAGTGGTTTCGCAGAAATTAGATCAAGACCTTACACCATATTCCACAATATATTCTAAATAGGCATTTAATCGTAATATTAAAGCTCATAATATGAAAAAAATTAGAATCATACACCTTTCACAGCTCTAGGTAGCAGATGCATTCTTTTTTATTATTATTATTTTTTTAATTTTAGACAATTGGGGTTAAGTGATTTGTCCAGGGTCACACAGCTAGTAAGTGTCAAGTGTTTGGTCTGAGGCCGACTTTGAACTCAGGTCCTCCTGACTTCAGGGCCAGTGCTCTATCTATTGCACCACCTAGCTGCCTCTAGCAGATGCATTCTTAATTAAATATGGTATAAAGACAATTACAAAAGATAAAATAGATCACTTTGATTACATGAAAACAAAAAGGGAAACAAATGGGAAAAATTTTTGTATCAAATGCATCTGATAAGGATTTGATATCTAAGATACATAAAAAATTTATAGCTATATGTGTATATGTGTGTGTGTGTATACATATATATGATGAAATTTTTTAAATAAAATACTAGCCAGGAGACATCAACAATATATCACGAAGATTATACATGGTGACCAATTAGGATTTATACCAGGAATACAGGGATGGTTTAACATAAGGGAAAACATTAATATAAATGATTATACCAATAACAAAAGTAACAAAAATCATATGATGATATCAATAGATGCAGAAAAAACTTTTGACAAAATATAAAACTCATTCCTATTAAAAACACTTGAAAGCATACAAATAAATTAAATTTCCCTTAAAATGATTAAGAAGCATCTACCTAAAACTATTAGCAAGCATTACTTGTAATGGGGATAAGATAAAAACCTTCCCAATAAGATCAGGGGTGAAGCAAGGATGTCCATTATCACAAATATTATTCAATACTATATTTGAAATACAACAGCAGTAAGAGAAGGAGAAGAAACTGAAGAAATCAAAATAGACAATAAGGTAATAAAACTATCTCTTTTTGCAGACAATATGATGATAAACTTGGAAAATCTGAAAGATTCCACTAAAAAGTTAGTTGAAACAATTAAAAAATTGAGTAAAGTAGCAGGATATAAAATAACCCACATAAATCATTAGCATTTCTATATATCACCAACAAAACCCTGCAAGAAGAGAGAGTAAGAGATACCTCATTTAAATAACTGCAAACTATATAAAATGCCTGGGAGTATACCTACTAAGACAAACCCAGGAACTACATGAACAAAATTATTTTTAAAAAACTTTTTATACAAATAAAATCAGATTTAAATAATTGGAGAAATATTAATTGTGCATGGGTGGGCAGAGACAATGTAATAAAAATGATAATTCTACCTAAATTACAAAAAAAAACATTTTATTGAGCTAGAAAAGTATTAATACAATTCATTTGGAAGAACAAAAGGTCAAGAATGTCAAAGGAACTAATGAAAAAAATTTAAAAGAAAGAGGTTTAGCAGTACCAGACCTTAAACTATATTATAAGGCAGTAATTATCAAAATTAACTGGTACTGGCTAAGAAACAGAAAAGTGGATCAGTGGAACAGAGTAGACATACAATATATAGTAGTAAATGATTATAGTAACCTTGTGTTTGACAAATGTAAAGATTGAAGCTTTTAGGATAAGAATGCACTATTTGATAAAAAAAAGTATTGGGGAAAACTGGAAAGCAGTCTGGCAGAAATTGGTTATAGATCAGTATCTTATATCATTTACCAAGATAAGGTCAAAATAGATACATGACCTAGATATAAAGGGAGATATAAAAAAAATTAGAAGAATATGGAACATATTATCAGAATTATGCTAGGAGATGAATCTATGAATAAACAAGAGAGAGAGCATTGTGAGATATAAAATGGATAATTTTGACTACATCGAATTAAAAAGATTTTGGACAAATAAAATGAATGCAGTCAAGATCAGAAGGAAAGCAGAAAATTGGGGGGGGGAAGGAGATTTTATAGACAGTTTCTTGGATAAAGGTCTCATATCTCTAATATATAGAAAACTTTGTCACGTTTACAAGTGTATGGGTCATTTCCCAATTGCTAAATGGTCAAAGGCTATGAATAGGCAGTTTTCAGAAGAAGAAATAAGAGCTATCTATAGCTTATGAAGAAATGCTCCAAATTATTATTAATTAGAGAAATGCAAATTAAAACAACTTTGAGATATCATCTCATACCTATCAGATTGGCTAAAATGATAGAAAGGGAAAATGACAAATGTTAGAGGGGATGTGGAAAAATTAAAACATTAATATACTGTTGGTGAAACTGTGAACTGATCCAACCATTTTGGAGAGCAATCTGGAATTATGCTCAAAGGGTTATAAAGCTGTGTATACACTTTGACCCAGCAAAACCACTATTAGGTCTGTTTCCCAAGGTAATTAGGGAAAAAGGAAATGAACCTATATGTTCTAAAATATTTATAGCAGCTCTCTTTGTGGTGGCAAAAAAACTAGAAATTGAGGGGATGCCATCAATTGGGGAATGGCTAAAGAAGTTATGGTATATGATTGTGGTGGAAATTCTATGGTACTAAGAAATGATGAGCTGGTTGATTTTAGAAAAACATGCAAAAACTTGCAAGAAATAATGAAAAGGGAAGTAAGCAGAGCCAAGAGAACACTGTATACAGTAATTAGCAATATTGTTCAAAAAATATTTTGAACAACCAAGTTATTCTGAATAATATAAATACTCAATTATAAAGGACCTATGAAGGAAGATGCTATCTACCTCCAGACAAAAAACTGACAAATAGAAGAACATATAGTATGGTTTTACATATATTGATAAATCTATCTCAAATGATGGCCTTCTCTAGTGCAGGATGGGGAAGGAGGGAGAAAGACAGTTTGGATATAACAAATATAACCAAAAAAAGTAACAAATGTAATTAGAAATAATTTATATATACATATATATACATATATGTGTATGTGTATGTATGTATAAGATCAAAAGCCATCCCCCAATTGATAAGTTGTTAAGGGATCTAAACAAACTAGGCTTAAAGAGGAATTGCAAACTATTAACAACTCTATGAAAGAATGTCCCAAATCACTAATAATAAGAAAAATGACAATCAAAACAACCTTCACCTTACACTGTACAAATTGGCAAAGATGACCAAAGATTGACACAGTCAATGCCGGAGATGTTGTGAGAAGATAGGCACACTAGGGCATTGTTGGTAGAGTTGTGAATTGATACAACCACATAAGGTGACTAAAATGTCCATACTCTTTTGAACCAGAGGTTCCACTACTAGGTTTTTACCCCCAAGGAGACTACTGATAAGAAGAAAGTCATGTACACCATGTACACCAAAATATTTATAGTCACTCTTTTTGTAATAGCATTGAATTGAAAACAAAGTAGATGTTCATCATTTGAGAAATAGCTAAATAAATTATGATAATAGGCATACCTCATTCTATTGCACTTCACTTTATTGCACTTTGCAGATATTGCAGGGCTTTCTTTGTTTGTTTGTTTTTACAAAAGGTTTGTGGCAACCCTGCATTGAACAAGTCTATCTGCACCATTTTTCCAACAGCATGTGCTCACATCATGCCTGAATCACATTTTGGTAATTCTCACAATATTTCAAACTTTTTCATTATTATTATATCTAATGTCTGTTATGGTGATCTGTGATCAGTGATCTTTGATGTTACCATAGTAATTGTGTTGGGGCACCACAAACTGCACCCATATAAGATGGTGAACTTAATCAATAAATATTATGTGTGTGCTGACTGCTCCACTGACCAGCCATTCCCCCATCTCTCTCTACCTCTCCTTGAGACACAACAATATTGAAAATGAGCCAGTTAATAACCCTACAGTGACCTCTAAGGGTTCAAGTGGAAGAAAGAATCAATCCATGCGGCAAACTTCATTGTTGTCCTATTTAGAAAATTGCCACAGCCACTCCAGCCTTCAGCAACCACCACCTTGCTCAGTCAGTAGCCATCAACATGGAGGCAAGACGCTCTGCCAGCAAAAAGATGACACCTCAATAAAGGCTCAAGTGATGATTAGCATTTTTTAGCAATAAAGTATTTTTTATTAAAGTATATATGTCTTTTAGACATAACACTATTGCACAGTTAGTGGACTACGGTATAGTTGTAATCATAACTTTTATATACGCTGGAAAACCACAAAATTCATGTGACCCACTTTATTGTTATATTTGCTTTATTGAGGTGGTCTGGAACCAAACTCACAGTATCTCTGAAGTATGTCTGTACATGAATATAATGGAAAATTATTGTGCTGTAAGAAATGATCTATGTGATAAACACAGAGAAGCATGGAAAGATCTAAATGAACTGATAGAGAGTGATGCAAGCAGAACCAAGAAACACTACAAATAATGACTGCAACAATGTAAATGGCAAGAATAACTACACACACAAATAAAGTGAATGTTGCAAAATTATAAAGATCATGGCTCAAAAGAAGAGATAGGAGAAGACACCCCCATTCGACTCCTTTGCAAAGGTAGGAAAACTACAAATGCTGTACATCGAACATATTTTCAGACTTTTTTGATGTATTGATCAGTTTTGCTGATTTTTTCCCCCTCTGCTCTTTCTTTCTTTCTTTCTCTTTCTTTCTTTCTTTCTTTCTTTCTTTCTTTCTTTCTTTCTTTCTTTCCTTCTTTCTTTCTTTCTTTCTTTCTTTCTTTCTTTCTTTCTTTCTTTCTTTCTTTCCTTCTTTCTTTTTTCCTTTAAAAATACTATTTGTTGTATGGGATAGATAGCTTGGGGGAGGGGAAGGTACTGGGGGAAATCGTGGTGTAAAAATCAAAAGACATAAACAAAAACTTATTTTTAAGAGTTACTGAAGTCTAATTAACAAAACTAAAGAATAGGTAGGTCAAAGAACAAATCGAAGAAACACAGATAATTTCCTTAAAGATAATGACAACACTGAAGCAATATACTAAAATTTAAGGGATATAGTCAAAATGGTACTTAAGGGAAAATGTATATCTCTAAACATTTTCATCAACAAGAAAGTGAAAGAACAGTTCAGTAAATTGTTCAGTAAAACAGTTCAATAAAACAAACAAACTAGAAAACCCACAAATTTGAAAATCCCAATTATAGAAAACCCCCAAAAAGAAATTCTGAAAATTAAAGAAGAGATCAACAAATTGAAAACAAAAATAAATTAAATTAATAAATAAAACTAGGAGCTAGGGTTTTGGAGACAATGAAATAGATAAACAATTAGCTAAATTAATTTACAAAAAGAAAGAGGAAAACCAAATTAACAGTAATATAAATCAAAAAAGTAAATTAACAACAAATGAAGAAGAAATCATTGGAAATTTCTTTTTGCCTGATGATATACCAGCAAAACTGACAGCCTAAATTAAATGGATCAATATTTACAAAAATATAAAATACCCAGATAAACTGAATAAGAAATAGAGGATTTACAAAATCTAGTTTTTAAAAAAAATTAAATAAGCCATAAGTGAGTTCTCAAAGAAAAATGCCTCAGAACCATATGGATTTATAAATGAATTCTATCTAACCCTCAAAGAACAATTAATTTCAATATTATGTAAACTGATAAAATAAGAAAAGGAGTCCGACCAAATTTCCTTTATGATACAGAAATGTATAGTAAAAGGAATAGAGAGTAAAGGAAATGTGGAGAGAAAAGGAACAGAAAGACAGTTTAGAGATCAGAAAGACCCGAGACTAAGTGCTGTCTCTGATCTATACTGGCTGTGTAACCCTGGCTAACACACTTCATCTCTCCATGCTCTAGGTAATTCTTAAGACTGTAAGCTGCAGAGAAGGCACCAATCTACATTGGTAGAGAGAGTTTCCCCATCTGGTCATTCCCTCTACTAATGAAATCACAGGCCCAGTCCTATCCCTATTCTCATTGTTCTGTGTCAACTGTCTACTTAAGAAAAGAACCTCTGATGCCTTATGACAGCCTGCTGTCAAAGACAGATTGGATTGTCCCATATTTCCAGGACTCTGGGTGGAGATTCTGAGCTAAAAGCAGTGAAGTATCACCCAGAGGTGGTCCAGGCCCTTGGGAACAACTCAAGGGTAATAGATTCTATTACTTAATTCCTCTAATTGAGCTCAATTCAATTAAACAAATATTTATTAAATATCTATCATTGCAAAGCATTATGCACAGCACTGAGAAGATTCAGAGTGTACGAAGGTGGTAAGAATCTTCCTTTCTCTGATTGCAGGCCCTTCTTTCTCAAATGTACGCAGTGTGTGACTCTTCCTACTCCCTTTTAAAGGGCTGCATAAAGCAACCTGGAATGATTTACATAACCTTGCCTAGAAAGGTGGGAGGCAAATGGAGAGTGGGAGCACCTTTCCAAAATCCCAGAAGATTCATTGCGAGGTGCTGACTGAGTGGGAGGCAGACTGCCCAGGTACTGACAGGCTGAGAAAAATGAAAGGGATTTACCAAAAGTGGAAATTCAGAGATTCAGAATGATCTAAGAGAGTGTGACATGAGACCTTTGTGTGCGATCCTCCTTGTGCCACTGAAGGAGACCCCCTTGTGTGAAAGGTGGAACTGTGGATGCCATCAGGGTGAGACGGTCAGTGTTTGCCTATGCTCGAGAGATGGCACTATCTACTGGGGAGGAGAAACAAAGAAAGCATCAGGAAGCAGGAGCAAAAAAGGAAAGCTGGGAAAAAGAGAGACATCTGCAAAAGACTGCAAAAGAACTGAGTAGAAAGGCTCTTGCTAGGAGGCCCCATTCCTTCCTATTACTTTTAAGTCATCACTTAAAGTCATTATTGCTTTAAGTCATGTGAACTGTGAGGTCCCTGGGGAAGGGTTGGCTCACCCAAACAAAGACCTTTGAAGAATGTCTTCCCATGCCAGGAGCTGAGACTCAAAATCTTTTTAGTCCTTTACCGTGTAAATAAAATTTTTCTGCCTTCAGACCCTTTGTAAGGCTGAGTGCTTTCTTTTCTTTTTTATTATATCGCTATCACTTGTCCATCACCCCTCCCCTCCCAAATAAACTAAATGCTAACAAAGAAGCATAGTTAAGCAAAACAGAACAACACATTGGCCATGTCTGACAGTAGGAGTAGCTAGATGGCACAGTGGATAGAGTGCTAGTCTTGAAGTTGAGGCATCGGACAGCAATGTTGTGACCTGATTTGGGGTTTTCTTGTACGAAGATACTGGAGTGGTTTTCAATTTCCTTCTCCAGCTCATTTTACAGCTGAGGAAAATGAAGCAAACAGGATTATTAAATGGCTTGTCCAGGGTCACATAGCTAGTTAAGTGTCTGAGGCCGGATTTGAACTCAGGAAGAGATATCTTCCTGACTGTAGGCCTAGCACTTGATTCACTGTGCCACCCAACTGTCCTCAGATACCTATAAGCTATGGGCAAGTAATGACTTTATGCCTCGGTTTCCTCATTCATAAAATAGTGTTAAAAGTTGTGGTATATGAATGTAATGGAATACTATTGTGCTATAAGAAATGATGAGCAGGCAGACTTCAAAAAAACCTGGAAAGATTTGTATGGACTGATGCTGAGTGAAATGAGCAGAAACAGGAGAACATTATACACAGTAACAGCCACATTGTGTGATGACTAACTTTGCTCTTCTCAGCAATGCAAGGATCAAAGACATATCCAAAAGTGTCATGATGGAAAATGCTATCCACATCCAGAGAAAGAACTATGGAGTTTGAATACAGATCGAAGCATACTATCTGCTCTTTTTTTTTCCTTCTGTTTTGTTTTGTTTCCTCTTTCTTGTGGTTCCTTCTATTGGTTCTAATTCTTCCTTACAATATGACTAATGTGAAAATATGTTTCATAGGAATGTATACGTAGAGCCTATATCAGATTGCACACTGTCTTGGGGAGGGAGGAGGAAAGAGTGGCGGAGAAAAATTTAAAACTCAAAAGCATATGGAAATGATTGTTGAAAACTAAAAATAAATTAAGAAAAAAATAGTGTTAAAAGGATTTTTCCTGAGTCAGTCTCTAACCTGAGAATGCTCGGAGCCACACAACGCAGGCCTAGAGACAGGAGTGCCAGTAATCAATTTCACAGTGAGGAATGTTCTCCTAGCTGAAGTAAAAGCACAGGTTATATACTTAAATCACAAGTGGGGAAGGTGGGGGGAAAGTGGATCACAAACAATCGTTTAGTGGTTTCCCATAAGAAACCCACAAATCCCACAATATAACAATTCTGGAGTCAAGTCTTTGGGGGTCATGACCACCTCCCCTAGAGTACAAAATGAGAGTTCTGTGATGGGAACAGCTTCTACAATCTTTGATTTGTTTCACTTAAGGTCCAGTGATTGTGAGCTTTGTCAGTTTTGATTAATCATTTTAAGTTGCATTATGAGCTCTGACTCCTGAGCCAGAGAGGCAGCTCTTGAGAAAACTAAATTATTAATATATTCATTAAACATATATCAATTAATATGAAAATTATAATTCCCTTCTCATTCCCTCCTTTCAGCCATAAAAGTTGCAGTGACCCTTTGAAGGCCAATGAGGAACATTCATTTGAAACACAATTTTGAAAAATGTCTTGATTATAGAAATTTGCTATAAAAGGAAAAAATAAAGATATGGTTCTCATATAACAGGGGAAAAACTCCCTTAGCTCTGTTTGATTCCAGGCATGAGTCATATCTGACAGCTAATCATGTAGTTAGAGTGTTAAAGCAAGGCTCAGAATTAACCAGGTGGGAATTTTCCTTTTCCAGAAAGGAAATAACACAATGGGGAAATAAAGTCAGGAGGATCCTACCCAGGCTGTGTCCTAAGTCATCCCCCAACCTTTCCCAGGCACAGATATCTACTTTAGCAGTCCTCAGACTGCCGCACATGCAGTTTTCTATTATTGGCTTTGTGAACATGCAGACAACTACCCCTGCAATCAAAGCTCAAAACAAATTACAGTCCCAGGAATTTTTGCCTTAAATAGCAAAATTTTCATTAATCACAACTTAAGGAAATAAGTACAACATGAAAGTGAAAGAAAAAAACAGTTTCTAGATGCCAAATGAGTATTGCATTAATTAATAGGTAGTCTTCATATAGTACCTACAATATGCCAGGCCCTGTGCTAAGCACTTTACAAACGTTGTCTCATTTGGTCCTCATGACAACCCTGGGAGGTAAGTATAGTAGGCTGAGGTTTGCAGTTACTCCCTCTATAAACTAAGCCTTTTTTCTCCTAGCTACTGTGCCCTCAATCTCTTAATGTTCATTTTTTTTTTCTGGGACTGTTGACATGAGTTTTCATGGAGACTTCTGAAGAAAGACATCAGAAAAAGGAGAGAAAGGAGACAGAGTTCATATTCACCATCTTGCTGTCATGTGAAGAGATGGTGGGTGCCCAAGTGTTTTCTTCCTCTCCCTACCCCTAGCTAGGCTTTTCAGAGAGAAGATAAGGAATCACCGAACTGAAATTACTATCTGCTTCCTTGAGAATGACAATGTAATGTTTAGTGAGATAAACAGAGTACTTCTCAGAGAGATCACCCCTCTCCCCTGCTTTGAAGTCAGGGAAAGATGTTACTCTTCTAACTGAGCAACTTCTCAAAGGTACTTCTCTCTTTCCTTCCCATAAGGGAGAAGGAATTTAAACAGAAAGCCTGTTTTTTCACTCCTGTTGACAGATGCACCTAGAACAGATACTCCATCCTCTTGCTCTTTCCCACTGTGTTGTCTGTTACCCTTTAAATAAAAGAAAGTAATGACTACTAACCCTTGTGTAATCAATGCTAGCGTCACAGATAGAGGTTAGGGATACTGGTCAGTCTGAGAAAAGTGGGAGACCCAGCCCATCTCAGCAAGAGGTGTGGGAGAAGGCAGCAGAATAGTGATTTCTTCCCCAGTATATCACAAACCTCTTGGGTATGATTGTATCATTAGCCAGCTTGAAGTTAGTTTGCAAGAGAGAGTAAACCAAGAGTGAGTAATAACCAGAATCAAAGAAAAATCCTGTAGACTAGAGAAGATAAGTCCCTGAGGGCAGGCACGAGTCAGTCTAGGATGAAGGGGCTGTCCATGGAGTTTATTACTCCCTCAAGTAGACCTGGAGAAACACCTTATCATGCCTCATTACATATGGAGACCTAAACTCTAAACTAACTTGCATGGTCTTCATGTAGATTCTTCTTCTGGTTCTGCTAACTTCACTCTGTATCAGTTCATTCCAATTTTCTCAAGGTTCTCTAAATTCTTCAAATTCATCTGTTTTTCTTTTTTTTAAGCTGGACCTGTGATTTCATCAGGGTAGACAACTCCTAGTGAGGATCTTTCTCCACCAATGCAGATTAGCATCTTCTCTGCAGTTTAGATTTGTTCAGGGTCACACAGCTAGTATGTGTGAGAGACACAGATACAATATAGTATAATATTGTTTCATTCCATTCATACACCATTTTGTTCAACTGCTCTTAACACCCTTTTTGTTTCTAGTTCTAAGTCACCACAAAAAATACTGCTATAAATATTTTGGTATAGATGAGATTTTTTCCCCCTCCATCTTTGACTTCTTTGGTGTATATGCCTCATAGTGGTATTACCAGGTCATTTGGCTAATTTTTTTAGTATAATTCCAAATCATTTATGGTTGGACTGAAATATAGCTCTATCAACAGTGTATAGCTCCATGTATGGTGACTATAATAACATGGTAAAGAAAAACAACTTGGAAAGATGTAAGAGCTTTAACTTATTGGTAATGACCTTCCTGACAGAAAGGTAATGAATGGGGGCAGCTAGGTGGCACAGTGGATAGAGCTCCAGCCTTGGAGTCAGGAGGAACTGAGTTCAAACCTGGCCTCAGACACACAACACTCACTACCTGTGTGACTCTGGGCAAGTCACTTAACCTCAATTGCCTCACAAAAAAAAAAACAAAAACAAAAAAAAACAGTGATGGACTTAAGATGCAAAACAGCCAATGTGTGGATTTGTTGTCCTTTACTATGCTTATTTGTCACAAGGGAGGGCTTCCCCCCCTTTTAGTGGGGTGAATGGAATCTGAGGGGGAGTAAATGATGTGATGACTTAAAAAAAGAAGAAAAATGAAATAAAGTTCATTAAAGCTTTTATTACAGCGTATTAAAATGCCCAGGAGAAAAACAATTAGGACACAACTTCTGAGTCAACAACTGATCAGATGTCTACTTCACATCTGGCACCAAAATGGTAGACCACTGGGAATGGAGGAGTCACCTGGTTGCCTAAAGAGGGGTGAATCCATCTAGATTCTTGACCTTTTTCTTCCAGATAAAATTGGTTATTATTTTGTCTAATTTTATAAAGTAATTATTTGGTCATTTTATTGGCGTGGCACTAAATCTAAAAATTAATCTAGGTTCTATTATCATTTTCATTATAGTGTATGGCCCTACCTTGAACAAGAAAAGTGTATCCAATTATTTGTCTTCCTTTATTTCATTAAGAAAGGCAGCATGCCAGGAAGTTGACCAGAAAGACTTGGGTTCAAGTCCTATCTCTGACACACAGTAGCTCTGTGACTGAGCAAGTCACTTAATCTCTCAGTGCTCTAATCAACTCTCTAAGTTGGAGAGAAGATGCTTACCTGCATGAACAAAAGGAGTTTTCTCTCCTTGGAGTTCCTATATCAATAAAATTGTATGATTTCTGTAAGGAGCATTTTAAGATTATATTCTCATAAGTCTTGATTGTGTTTTGATAGCTAATTTGCATGATATTGTTACTTAGAATGGTATATCTCTTTCTGCTATTTTTTGTTACTGTGTCTGAGCACTTCTAAGGGGAAACCTTTTAAGAGGTCATCAGTGGATGAGTTGTTCTAGGTACTACCTGGGTGAGGATAAATAAGTCAGATCAGTGAGATTAGTGATCTGATTCCACACTAAGGGCAATGTCTGAGACCTGATCTTCTCATCCATCATTGATCATCATCAGACATCATTATCACCTGGATGAGGACAATTAGAGAAGGAAGAAGTCCTGAGACTTTTATGTCAGGAAAAGTTAACAAGGGTAACAAAAGTTAACATAAAGAATGGTCTTTGCACTTTTAGAATTGATGAGCTAGTATGTAAAGCTAGATAGAGTGGGTAGAGTGCTGGGTCTGGAGTCAGGAAGACTTGAATTCAAATATGGCCTCATACACTTACTAGCTAGGTGACCCTGGGCAAATCATTTAACCCTGTTTGCCTCAGTTTCCTCATTTGTAAAAATGAGCTGGAAAAGGAAATGGCAAACCACTGCAGTATAAAGATACTGAAGAAAACATCAAATGAGGTCATGAAGAGTTGGACACTACTGAAAAACAACTTAAAAACAAACTGAATGGGAATAAGAAATAAGTGCAGATAGTTACAATATAAAATATTTATGTTTATTAAAGAGGTACAAAGTGTTACATATGGCCCAAGGGTAAAAAAAAAAGTTATTACTGAATGTGGGGTCATTGAGTTGTCAGCAGTAGACAAGGGGAGAAAGAGTATTTTCAGGCACAGGAAATAGTATAACCATGGGGCAAACCACATATGTGCAGAGCCCATTGAGGGGACAGATAGTAACCCAGTTTGCCTGGGGAGTAAGGTAGTATGCTATGGAAAGAAGCAGTATGAGATAATGTTGGAGAGGTAAAAAGGGATGCCAAATTCTGAAAAGCCTGGAATGTTAAGTAGACTTTGACCTTTACTTCGTAGGCAATAGGGAGCCATTAAAGAATTTTGATAATTAGAATTTTATGACTAAATATATGTATAAAAAAGACTTTGATAGTGATATGGATTGGCAAGTGGAAAGAGGAGAGTTGGGAAGACCTGCTTAAGTGGTAATGGGAAGAAAAGAGGAACAGATGAGGGATATTTCAGAGAAGGACTTAATAGGTCAAATCAATAAGCATTTATTAAGCCCCTATGCCAATCCTTGCACTATGCTAAATTCTAGTCTTAGTAATATTAGAAGTGAGAAAGAGAAGAATTAAAGAAATAACTAAAGTTACTGATGTCCAAAGTCATCATCATGAAGTCAACAAAGGTAACCAAAAGAGGCAATAAAATGGTTTTTAAAAAATCATCCTTCACCAGGTTCCTGGAGCACTCAAAAATATATGAGAACCTGAGGGAGACTGCCCGAACTAGGTAGGGGACAACCCCATTTGCCATGTCCTGGGATTCCCCCTAAAGTGGATATCAGCCCCAGGTCACTAAAGTCACATTGATTTACTCAGGCAGAATGCCTGGGATGGGAACCTGGAGCTCATCTAGTCCAACCTCCTTATTTTATAGAAGAGAAAACTGAGGCTTGAGAACTTGACTAAAGTCACACAATTAATTAACAGCAAATCTGTGGCCTCTTTCCTCTACACCCTTCTCATTTTTTCTCATTCTCAATTTCTCAGTTCTCAATATTTTCTCATTCAAAATTTAGTTTTATCACCCAAGTAATGATAATTTCAATAAATGATCGAAATTATAATTATCATGTTCCTAAGGGGTGAAGCAGTCTATGTTGCAGTAAAAAGAGGACCCTGGATTCCAATCCTGGACCTTAGGCAAATCGCTCAACTTCTCTGTGCCCCAGTTTCTTAATCTTTAAATTGACTGACTAGATGACCTCTAAAATCCTTCCCATCTCTAAATCTTGTGATCTCTTTCCCCTCCCTTCAGCACCAGCCACTGTCCCTCAGGAGGTGAGCAACAGCGAACAGGAGGAGGAGAAAAGGAGGAGATCGAAGATCGAACCTTCAAGTCTTGGAGTTCCCCGCGCCCCCCCCCCCCCCCCCGCCCCCCCCCCCCCCCCCCCGCCTCCAACACACCCAGCGTACTGTGAGTCCCTGGCGCCACCTGGAGGTCTCCACAGCCTTGCAAGGGAGGATGGGGAAATTCAGGGCTGGGAGTGAAGATGCATCTTTGAGCTCAAGGTGGGAGTTGGCGTGGGGGTGGGGGGTGCGCAGAGCTGAGCTGCGACTAAGACCCTACAATTGGGCATGTCCAGAAGGCGGACCCCAGGGTCGGACGCCTGGAAAGGTTGGAGAAGGGATAGGATGTGATATCTAAGACGAAAAACAGTCACAGGCCTGGGTTAACCCTCTGGAGAGTTGCCTGGACTCATTACCCGGAGTTTCTAACTAGATTAGGCAAGGGCGGGGGTGGCAGAGAGCTCAGCCTGGAGCCAGAATGGCCAACAAGGGAATACAGGAAAGGAGGCTAGGGAGGAGGTCCCCACTTTTGAAGGAGCAAGAGGGACCAGCTTAGAGGGTTCTCAGGCTGGGAGGAGCAAGAGGCAGAGAACAAGGCTTGCCTTAGACCCTTTCCCCCTGGTCCAGAGAGCCATGCCTCCTTTCCCCAACTCTCGTTCTCCCCGCCCCCACTGCATCCACCTTGAGGGTACTGAGATTGCCAAAGGGAAGAAACGTTGGGGCCGACTCGGGAATGGCAGCCTAGGTGTGAAGTGACTGACAAAACCCCAGATACCTGCAGGGACACCTGCAGTATGTGTGGATGGATGATCGAGCCTACTACGGTCCTATTCTAGAGCCTCTTGGGAACAAGTTGGACCCACAGGGACTAACCCACCAATGTAGTCTCTCCCTCCAACACAAGTAGTCTGCGTGCTGCCCCATGCCGAGATATGTGGGGGTTGGGGGGTACATTGGTGATGGCATGACTGACGAAGAGGCGTCATCTAGACTCTAGTGGGACCCCCGGGGCGATAGGATGTTCCACCCTCCCCTACCCCCGGGGACTTCGAATGGCTTCTGTTGGTTGAAAAATGCGGGGAGGTTGGGGCGGGGGAGAGTCTGGGGGTGAGAGAGATGAACCGGGGGGTGAGGGAGGAGAAGTAGTCACGATCACGAAAGGACCGATCCCATCAACTGCCGGTGGCATTGGCCAATGACTACCCATTCTGGTGATGTCATGGACCAGCCGGTTTCTGATTGGTGACCAGGGTCCGAGAACATTCCCTCCCCTCCTCCAACGCACACGTTCTTGGGGAACCTAAGCCTTCAGTCTCAGGAGTCTCCAGAGGTTTCCAATGTTGGGTGGGGTTGAGACCCCCGATCCCCACCCCAGTCCTACTAAGCAGTCCTCGTAACTCTTTTTCTGGTTCTTCCCCAATGTCCATCCTCATCCCTCCTCCACGGATTTCCTCAGCTCGGTCTTTCAATAGTCTTCTCCGCCCTCAAGATATTCCAGCCCAAGGTCCCTCTCCTGCACATAGACCCCATCTCACCCTAGGGAAGCTGAGAATTAGGGGGTTGGGATAGAAAGGCCCGCACTCCTGCTGACCCAGCGAGGAGAATATAGGTTGTGTGGATAGACAGAACGGATAGGCAGACGTCTCCCAGTTCTGAGTTTTTCCGCTCTCTAGACTGGACTCCGGTTGCTCTGCCCCAGCTTCAAGTGCCTGTGTACGTGTTGGAGGAAGGTGGGGGTGGAACTGTCTAACACTATGTTTCGGTGTGTTTATTACTGTGTCTGCATCTCTGCCACACTGCGTGTCAATATATGCACGGCTGACATACTGTGTGTCTTTCACTGTGTCAGTATGTGTCCATGTGAATCTATCACTGAAAATTATCTTTATCAGTGTATCTGTGTAATTGTGTTCTATCATTTGTGTCGGTGTCACGTCTATCTCCATAACTGGGTCTACCCCACCCTGTGTGTCAGTGTCTCTGTCACTGTAAGTAAGTGTGTCTAAGTATGTCTCTCGGTCTCTCACAGAGGGGAGGGGAGGGGGGAGAGATGGGCGGGGGAGCTGGAGCCCAAGCGGCCCCGGAGGGGGTGTGTGTGCCAGAGGCTGGGGGCGGGGAGGAGGCGGCGGCGGCTGTCAGAGCCGGCTTAGCCTGCGTTGGGAAAGCTCCTCCGCCTCCTGCTCCCAGCCTGCCCGGCCCAGGTAAGACCCCGGCCCCCAGTCTGGTCTTCTCCGTCATCTCCCATCCAGTGACTCTGAAACATCTGGGAAGGCGCAACTCGGGTGTGTGCGCGCATCCTTAGGCCCCCATAGACCCCTCGTACATCCCCCGCCAGCCCTTTACCTCAACACACAACCCCCCTCCCCCAACACACACAACCCCTCCAACTCACACAAACCCACCCACCACGCCAGGCCTATAGCCCTTCTTCCCCCATCACATAGAATCCCAGACGCACCGGCCTTGGGAGAGGGGGAGTAAATTCAACGCCCCTCCCTGCCTCCCAAAGACCTGCACATACTTCACCTTCGCTCCCCGGCGGACGCTCTAGTCTTTCCATTGCCCCTGCAATTCTTGAGAAGCCGCCACCTCCCAAGGCCATTTTATCTCATGTCTATTAGGTCCCTGGGGTGGGGTCGGGACTGCAATGAGGACTCCCGGGACCCCCAACCCCAGTATCTCCAGCTTCCTTTCCCCCAGTCTCCTGATTCCTTCAGGGTTCCCTGCGTCCCCGCCCCCAAGGGAAATCCATCTCTATTTTACTGCTGGGGGGGAGGGTTTGGGGAGGGGGGAGTGTCAGCGGAAGCCCCGGGTTATAATTATCCCCTTTCCTCGTGTTTCCTAGTTAATCCTCCTCTCCTGCTACCCCCGCCCCACCGCCGAGGCTCAGAACCTCACGGGGGATCCTGAAGGCTTCAGAGGACAGCGGCGGCAGGGGGTGGGGGGTGGGGGGGATTTCCGTCCTGATCTGGGGAATTTTGATCCCTGGTTGGAAATACCGGAACAGTAGCAGCTGCTGTCCCCAAAATAGAGGCCGGCTGGCCGTCCGTTCCTCTTTCCCCAACACCTACCCCCCCCTCCCGGATCTGGGGACCACTGGACTCCTTAGTAACCTGAGTGTCCCATGCCCTCTTCAGACTCCTAACCCTTGTGCCCTTGCCAAAAGCCGAGGATTCCCCCACCCCGCTGCTCCGCTCCTGGGTTGGAGGTGGGGGGCATGGGAGCGGGTGAGGAGAGATGAGGGGCGGGTAGGGGGAAGTAGGAGGACGCACTTTTGTCAGTGGCTGCTGACCCTCGCTGGCTGGACACTGGAACTGCAGTCCCAGCGCACAATATTGGGGAGGTGGGGAGGGCGGAAAAGGGGGGAGCGGGTCACCGAGGGCAGCTGGTTCTGGGGAAGAGCAGAGCTGCTGACAGCAACCGGCACAGAACTAGGCCTCTGTGCCAGGGGATGGGACCAGAACAGGTCAGGGTAAGGATAGGAGGCAGTTTGAGGCAGGTTCCCCGCCCAACCCCAGAACTCCTGACCCAAGGACAATTCCATGAGAATTCTTTCTCTCTCTTCTTGGTCTCCAACTTCTCTGTGGCCCCACCCTGGGTGGACTGTTGCTTTGGGTGCCACATCATCCCTCCACAGCCTCATCTCAGTTCACACAACCCAAAGAGGATGGTATCTAGACCTTCGGAGCACCATGCAAAGGGCTTTGTCTCTGGGACTTTCTCTGTCTCTATCAGCTTGCCCCTCCTCTTTATGATAACTACTGCATCAAAGTCCTAATCTCCTTGCTTCCTGTCTCTTCCCCCTCCTCCCTCCTTGGTCATCTCACCTCCTGTCCCTCTTTACCCTTGCAGGCACCAGGATGGCCATTGGACAGTCTCTACTGCTTCTCCATAGTCCTTCACCCCTTCTCCTTCTCCTCTTCCTCCTGAGCAGGGGAATAGAGGCTGAAACCATTGAAGATCCTGACCTGCTGGTGACAGTAAAGGAGGGCAAACTTCGTGGGATTCACCTTAGTGCCCCAGGGGGCCCTGTTTCTGCCTTTCTGGGTATCCCCTTTGCTGAGCCCCCAGTGGGACCTAGGCGCTTCTTGCCTCCAGAACCCAAACGGGCATGGAAAGGGGTCTTAGATGCTACATCCTTTCAGCATGTCTGCTACCAATATGTGGACAACCTGTATCCAGGTTTCCAAGGGTCTGAGATGTGGAACCCTAACCGGGAGTTAAGTGAGGACTGCCTATATCTTAATGTGTGGACACCCTCTCCTCGACCAGTGGTTCCTGCACCAGTCCTGGTCTGGATCTATGGGGGTGGCTTTTACAGTGGGGCCTCCTCCCTTGATGTTTACGATGGACGATTCCTAGCCAGGGTTGAGGGCACTGTGCTTGTTTCCATGAATTACCGAGTTGGTGCCTTTGGCTTCCTGGCACTGCCAGGGAGCCGGGAGGCACCAGGCAACATGGGGCTGCTAGACCAGCGTTTGGCAATGCAGTGGGTGCAGGACAATGTGGCAGCCTTCGGAGGGGACCCAAGGTCAGTGACACTCTTTGGGGAAAGCGCTGGAGCTGCCTCCGTAGGCATGCATCTGCTTTCACCTCCAAGCCGTGGCCTGTTCCATCGGGCAGTGTTGCAAAGTGGGGCTCCCAATGGACCCTGGGCCACTGTGGGGGCAGGTGAGGCTCGTAGACGAGCCACCCTGCTGGCCCAGTTGGTGGGCTGTCCCACTGGCAGCAATGACACTGAGCTGGTGGTCTGCCTGAGGACCCGTCCAGCCCAGGACCTTGTGGACCAGGAATGGCAGGTGCTGCCCCAACAGAGTGTCTTCAGATTCTCCTTTGTTCCTGTTGTGGATGGAGACTTCCTCAGTGACACTCCTGAGGCTCTCATCAATGCTGGGGACTTTCATGGCCTGCAGGTAATTGTGGTTTCTGCAGGTTTCTGCATTCATTAAACCCCCAAATTCAGAAATCCTCTTTCACCTCTTATTTCACTTGGCCTACCCCTAAGCATACTTAGACCCAAAAATAGCTTAGTGGGGAAGGAAAAGAAAGGAATCAAAGTCAATGTATTTCTTTTTTCCCCAATCTTATCCAATCTTACAAATGTGTGTCTTCTTTTTCTCCCCAATCTTACAAATTTTCTCTTTCATTCTCTGTATTTGTCCTGTCTGCCTGTCTTGGACTCTTCATTGCTATCTGCCCTGATCTCTCTTTTCATCTCTGCCCCCTCTCGGTTCCTGTTTTTCTGTGTAGCTATCTCTCTGTACCTGACTTTTTTTTTTTGTCTCTACTCTTTGTCCTATTTTTCCCAGGTGCTGGTAGGTGTAGTACAGGATGAAGGCTCCTATTTCCTGGTCTATGGGGCCCCAGGCTTCAGCAAAGACAATGAGTCTCTGATCAATCGGGCCCAGTTCCTGGCTGGAGTGCAGGTTGGGGTCCCTCAAGCAAGTGAGCTGGCAGCAGAGGCTGTGGTTCTGCATTACACCGACTGGCTACATCCTGATGACCCTGCACGACTTCGTGAGGCCTTGGGTGATGTTGTGGGTGACCACAATGTGGTATGTCCTGTGGCCCAGCTAGCAGGAGGACTTGCTGCACAAGGTGCCCGAGTTTATGCCTACGTCTTTGACCATCGAGCCTCTACGTTGTCCTGGCCCCTCTGGATGGGTGTTCCCCATGGCTATGAGATTGAATTTATCTTTGGCCTTCCCCTTGAACCAACACTCAACTACACTGGCGCTGAAAGAATCCTAGCCCGGCGCCTGATGAGATACTGGGCCAACTTCGCCCGTACTGGGTCAGTAGGGTTGGGAGAGTGATGGAATATTTATAAGATTCAGATGAGGAACAGGCAAAGAGAGAGAAAAATAAGGAGACTGAGGGAAGAAGATTATTAATAATAAAGGGGTAACTGGGGATGGAGGAGGGGAGATAGGCAAAAAGATGAGAAGTGAAAAGGGGTGAAAGTAATGAAAGAGAAAGATGACTGTCAAACTGGAAAAGATGGGAAAAAATGGCTGAGATGAGGGAGACAATGGGAGAAATATGAGGAGGGAGAAGAGATGGGGAGACCAAAGGATCTGGAACTGGAAGGTCCAACCACCTCATTTTAGAGATAAAGTGACTGAAGCCCAGGGGAGCTGCTCAAGCCCACATAGATGATGTGGCAGAAATGGGATTTGAACACAGATCCTCCGATTGCAGATCCAAAGCCTCTCTTTGAGGGGGGGAGGGGAGAGGAGAGAGGAGAATAGGTAGCAGCAGTCGGTCAATAAGCATTAGGAGGCAAATGTGTGCTGGGCAGAACATATGAGGGAAATGAGGATGCTATGGGAACAGGTAGGGTCAAGCACAGACGGGAAGCGGGGGAGACGCAGCTCCTGGCAGACCTGGGTCTGATCCTGCCCTCGCCCTTCCCCAGCGACCCCAACGAGCCCCGGGAGCGCGAAGCCCCGCGCTGGCCTCCCTACACGGCGGGGGCTCAGCAATACGTAAGCCTCAACCTGCGGCCTCTGGAAGTACGGCGAGGGCTCCGCGCGCAGGCCTGCGCCTTCTGGAATCGATTCCTGCCCAAGTTGCTCAGCGCCACGGGTAAGCGGCTGCCTAGGAGGGGACTGGGGAGACCACTCGGGGGCGGGACCTAGGGCGGGGGGCGCAGGCAGGCCGGGCAGCAGGTTGGGCGGGCTGAGTGGTGATGGTGGGTGCCGGGAAGGGTGCGGAGCCTGGGGAGGGGAGCCCGCCCGGCTGCCCCATATCTCACCCCATCAGGGTGTAACCCACTCTCTTCTTCCCCCTCCCCTTCCTAGTCAGGGATGCCCAGTGCCCGGCCGGAGGTGGGGCTGCCCCAGGGCGCAGGCCTGGCCGCTATGTCCTCCTCCCGCTCCTCCTCTTGTTGCTTCGATAACACACCCGTCACCCCCTCCCCGGGCCGGGGCCCGGGTTACTGCGACTCTCCGGAGCGGCCCAAGGGAGGGGCCCCGGTGTCAGCGCCCTTCCCTCCCCGCGACAGCTCTCGGCGGAGGGAGAGCCCCAGATTGGACACTTCAGGGACACCCCTCCCAGGGACACCCCTCCCAGGGACACGCCCCTTGCCCAGTTTGTTGTTTACGTGAAAAAGGCAAATATTTTTTCTAGAATAATCCTTCGCATCCTTCGCATAATATGGAGGGGAGGCTGAGGGTCTCCTGCGCGTTCCGACTCCACCGCCCCGCCCTTGACAGGACTGTTCTTTCTCAACTGTCTCTTCTTTTTCTCCTCCCTCGTCCTCTGCCGCCCCTGTCACCTTCATCACCGTCCCGGCCATTCGTCCTTCTGTTGCATCTCTTCCGCTTTCATCCTGTGTCCTGTTCCTTCCTCTCGCTCCACTCCCCTCCAATGTCTTCCCCACCCCCGTGTGCCACGGCCACCGGCCGCCCCGCAGACAGCCTGGATGAGGCGGAACGCCAATGGAAGGCGGAGTTCCACCGCTGGAGCTCCTACATGGTGCACTGGAAGAACCAGTTCGACCATTACAGCAAACAGGAGCGCTGCTCAGACCTGTGAAGGGGCTCGGGACCCTGGGATCTCCCTCGCCACTCCAGCAAGCTGGCCTCCCTCTCTCTCCTCGGCCCACAGCTGTATATACTATTTATTTCAGGGCTGGGATATAACGCGGATAAAGCCGCGGGGCTGGCCCCACCCTCCAGGGCTCTCTCCGCCCCCTGCATGTCCGGGGCCGAGTCCCCTCCCCCCGCGGTGCCTTCGCCCCTCTGGGCCGCCAATAAACTTAGTCACAGAGCTTGTGTGAGCCTGGTGGGGGGAGGGGGCGAGCAGGGCTGGGCAAGGCCTGGGCTCCGCAGATAGGTGAGCGTAGCTTTGGTGCCCACGTTACTGTAGGCAGGTCTTGGGCAGCACCTAAAGGCTTAATGGAAGCGGTGCGGCTGCTGCATTGGGGGAACGCTTAGAGGCCCGCTGTGTGCGGCCCTCTAGGAGCCTCACACTCCCGTTTCCTGAGGCCCTACGAAGGGCAGGGGATGGTGGCTACCAACGTAATTTCCAACCGGCCCCGGGAGGAGCTGCAAGCTGCAGAAGAGAGAAGATAAGCGCCCTCCAGACTAAAAGGGCTATCAGGTCCAGCATCCCAGTGTGCCTGTTACCCCTCCCCATTCATTTGTGTCCAACACCCTCAAAACTGGAGTGTGCTAAATCAAATTTCTTCCTCTACACGTAAAATTAGGACCTGCTTTCCACAATGCACACCTGAGCCTAGGCCCAGCCTGCCTGAAAACACTTCTGGGATGGCCTGGCTAACAAGGGTTGGACCTGTGGCTGTGGGGTACAGGCCATTGCAACACTGTTCCTGGCCTGATAAACAGGTTCCCAAAGTAAACTCTACACCAGAAAGCCCCGTAGGCTGTAACAGATCTGAGATAAGCCTTCTGGCTTTCAAAGTTCTGAGAGACTTATCTTTCCACATGGTAGAAAGTGTTAGGTGTTGGAGAAAGGGAGAGGAGGGCAAGGAAGGAAGCTGAGAATTGTGGGTGCAGGGGCCAAGGCACTTGTTGGCACAAGTCTGTCTGGGGATAAAGCCTAAATGTGATAACTGGTTTTTCACTGCCAAGGAGGCTCTATGAAATCACGGATGGTCACAGGTTGGCTGGGTGAGCTGGCAAGAAATAGGCACAGCTTTTAACTCCAATTCCTTCTACAGTCTGTATCTGAGAATGTAGGACTCCAGGAAAATGAGGATGAAGCCTGACCTAAGAGGCTAATATAAAATGACTAAGCTTCCATCTCTATGTAGTCTTAAGGATGGCTCTACACCTATAGCAAACATTTGGAACCTGTGAAAACTAATGGCAGACACTAGACATTAAAGGAATCATCCTTTTACATGCGATTCTTCCCAACTTCAGAGGGATAAAGTCAATAAATAAAAAAGGTCTTAGGCACCTGTGATACTTCTGTAGCTCATACCTACCACAGGCACTCCGTATACCCAGTTGCTCCCATGTTGTGGAAAGCTGTTTATTGGCAGTAGGGCTGAACATACAAAAAATTATTTTGGATCTGAAAGGGGAAGGGAATTATGGATACAGCAGTTGGGGGAAAAACTTGTTCAGAAAAAATCAACATCTTCAGGGGCATCCAGGTCACGATATTCCACAATTGCTCTTGGGTCACCACGAACCATCCTGTGAAAGAAAGTAATCAGTCAAGAGTTAGTGAAGCCAGACTTATTAAAGCTGGAGTGGAAAGGAGAAAAGAATATGTGAAATCCAGAAATCTCAGATCTTACCGGTTTCGGGGCTTCCCAGGATAACCACCCTGGCCCCGGAATGAGTCATAGTTGCCACGGCCAGCACCATATGGAGCATGGGGGCCCCCATATGGGGGTCCTCCTGTAGGGACCGTGGGACGGACAGCAGCAGCTGTGAATGAAATATATGTTTAAGGACATCTATTGTGTCTCCAATTTTTTCCCACCTCCCCTAAATGATCCATTCATCCTTCCTTTACACTTACCTCCATAGCCAAGGATAGGTGGCCGAGGCTGCCCATAAGGCATCAGGCCCTGGGGTGTCTGGTGTGGGTAGGGGAGTCCTGTCAGGCCTGGGGGGAGTACAGCAGGGACAGGAACATGAATTACTGGGTAAGGGGAGGATGGACTCGTGGTACTGAGTGTCCAAAAAACAGGAAACCTGGGTCTTTATATTCTTGGAAGTCCTTGGGAAAGGGTAACCAATGACTACATTCTAACAGCATTAACAGGTTGGGAAGAGCCAGGAGTCTCAGATTGCCCAGGAGGAGATAAATTAGAATCTCCATGAAGCACTTCTTACTTTGAGCAGGACCAGGTGGTTGAGCTGGCTTGATCTCAGGCAGTGCAGGCCGCTTGGCATCAGTGAGGAAGTTGTTGAAGAAGGCCACTTCTTTCTTAACTTCCTCAATTTTTTCAGCATGCTTGTTGAAGATGTGCTTACGCACAAATTCAGGGCCCTGGGCCAGAAAAGAAAAAAGTTAAAACATGGCTTTATCCATGGCTCCCTAAAACATTAGGAAGGATAAAGTGTTGTTCAGTCTTTTCATGACCCTGTGGATCATGAACCACCCTCCGTGGGGTTTTACTGGCAAAGACACTAGAGTTTTCCCACTTCCTTTGCCTTAAGGCAAACAGAGTTTAAGTGACTTGCCGAGGGTCACACAGCTAGGAAGTGTCTGAGGCCAGATTTGAACTTAGGTCTTCCTGACTCCAGGCCCAGCCCTCTATCTACTGAGTCATCTAGCTGCCCCTAGGAATGACAAAAACAGATCTACTTCCCCCTGCCTCCTTTGTTCCTTGGAGTTTTAATTTTGAGATCTCTTCCAGGAGGTCATAAGTGTTCTTTCAATTATATTTTACCCTCTGGTTCTAAGATATCAGCGCAGTTTTCCCTGATAATTTCTTGAGAGATGCTGTCTGGGGTCTTTTTTGATCATGGCTTTCAGGTAGTCCAAAAGTTCTTAAATTATCTTTCCTACTTGTTCCAGGTCTCTGTTATGCTACAATTTCTTCCCCCTTTCAAAATCTCTTAAGACACCCAGAACCCTTCACCTTAACCTCCATCATTCCTAACCTTGAATTTCTTGCCACTGAGGGGGCATAGCCACTTGTCTTTGCCCAGCTCCTGGGTGTTGGAAGTGACAAATTTTTCCACCTCTTGCTCAGGATCTTTGCGTCCCATCTTCTGGGCTTCATCTTCTGACAAAGATTCCCGAACACTCAACAAGGGCGTCAGCTTTTCTTCAAATGTCTTCTGCCATTCTACCACTGTGATAAGAGGAGAATACTAGGGTGAAATACAGAACTAGAGAAAAGGAGGTAAGAAAAAAATCACAGATGAGGATAGTGAGAAGTAAATATGACTGAAGATGAAATGGAGAAGTAGAGAAAGGAGGAACAAGGGCAGATACTGGATGTCTTGCCTTCTCCATGGCTGATGCGATTTGGAGGTACAGGCCCTCGAACATGAATGATGCCACATCTGTTGGGCATTTCATCCTCGTTGGGATATTCACAGGTGTTGTAATAGTCCAAGGAGTGCACAATGCGTAAGTAAAGAAGGAGTTTGTCAAGAACCTGAAAACGTGGTATCAAGAGATCTTTTACTCATACTACCTTGCCCCTTTACTCACCCATGGCCCTATTAACACCCCTCTCCCTAATATACATACAGGTAACTCCCCCTCACCTTGAGCAGCTTTTCATCTCGTTCCACGTTAATTTCAGCTGGATTCCCCTCTTTGGGAGGTTCTTCGGGGGGTCCCCCTCCACTGTTCCCCAGCAGTTCTTCCTCTTCAGCACTCACTTCCTCAATCAGGTAATCAGTGATATTCTTCAGGATTGGATTCTGAGAGGGCAGGCTCTGAATGGGGGGGGGAGAAGGGGTGCACATGGGTTATAAGAAAGGAATAAAGGCCCCACCCCAGGTTGGCTGAAATGGGCTGCTTACCACATCTGGCTGTGATAGCTCAGAACCTCCCTATTCAGGAATGCAGAATTGGAAAGGTGAGGTGAGATTCTTACTATTAAACTGTGTGTGGGAATCACTGAGAGTGGTGGCTTTAGAATGGTAATGTCTTGACTTTTGTCCAGCCTACAATAGGCTCCAGCCCCACAGTGGGGAGGGGGATGGCAGGAGGGCAATGATGACAGTAGAAGAGTCCCATAATATCAAAAAGGAAATGCAGTTATAACCCAGAGGCAATCACTGACCGTGGGCAAAGGAGGGGTCCCAGACTCAGCCCCCCAAAGTTGGGTCCTATCATCCAGAGTGTGAATCAGCTTGGCAGCGAGCTTGATGTCATTGCGCACAATCTGTTTGTGTTGAGTGATGCCATTGACATTACGGACCCGTCGAGTTAAGTCTCGATTCACACCAGGGCTCAGCTCACATTCCCGAAGCTACAGAAGAATAAGTAATTAGAAAACTACTACCTTAGGGGCAACCCTGAAGGAAAAGAAAAGAATCCAGGACCCCCTGCACATGGCCCACGGGTTTATACCTACTAGGAACTGTAAAGTCCTTCAGAGAAGTGATTAGTGAAGCTTATCAAATGAAGCGAGATATGACCTCATCTCTCAACAGATCTTGCCCAGTCTCTTGGATATAATCCTATATAATTTATTCCCTCTATGGCACTCACCCTGATATTCTGCAGGTTCCAGCAGATTTCTTTGATGTTAACACTTCGATCAAAAGTCACCCAACCTCGACGGAAAAATCTAGGCAAAGGCGGTGGTAGGTATGTGAAAATGCGGAATAATCTTAATCAATCACACCCTACCTAGCCCATTCACCTCAGGGTACCCAAAGATCTTGTCCTTTACAACTCACCTCCTCTCAGGCTGGGGTTCTGACAAAGCTACACGCATGAAACCTGGGTACTTCTTACACAGCTGGGAGGAGAAAAGGAAACAGGTATATTTAGAATTCACATTTGTCTTCGTCCAAGTCCCTAAGAACTCAGGGTTACTGCCCCTCGTCTTCTTCCCTTACTAGTTAGGGGGAACCAAAGGAAGACAGTGTTAATTGGTCATCCGTAACGAGTCCATGATATAAGAGGGGTAAAAGATAACCTTGAGATAATAAACACCTGCCCTGACAAATAAAGTATCCCCATCTCACTCACAGAAATAATCTCAGCCCGAGGGATATTGGGTGCAATATTGCGCATAAAGAGGGAGCAAGTCTTGTGTAGAGGTCGGGGTTTGAATTCTAGTCCAAGTGTTTCCTTGGGCTTCTCTTTAGCCTTTTCTCGATCTTCCTCTTTAGGCTTCTCCTTCTCCTTGGCAGCTTCCTCTGTGAGTTGGGGATAGGGAGAGGAGTAAATAATTAATCTTATACCCCTCCCTTCCAACTCTATCCAACTATCTACCCCCTCATGGGGGGAAAAAAAAAAGATCATCAACAGGAAGCTAAACCCACCAGACTCATCCTTCTCCTCCTCAGCCTGGACACTCTCTGACTCAGATTCAGACTCGGACACACTGCCTTCATCAAAGCTGTCATCCCCACTGTGCTTCCGGTTCCGCTTCTTACTGCTCTGTAAGGAATGACAGGTGGGGTTGGAAAAGTCAAAGGATGAGCAGGAAATCAGGAACATCTCACTCCGCCCCCCCAACTTAAGGCTCAATCCCTGTACCACAGGCCCACCACCTTCTTAGCTTCTTTCTCAGGCTCTTCCTTCTTCTCATCTTTCTCCCCATCACCGTCAGGTTTTTTGGCTTTATCATCAGACATACTATCATTCTCAGTCTACAAGCAAAAAATATGAAGGTTTAGCTCCCTAACAACCCATATCAGAAGCCCTTTTCTCCCTAAAGGGGGGTTCAGAATTTCTACCTGTACCATCCCCACTCTTTCCAAATCCTAGGGGCCCCAACATTCCCAACCTGTTTGCTGTCTTCTTTGTCATCCTTATCAGTTTTTCGTTCCCCATCAGCAAGTCCTAAGCCTCCTCGTCCATCTTCCTTCTTGCCGGGTTCTCCAGGTTTCCCTGACTCTTCCTCCTCTTCCTGGTCCAGAATCCGGAGGTCATGTTCTGTGCCTCCTTCCATCTTAATCACAGCTGCAGACAAAAGTTCTGAGGTTACAACCCAAACTTCCTAGTCATTAACTTTTGGCTTTCCAATTCAACAAGCAAAGTAAGTACATACTATGGGCAAGGCACTGTGCTAGGTGATGGGGACACAAAAACATAAGTCACTTCCCTCAAGAAGCTCACGTTCTACTTGAGAAATACAATATGCCACATGTATATAAGAAAATTCAAGGAGGAAAATAGTACAAACTACTAGGGGAAATCATATAAAGCTTTACTTGGAGAAGCATATACACTGAGCCTTGAAAGAAGCTAAGAATTCCAAGAGGCAGAGGTGAGAAGGGAATACATTCCAGATAGGGGAACACTTTTTCTGCAAAGGCATGATGATGAGCTGCTTATCTAATTGGAGGAACAGCTGGTAGATTTAACTGGTACATAAAAGTACCATGAAGGAAAGTCATAGGGAATGAGTTCATAAGGACCAGGTTGTCTACTGACACACTGAGGAGTATTTTATCCTGGAGGCAACTGACAGCTACTAGGGCTTTTGAAAAGTGGAATGATATAGTCAGACCTGTATTTCAGAAATATATTCAGCATCTGTATAGATTGGAGAGGGGGTGAACCTGAAAGCTATGAGTTCTATTGGAAGGCTGTAAGAGAAGTGATAAGAGCCTGAATTAGGGCTCTCATGTAAGTAAGAAAAGGGATGGATGGTGAGATTTGTTAGAGGCAGAAGCAACAATATTTGGCAACTGAATGGATATAGAGGATGATGGAAAAGGAAAGGTTGATTAGACCATGGTCTGAAAGAGTAGTGACTGAGGGAGGAAGGGAAAAAAGAATGAGTTCTGTTTTGAACACAGAATCACAGAATTTTAGAGCTTGAAGGAATCTTAGTGATCTTAGTTCAAGCCATACAATGCCGAATCTGAGATGAAGATAAACAGCTAAAGATGTCCAATAAAGTGGTATTATTGGGCAATAAGTGATGACGAATTATAGTCAAGATGCAGGTTAGATACATAGATCTAAGAGTTTACTGTAAGAAAATAAGAATTAAGTCCAGAGAAACAGAAGAGGGACCAGGACACAACCTGGGGGGGGAGGGGAGGCGGGGAGACCTATAGTTAGGGGTCAGTACATAGAGACTAAAGAGTGGTCAGACAAGAGGAAAAGTAGAAGAGAAGAATCCCAAAAACTCCGGGAAGAAACAGTGGTCAACAGTGTCAAATGCTAGAGAGAGAGATTAAGGAAGAGAATTGAGAAAAAGGCCATTGCATTTAGCAACTGAGAGAGCTGAGAAATTAGGAGAGAATGCTTTCAGTTAAGTTTGGTCAGAAGCCAAAATCCTTGGGATTAAGAAGTGAGTGGGAGGAAAACAGTGGAGAAAAGGCTTGCCTGGGCTCTCCCAAATTCCCTTCCAAACAACTTCAAAATAATGCCTCAAAACAAATTCTGGAGTGGCAGAACCAAGAAAATAATGGGGTGAAACAATTTTCCAGTCCAAGACATCTTAGGTCAACAGAAAAGGTATGTTTCAATGGAGTGAGAGTAAAGTACACTCCAGCAGCAAGTGATTAGCAGTAGAGGTTTCCATAGCTATCAGCCTTCAGAAGGTAAGGGGGTTTAAACAACTGGTCAGAAGGAGATAACAAAGGGCTTTTTGCTGGCACTGCGTGTGGGACTCTGTTGCATTGCCCATACTTGGTTCCGGTTCACAGTCCCGGGGTGAGAAGCATTAGCACACTAGAGCATGCAATCACAGGGGAAGAGACCTTGGTCACAGTTCCAGGGCAGAAAACAGTGCTTGTAGTCACAGGCCAGGAAAGTAGGAAATACACCTCTCCTTAGATTATACTACTTGGAAGAATTGAAAACTTAACAGACCCTCAGAAGTAGCTCTGAAAATAGCAGTAAGAAAGGCATGAAGCTTGGGACACTGCCTCCTTGACCACGGGAGTAGAGTTCAACGTTAACATAAAGTTAAAAGTCAAGAAATAGGCTGGAAAAATGAGCAAACAAAAGAAGAACTTGACCACAGAAACTTATGGCAACAGGGAAGATCAAAATACAAACTCAGAAGACAAAGTCAAAGTAGCTACATGCAAAGCCTCAAAGAAAAATGTAAATTGGTCTCAGACTCAAATTCCTGGAAGAGTTCAAAAAGGAATTTAAAAAATCAAATAAGACAGGTAGAGGAAAAATTGGAAAAGAAATGAGAGTAATGAAAGAAGAGTCAACAACTTGGTAAAGGAGATAAAAATACTGAAGAAAATAATACCTTAAAAAACAAAACAAAACAAGCCATATAGTAAAAGAGGCACAAAAATCCACTGAAGACAACTCCTTAAAAAGCAGAATTGGCCAAATGGAAAAGAAGAAGTACATAAGTTCATCAAAGACAATAATTCCTCTGCATACCCTTTGACCCAGCAATAGCACTTCTAGGACTGTATCCCAAAGAGATCATACAAATGGAAAAAGGACCCACATCTGAAAAAATATTTATAGTAGCTCTTTTTGTGGTGGCAAAGAATTGGAAATTGAGAGGATGCCCATCAACTGCTGAATGGCTGAACAAGTTGTGGTACATGAATGTAATGGAATATTACTGTGCTATAAGAAATGATGAGCAGGCAGACTTCAGAAAAACCTGGAAAGACTTGCATGGTTTGATGCTGAGTGAAGTGAGTAGAACCAAGAGAACATGGCACAGAGTAACAGCCACATTGTGCGATGACTAATACTGATAGATTTAACCCTTCTCAGCAATACAAGGATCTAAGACATCTCCAAAGGTCTCATGATGGAAAATGCTATCCATGGAGTTTGAATGGAGATGGAAGCATAGTATTTGCTATTTTTTTCTTCTGTTGTGTTTTGTTTCCTCTTTCTGGTGGTTCCTCCTATTGGTTCTAATTCTTACTTCCAACATCACTAATGTGAAACTATGTTAATAGGAATGTATATGTATAGCCTATATCAGATTGCACACCGCCTTGGGGAAGGAGGGGGAGAAAAATTCAAAACTCAAAAGCTTATGGAAGTGATTGTTGACAAATCAAAATAAATAAAAAAATAAATATAATAAATGTTTTATGTAAAAAAAAAAAAAAGAAAATAAAAGAATTCCTTTCAAATTAGAACTGAGTGAGTGGAAGCTACTGACTCCATGAGACATCAAGAAACAATAAAACAAAGCCAAAAGAATGAAAAAAAAATAGAAGAAAATATGAAATATCTCACTGGAAAAACAACTGACCTAGAAAATAGACTCAGGAGAGATAATTTAAGAGTTATTGGCCTACCTGAAAGCCATGATAGAAAAAAAAAAGCCTAGATATCCTCTTTTAAGAAATCATCAAGGAAAGCTACCGTGATATTCTAGAACCAGAAGGTAAAAGAGAAATGGAAAGAATCCACTGATCACTTCTACTGATCCCAAAATGAAAACTCCCAGGAATATTATAGCCAAATTCCATAGTTCCTAGGTCAAAGGGAAAATATTGCAAACAGCTAGAAAGAAAAAAAAAAAACTGAAGTATCGTAGAGCCATAGACAGGATAACAAGATTTAGCGGCTTTCACGTTAAAAGGAGCAGAGGACTTGGATTATACTATTTCAGTGGGCAAAGGAGCTAGGATTACAACCAAGAATCACCTACCCAATAAAACTGAGTATAATCCTTTAGGGGGAAAAATGGGCATTTAATGAACAGAAGACTTCCAGGCATTCCTGATGAAAAGACAAGAATTGAAAAGAAAATCTGACTTTCAAATACAACACTGAAGAGAAACACAAAAAGGTAAACAGACAAGAGAAATCTAAGGGATTCAATCAGGTTAAACTGTTTACATTCCTACATGAGAAGTTGTTATATATAACTTCTAAGAATGTTATTATTAGGGAAGCTAGAAGGAATAAACAGAGGTCACAGGTTGAGCTTACTACACTGAGATGATAGATAAAATTAAGGGGTAAGAAAGAGGGATAATTATGATGGGATGATATCTAAAAAAAAATGAGAGAAAGAAAGATGCACTGGGAAAAGAGAGAAGGGAAAGGTAGAATGGGGTAAATTATCTCATATAAAAGAGACGTAAGAGCTTTTACAGTGGGAGGGAAGATGGGGTGGTGTTGGACAACACTTGATTGAACCTTACTCTCATCAGAACCGACTCAACAAGGGAGTAAGATACACACTCACTTGGGTATAGAAATCTACTGTACCCTAAAGTTAAGTAGGAGGAGAAGAGGGTAAGTAGTGGGGGTGGGGGGAGTGGGAAAAGCTAATAGAAGGGAGGGTGGAGTCAGAAGCAAAACACTTCACATGGGACAGGGTGAACGGAGAGTAAAAGAAGGATAAATGGAAAAAATAGGATGGAGGGAAATATACAGTTAATGAAATTTTTATAATAAGGTTCTCTGATAAAGGCCTCATTTCTCAACTATATAGTTAACTGAGTCAAATTTCTAAATCATTCCCCAATTGATAAATGGTCAAAGGATAAGAACAGGCAGTTTTCAGATGAAGAAATCAAAGCTATCTATAGTCATATGAAAAAAATGCTCTAAACTGATTAGAGAAATACAAACTAAAACAACTGAGGTACCACCTACCAGATTGGCTAATATGACAGAAAATGAAAATGACAAATGCTGAACGAGATGTGGGAAAACTGGGACACTAAAGTGCTGTTGGCAGTGCTATGAACTGATCCAACCATTCTGGAAAACAATTTGGAGCTATGTCCAAAGAGTATAAAACTGTGCATACCTTTGACCCAGCAATATCAATATAAGGTCCGTATCCTAAAGAAATTAAAAAAAAGAAAAAAGGAAAAGGACCTACATATACAAAACTACTTATAGCAACTCTTTTTGTGGTGGCAAAGAATTGGAAATTGAGGGGGAAAAATGAGGGGATACCCATCAGCTGGGGAACGGCTGAACAAGTTGTAGCATATGAATGTAATGGAATACCATAATTGGATTTAAGAAATGACAAGTAAGACACTTTCAGAGAAACTTGGAAACACTTAGATGAATTGATGCAAAGTAAGGTGAGCAGAACCAGAACACTGTACAGCAATACTGTATAATGATCAGCTGTGAGTGACTTAGCTACTCCCATCAATACAAAGATTCAAGACAATTCCAAAGGACTTATGATGAAAAATACTATCTATCTCCAAAGAAAGAACTGACAGGAGTCTTTTACTTTTATTTTTTGTGTTTTCTTTCACAAGAAGACCAATATGGAAATATGTTTTGCATTATCATACATGTATAACCTAGATCAAATTGCTTGCTTTCCCAATGTTGTTTGTCTTTCATTCTCAAATAGGACCTATGACATCAGGAGGATGCTATCTTGACTTGCAAGTGAACTGAATTTGAGTGAGGCAGAACTGTACAAAGATCTGCCTACTCCCTCCTCCAGAGTCCAGTGGCAAGACATAGGTCAGGATGACTGGCGATGGCCCCAGAAGTAGTAGGAGACCTTGGCAGTTTGTCTGACGCAATACCCACACAGTAATTAAAGGATAGGTAAGAATGGAGACAAAAGATGGCCTAGTTTGCCTTCACAAAAGAATCAGTCTGGAGTTTCTAGTCAAAACAATTACTCTTTACGCTCACTCTAGAGATACCAAAACCTAAACAATGAGCAAGAGAGGCTTGGGACATATTATTGGCCAATCAGTGAGAGCCAAAGTGATTTGGGTTTAAAGGCATGGTCAAGTAGCTCCATTTGAATCCCAATGGGCTTTATCAAAGCCTGGTTTAACAAAGCTGTATTTCAAGAAATGATAAATGAAAACTACCTGAGACAAAAGAGTTAACTGTCCCGGTTGTGGTTTTTTTTGTTTTTTTTTGGGGGGGGGGGGATAATGATAGAATAAATAAATAGGGAAGGGAAAAAAAATCTAGCCCCAAACCCCAAGATAGCTTGCAAAGTATAAGTAATCAAAATTTATATTCCTTTGGACAAAGCACCCACACATAAGGTATGACTCCCCAGGTGGACAGGGAGAACACAGAAAGAAGAGGAGGAGGAGGAAGAAGAAACAGCAGTACTGCCTAACTGGATCTACACAGTTAGGTCCCCAGAGGGAGAACTACTACTATTCACACCTTCCCAATGAGGGGAGGAGAGAAGAATGAATTCAAGAACTCAAAATTTTAAGAAAGTCAAAAAATTCTTTAACATGTAATTGGGTAAAACATGTAAACAAACAAAAAAAAAGATGAGTGGTAGGAAATGAAAACAAAGAGCACTGGTACCTTTTTCTAGATTTTTTTTGGGGGGGAGGGAGTTCCTTCACTTTATTTCAGAGTAAAAGAAGTCCTAACCACTCCTGGAGCAAAGAGACCTAGTATTTATGGCTACCTAGGTTGAGGCTTATCACTAGGCAGAGGAAGGAAAGATACTCTTTCCTGTCTTGAGAGGATGGTAGGGTCAAATGTAGGTTTTTAAAGAATGGCTATCTAGGCACATTTGCATGAAAGGAGAAAAAGTAAAGATTGGGGAAGGAGAGGAAAGGACACAATTAGAGGGGCTGACTTTGGTAAGAAAAGCTACTTCTTCATCACTGACTGGAACAATGAGGAAAAAATGAGAACTGAGGTTGAGGAGTGACAAAGCGGAGAATGGGAAATGAGATTGATCATAGATGGCCTCTATTTTCTCAGGAGGGCTTCTGCTTCCTACCCCCTAGCCTTAAAACATGGATATTGTGGCCTCTTACTCTCTCCAAACCCTCCCACTCCTTTCAGGGACAAAGCTATCTGTACTGTGCAAACCCATACCTGCATCCAGCATCTTGACAATGGCATCAGCCTTGTCAATGTCCAAGAGGAGGTTATCAAACCAGCCACTATCCATTAGAGATAGGAACACCTGAAGTCTATTTTGTAGGGCTCCTCTGGCCTCCTGCCGACGTTTCCCCACCTCATCAGGGTGGTATTTGGACCGAAACCTGAGAAAGGAAATGGGAAGGGGAAAGACAAAATAGTCACAAATAGCCAGGGCCATGGATGTGAGGGGGAGTCCAAGAGAGCCATAGTAGACCCCCACCCTTCTCATACACCCACAAAAGATGGTAAGAACAGGAGACCATGGGGAGGGGGACACAAAGAATTATCATGCCACCCCAAATGGGACAAAGAGATTGGCTTTAGGTGAGATTTAGGAAAAGCTAGGATCAAGGAACTCTGGGTTCCAGAAAAATGGAGAGCCTAGAGGAGAATGGGGCAAATAAAGCAGGGTCCCTTAATTCATTTCCCTAGATTTCTGGGGTACTAAGATAAATGGGGTCAGCACTGCCAGAGCCCCATAGATAAAAGAGGAAATATTACTATGCCCCAAAAGATCTCCCTCTCCTCCCTTCAGGAATTAAAAGGACTATTACCCCCCCTCTAGGCTTTGGGAAAGGGCCTGAGATACACCAAGTAGGTCAGGGCCAAGAAGGACCTGACACTTCTATCTCCCCTTGGGAAGACAGACAAAGTGGTAATGGGAGTAGAGAAAGGAAGTGGAAGAAATGACTGTCCTTTATAATTAAGACACTGCCTAGGGGGACAGAGAAAGCAAAGAGAAAAGTGGGTGGGGTGGGGAAGAAGAAGAAAGAACTAAGTCCTGGAAACAGAAAAAAAGAAAATTGAGATGAGGAGATTGGAGGGGTAGGGGGACAGCATGAAAAGCTGAGGCAGATTAAAAGACAGATAGACAGGAAAAGACAAAGTGGATAGACAGAGGCAAGGAAACATGGACCAGAGATGGAGAGAAAAGGACATACAGAAATATATGAAAAGGAGAAAAGAGAACCAAAAGTTCAGTGTGAGAGGGAAGGAAAAGCCGCAGGTGTCACCTCCAGGGACTTTACCTTGGCTGCTTGGTCAAACAGAGCTCAAGATTTAACTAGCCGGGCCGACCCGTGCTGGCTGGTGGGCCTGGGCCGGCTGGCTCCTGGCTGGGGCGGGCTCCCGGCCCGCTGCCCCGCCCCGCATGGCTTGGCGGTGGGGGCCCTGACTGACTAACTGCCTAAGCATTCACATTCATCTAAGCCACTGCATTGTGCACAGTGGTGCCCTTTCTCTCTGCCTGGCCGGGGGGGAGCACGGCTCGGCCCAGGGGGGCTGGTGTATGGGCTGGGTGTGGTGGGGGTGAGATGGGTTTGCTCCGAGCTCCGGCGATGGGTGGGTGTAGTTCCCGGTTCTGGCTCTTTTCAAAGAGGAGGAGCACGAGGAGGGGGGAAAAGATGGTTGATTAAAATCAAAACATCCACAAACAAAAAAAAAAAATCAAAGGGTTTTTTTTTGGGTTTGTTTTTCTTTAAAGATGACCCCAAAACCTCAGCTTTTCTTGTTTAGATTCACTTGTCACTTCTGGGAGACCATCAGTCACAAAGGGTACAAAGATTGGGGGTGACACAGTCCATGGTTCTCTCTGTGCCAGCAAAAGGGGAGAATAGCCTCTCTGCCACCCACAGGAGAAAATCAGTGCAGGAGGGCTCCAGCCAGCTCCCTGAAGGTATCTCATTCTGGTATTGGGGGAGTGGAGAAGGGGTGGAGGTAGAGGAACACAGGAGTCTTTATACCCAAGAGACCACAACAGCCAATGTTGGGCACTTCCCCAAACCCGCAGGAACTCCAGGGCACATAGGGCTTCGGGCTCCATCTCCCAGGCCAAGGGTGACATGCCAAGGGAAAGGAGTATCGGTAAGGGGGGGCACTCACCACTCCTCATCTTTATGAGCCAGGAAGAAGTCCTGCATCTGCTGCCTCCGAAACTCCAGCTTGTAATCATTGTAGCGCTTAACAGCTTCTGTCTCATCCACAGAATCATCCAGTGACAGCAGAAACTCCTTAAAGGTCTTCATAACAGGTGGTGGAACACCCAAGTCGATTTCTGCGATGCTGCCCAGCCTGGGGGGGGCCCGGTCGGGGGGTCTTGGTTGGGGGGGAAGAGGGTGGGGGGATGGGGGGCCAAGGTAGCCAGCAGCCCCATTCCTCACCCAACATGGACATTAGTCCATGCACCAACTAGTGCCCATTTCCATTCCCCACACTATCAATCTAGTTCCCTATCAGCCCTTTTATCTAGTTCATGTACCTCCCTTCTTTTTAAAATAACTTCAACATTTCTACTTCCCACAGTTCTCTAATTTTCCCCTGAGTCTTTACCTGGCCTGGATGGGTAGTACATGATGTTGCATAATGTGGACGTCTGGATGGCCCCAGGGCTGAGGAGGGCCATAAGTTGGGCCTCCACCTCCCCCAGCATAAGGCATTTCATAGCCACTGTGGTATGGGTCAGAGCTGTGCTCATCCCTGAGAGTAAAGAACAAGCAAGTCAGAAAAGCGAGAACTCTGCAGAACAGAACAATGGATGGGAAAGCTATAATGTTAGAAGGTCTAAGGCAGAGGTGGGGAACCTGCGGCCTTGAAGCCACATGTGGCCCTCTAGGTTCTCAAGCTCAGCCCTCTGACTGAATCCAAACTTCGCAGAACAAAATCTCCTTAATAAAAGGATTTGTTCTGCAAAACTTGGACTCAGTCAAAAGGCTGCACCCAAGGACCTAGAGGGCCAGGTTCCCCACCCCCAGAAGGGAAAGAGATGATTTGGTGAGAAAGGTATGGAAAGGGCAGAAGAGAAAGATTCCAAATGGAGTGATTAATGATTGACAGATTTAGGGGAATAAGCTTCTCAGCTGGAATCTGAAAGAATATGTTGGAAAACCTCTGGTATTGTTGGTAGAGCTATGAATTAGTCCAGGAATTCTCAAAAGCAATTTTGGAACTATGCTAAAAAAGTCACTAAACTATCCATGCCCTTTAATACAGCAACACCTGCTATTAGAACTGTACACCACCAAAGAGATTTTTTAAAAAGCAAAAAAGAATCCATATGTACAACAAAAATGTTTATAGCATCAATTTTTACAGTGGCAAAAAACTAAGAAGCTAAGGAGTTCCCACCAACTGGGAATAGCTGAACAAATGGAGTATTATTGTCCCATAAGAAATGACAAATCTGTAAGAACTGGTGCAAAGTGAAGTGAACAGAGTTAAAAGTCCAATTTATACAACAACACTGTAAAGACAACTTTGAACAACTTAAGAACTCTGATCAATATAATGACCAATCAAGATATCAGAAGACCAATAAAACATGCTAGCCACCTCCTGAGAAAGCTGATAGATTAAAGATACAGAATAAGATGCATTTATGGATATGGCCAACGAAGGAATCTATTTTGCTTGACTATGCATATTTATTACAAGGTTTTTTTTTCCTTCAGGAAGTGGAAGGAAGAAAAAAATGAATAAAATGTCAATTAAAAACAAACAAAAAAAAAAAAGCAAGAAAAAGCAAAGCTAAGCTAAGCTCTGGCATTCTTACCAGTCTCGCCTCATTCGTTTTTGGGGAGGACTAAGTTCATGGCGTGGTGGAGAAAAGCGCTCACGTCGATTTCTATCATAGTCACGATATTCCCCTCGACTTCTCCGATCTCTCCCACGGTCCCACTCTCTAGAGTTGTAAAAATAAAATTAATCAATAAGCATTAATAATATCAATAATCACCTACTATCTGCCACAAACAGTGCTAGATGCAAGGAACAGACCAAAAAGACAAAAAGGGAAACAAATCATCCCTCTATGAATTTATACTGCATCAAGGGAAATAATGTTTAAGTAGGTAACACAATGGATAGACTTGAAATCAGGAAAACCTGAATTCAAATCTGCAAGTCATTTAATACCTGTTTGCCTCAGTTTCCTCATCTGTAAAATAAGGACAGTAATTGCATTTACCTCCCACGGTAGTTATGAGGATAAAATGACATATTTATAAAGCATGATGAAAATGCTATCTACTATATTATATAATGCTAGCTAATATATCATAGCTGGACTTGGAGACAGAAGATATGGATTTGAGAACCAACTCCAATAAATACAAGTCTTTTCAGTATAGCAGGCAACTCTTTAAGACTATAAATTACATAAAAATTGCATATAAAAAATATGCCAAAATGTATTGTTAGAGGAAATTTCCTCATCCTAGAGTTCTCTATACCAATGAAATCACAAGTCTAGTCCTTATCCCTATACAAAATACAAGGCAGTTTTGAGAAGGAGGGCATTTAGCAGTTAGGAAGGGTGGGAGAGATTAGGAAGGCTTCAAGAAAAAAGTGATGCTTGTGCTGAGTCTTAAAAGAAAAGAAATTCTGTGAGCCAGAGATGAGAAGAAAGTGAATTTCAGGTTTTGGGGAAAAACCAGCACAAAGGCATGGAGATTGAAGATGGTCTTTAAGGAACAAAAAATAGAGCAGTTTGGCTATAACATAAAGTACAAGGAAAGGAGGGCTAAAAAGATAGGTTGGGCCCAGGATGTGAAAGGCTTTAGAAGCCCATATTTGATCCTAGAAGCACTAGGGAACCAGAAGAATTTAATGAGTAGGGTAATGATATGGTCAGAACTATGCTTAAAGAAAATCACTCTGAGGGGGCAGCTAGGTGGCACAGTGGACAGAGCACCGGCCCTAAAGTCAGGAGGACCTGAGTTCAAATGTGGCCTCAGACCAAACACTTGACACTTACTAGCTGTGTGACCCTGGGCAAGTCACTTAACCCCAATTGCCTTAAAAAAAAAATCACTTTGGCAGGCATATTGAGGATGGATTGTGAATACAGGGGAGGATGCAGGTAGTAGGGAGACCATTAGAAGACTAATGCGAAAGTATAGACGAGATGTGACAAAGGCCTGCCTAATGTAGTAGTTGTGTAAATGGAGAAAGGGAGATGCAAGAGCTACTGTATAGATATAAAACAAATTATTTTCATTCAATTGGCAGTGATAGGATATGTGGAGTGAGAGAGAGTGAAGAGTTGAAAATAACTCTGAAGACTAAAAGGATGGTGATACCCCTGAGAGAACTAGTGAAATTTGGAAGCCAGACAAAATTTGAGTGAAAAGATGAAACTAGATCACACAAGATTTAGCTGCCACTACATAAAGAAGCGGAGAGCTTGGAATAGGATATTCCAGAAGGCAAAAGATAGAAACTTACAACCAAGAGTAATTTACCTAGCAAAAATAAGTGTAATCCTACTGGGGAGAGAAAAAGTCTTTAATGAAACAGGATTTCTAAGTATTCCCAATGAAAAGATCAGAGCTAATTAGAAACTTTGAAATATAAAGAATGAAACATCTTTTTTAAACATTTTTGTTGTAAAACATCTTATTGCAATATTTTCAACAGAAACAAAAAAGTAAACATGAGCAAGAAATCATAAGGGACTAAACAAGGATAAACTATTTATATTCTAATATGGAGAGATGGATATCATCAGGAGTCATAGAAAAAGTCTAATAAGCCAGAGAGCCAAGTGCAAGAAATTAACTCACATAATCTTCTACTGAAGACTATACAAACAAGGAGTAAGAGATGGAGGGAAATGTGACACTAGAACCTCACTCTCATCTTAACTCATCAAAGGAAGGAAGAATACACACACAGTTGCGTACAGAAATACATTTAATTAAACAGGAAGGAGGGTGGGAAAGGGGAGAGATAGCAATAAACAGGAGGACATATTAAGGGAGGGATTAATTCTGGGGGTGTGGTTGCTTGGGACTGAACCAAAGAGTGAATTTAGAATAGAGGTTTAAAAGAAAAGAAAGGGTAGGAACCTGTGATTGGGCTCTGGATAAGGGAAAGAATGGGGGGGGCTAGAGAACAGGAATGAATTGTACCGAACCTTTGTAGAACTGACCCAAATTTTTAAGACTAAGAGTCATTCACCAAATAGATAGTCAAAGGATATCAACAGGCAGTTTTCAAATGAAAAAAGCCAAGCTATCAACAATCATATAAATATGCTCCAAATCACTAATAATTAGAGAAGTGTAAATTCAAGCTACTTACGGCCATCAGATAGGCAATGACAAATGAGAAAAATAACAAATAATGAAAGGGCTGTAGAAAAACAGCATACTAATGTAATATTGGTAGAGCTATGAATTTGTCTAGGCATTCTTAAGAGCAATTTGAACTATGTCCAAAACGTTGCTACACCGAACATATTCTTCGACTCATGGATAAGACTATACTCCAAAAAGAACAAAAGAGGAAAAAAATTCAAACACACAAAATAACATAGCTCCTCTTTTTATAGTAGCCAAAAAAGTGGAAACTAAGGGAATGCCCACTAATTTCCCTCTAAACAACTTTAACTAACACCTCTAAACAAATTCTGGATCAACAAAAACAGACAGGGTGGAACAATTTCCCAACCCAAGATAACTTAAAAGGACTGCAGGAAAAGTATGTCTTACTCGGGTAAAAGCAGAGCATAGTCCAGCACAGGCAGTATGGAGCTAGCTGGAGGCCCCTGCCCAGAGCACAGATCAGCAACTGAGACCCTGAGGGTCCTAGGTCAAGAGGCCAGTGGCATATTGGGCCAGCTGTGAGGACTCAGGCCCCAACAAAACAGGCTAATGTTCAGGTATGGCAGGCCCAGCGGCACCAGAACAAGAAGCTTGGGACAGTGCACTCTGTACCCCAGAGCACAGTCAAATTTAAAAGTCATGAAATAGGCTGGAAAGTTAGTAATGAACAAAAAAGCCCCTGACATAGAAAGCTACTATGGTGACAATGAAGTTCAAAATACAAACTCAGAAGAAGTCAACAATGTCAAAACGCCTACATGTGAAGCCTCAGGGAAAAAAAAAAATAGGAATTGGTCTCAGGCCCAAAAAGTCCTCTTGAAAGAGCTCGAAAAGGATTTTAAAAATCAAACAAATCAAATAAGAAAAAAGAAAAATTGGGAAAAGAAATATGAGTGATACAAAAGAATCATGAAAAGAATCAACAGCTTGGAAAAGGAAACACACACACACACAAAATGAAAAAGAAAACTCTTTAAAAAGGAGAACTGGCCAAATGGAAAAGGAGTTATGAAAGCTAACTGAAGAAAATAATTCCTTAAAAATTAGAATTGGGCAAGTGGAAGCTGTCTCTATGAGACAGCAAGATTGAACAAAATTAAAAAAATGAGAAAAAAAATGCAAAATACTTCACTAGCAAAACAACTGACCTGGAAGATCCAGAAGAGATAATTTAAGAATTATTGGACTACCTGAAAGCCAAAAAAAAAAAACCTACACGGCATCTTTTAAGAAATTATCGGACAGGATTCTGGGAAAATGATGGAGTAGGTAAGAAAACTTTCAGCTCTCAAAATTTTCTCCACAAAAAAAGGCAGAACATCTCCTCAGAGGAAATGGAGATCAGTGGAAATAAACAAAAGTCAGGGTAAAGCAGTTGTTCTCCTGAAACAACCTAAGAAGACCCCAAGAAACACCAGACCCATGGGGCAGAGGTTAGGCCTGAATGATGTACAAACACCTCCAGGCCAACTCTGCTGAATCCACAAATAAAAAGCCCTGGGAGCAGCTGAGGTTGGGAGGTAGCCTCAACCTTAGAAACTTTCATCTCACAATGTGGGGGTCTGAAGGCTGAGTAAGAGAAGATTGAAGGATCCTCCACTGTTGAGGGACACCAAACACTCTATACTGACCAGGAACATCCCAGACTGGTCCCAAACTGCTGCTGTGGGAGAGGAGCTAGCACACACCTGGTAAGTACAGTAGCAGAGGGGTGGGGACCATGCTGGTTGTGGGTACTTGCAAGGGAAGAGAGCCTCTGGTTTCAGTTCCAGAGCAGAGAGGACAGCTGTAGTTTACAGCCACCAGGGGTAGCTCAGGAAGCAAGATCATTTTCAGGACAGTGTAGCTGGGGGGGGGCCAACTGTGGTGGTTTAGGAATGGAAAGGAAAGCCTAAGATTGAGCTGTGGGACAGATCTCAGAAAATAAAAAGAAGGACCTGAGAGACATCATTACCCATACCTTGGGACTAGAACTTGATTACACTAATAGCTGCTAAAAATAAAATAAAACAGGGGCAGCTAGGTGGCACAGTGGATAGAACACCGGCCCTAAAGTCAGGAGTTCCTGAATTCAAATCCAGCCTCAGACCAAACACTTCACACTTACTAGCTGTGTGACCCTGGGCAAGTCACTTAACCCCAATTGCCTAAAAAAATATATATATATATAAAATTTTAAAAAATAAAATAAAACAAAACTAAATAAAAATGAGTAAGCAAAGGAGAAAGAAAGATCTGGGTTCATATCCAGAGGAAGATAATGGAGCTAAAAATGCTGCTCCTTTTTCAATGAAAAATGTCAAATGGTCCCAAGCACAGAAAGAGTTCTTGGAAGAACTTAAAAAAGGACACTAAAAATCAAGTAAGAGAGATAAAGGAAAAATTAGAAGAAAAAAAAGTTAAGAACCTAAGAAAGTTATGAAAAGTCAACCAACTTGAATTAGAGAATGAAAAACTCAAGGGAAAAATAATTCCTTGAAAACCAGAATGGGGGAAAGGGAAGCTAACGATGTTATAAGAAACCACTGATCACCTCCTGAAAGACAGGCCAAAATGAAAACACCCAGGAATATTATTGCCAAATTCCAGTACTCTCAGGTCAGGAGAAAATACTGCAAGCAGCCAGAAAGAAACAATTCAAATATCAAGGAGCCACAGTCAGTATTATACAAGACTCCGAAGCTTCTACATTAAAAGATTGGAGAGATCAGAATATGATATTCCAGAAGGCAAAGGAGCTTGGATTACAACCAAGAATCAACTACCCAGCAAAACCAAGCATAATCTTTCAGGGGAAAAAAATGAACATTCAATGAAACAGGGGACTTTCAAACTCTCCTGATAAAAAGACCGGAGCTGAACAGAAAATTTGATTTACAAATACAAATTCAAGAGAAGCATAAAAAGGTAAACAGGTAAGAATAAAACAAATTATTCACTAAAATTAAATTGTATACATCACTACATGGAAAGATGAGACTTGCAATGCTTAAGTTCTATTACAGCAGTTAGGAGGAGTATACATAGAAGGTATAGGTACAAGTTGACTTTGATGGGGTGATATAAAAAAATAAGGGGTGAGACAGAGGACTGTACTGGGAGAAAGGAAGGGGGAAGCAGAATGGAGTAAATTGTATCACATGAAGAGGGGTAAAAGACCTGTTACAGTTGAGGAAAAGAAGGGAGTGAGGTGACCATTGCTTGAATCTTACTCTCATCAGAATGCCTCAAAGAGAGAATAATATACATACTTAGTTGGGTATAGAAATTTATCTTACCCTATAGGGAAGTAGGAGGGGAAAGGAGAAAGAAAAGGGAAAAGGGGGAAGAAGGACCTGAAAGAAAAGAGGGCAGAAGTAGGAGGGAAAAGAGGAAAGAAAAGAGCTGGGGTGGTGGTGTGCTGATAGAAGGGAGGGTAGTAGTCTCTGGCAGAGCTGAGTTCGGACCTTAGGTCCAGCGTTCTTTCTACCTGATGCTCAGAATCCCTAAGGCTTCCTCCTGACCCATTTGAGGGATATGCTCAGATCTAAAACATGAAGCTAACCCTGCTCTTAGCAGAATACAGGGAGGAAAAACCAAAATAATCATTTTAAAGAATGCTCCAAATCACTAATAATAAGAGCAATACAAATTAAAACAACTCAGATTTTTCACCAATACCCATCATATTAGCAAAGATGACAAGACAAAAATGGCAAAATGAGAGTGTACTATTATTTCTTGGGTCCTGGAGGGATCTTTTATTAGATTTGTGAATTATTCTATAAAATAATTTAGAATAATGTCCTCAAGTCCCTTTGACCCCAATCATATCACTACAAGGCATATGCCCGCAAAGGGAGCATGAAGAAAAATGATCAATGTAAAAAAAATATATAACACCACTTTTTGTGGTAGAAAACAACTGAAAACATTAACTGAGGAATGAATACACAGCAGTATAGCTATGTAATTGTATATTATCACATAGTAAAAAATGATGAGCACGAAAATTCCAAAAACCATAGAAAGGCTTGTATGAACAGATGGAGAGGAAAGTAAACAGAACCAGGAGAACAAAGATAATAACACTGTAAAGGTAAACAACAATAAAAATTTTGATCATTACAGTGACCAATCAAGACTTCTGAGGACTGGCCATAAGCTAGAAGTTTGGACTTGGATATACATTTTCAGAGATGCGGCTTATGTTACAAGAAACGGCTGGGGAAACTTTAATGTAAAGTGACAGGTATGTCCCCCAAAAGAAAGAAAATCAATAAATCAGAAAAAATAAGAAAATAAACACAAAAGAAAATAAACTTCAGACAGTCCCTCAGAAAACATTAATTTGTTAAATATACTTTAAAAAAAATCAAACTATGTACGAAAAGTTTGGTTTAACATACAATCCTCTTTTTTGTTCTTTGTGTTTGAAAGATTTTTGATGATTAAGTTCATAATGAAGAAAATACTTATTTAAAAGAATGGGACTCTCTTACCGATCATTCCAGTCATCCCCTCTCCGTCTCTCATCTCTTTCCCTTGAACGATCATAATCACTTCGTTCTCTTCGGAATTTGTCCCTTCGCCTACGGTCATACTCATCATCGCTGTCACCCATAATAGAGGCTGGAAAGTGAACAGAAGTACCTAGTAGTAAACAAAAGGGGAGGAAATAAGCATTTATATAGCTCCTACTATGTGCCAGGCACTATGCTAAGTACTTTACAAATAGTATCTCAACTGATCCTCCCAACAACCCTTAGAGGTAGGTGCTGTTATTACAGGGTTACACAACTATTAAGTGTCTGAGGCCAGATTTGAACTCTATTCCTGAATGCAGGCCAAGTGTTCTATTCACTGAAAGCCACACTTATTTTGCCACTAGGGAGAAGGGAGTATAGAACACCCCCCTTTTCTATACCTACCTCACTACCCCCTCCAATAAGGGTGTCACTGCTCTCCTATGCAGCTCTAAGTTTCCTAGCCCCTGGTCACCTTAATTAAAAGGACAATTTATCCTCCCTTTCCCTCCCTCCACTAGGAGGGTCCCTTATATCTCTACTCTTCTAATAATATTCTCCCACATGTCTAAGAGAACCTGCCATGGCCCGACTACCAACAAGTCACCCTTAGATTCCCAAGTCCTTCCCTCACCAGAATACAAACAAGATTTTATGTAGCCTTTAAAGTTTGAAAAATGCTTACCGTTTATCACGGTATGGCTAAAAAGGAAGGAACCAAGCTTTCAGAATTTTGGTCCAGTGCTGTTTTCAATGTACCCTATTACTCCCTAGATAGTGCTAGCCTTCCTTCCCACCCCCACCACCCCCCATCCTGGTAAAATCATTGATTTTATCATCAATTTAGAGCTGAAAGTGACCCAGAGATAAAGGACCTTGGTGATTTGGTTCATCCCTAATAAAATCACTTTTTAATCATAGATTTAGAAGTGAAAGGGACCCAATGATAAAAGGACCTTGGAGATTATCTAGCCTAATCCTCTCATAGATGAGTCTAAAGCCAAATCATTCCTTATCACGGCAGACACACAACTAGAATTCAGGTCTCTCAACTTAAGATCTAGCGTTCTGTTCACTTCACAATGACATCCATAACTAAGGCTCCTTAATTATCCCCCCCCCAACAATCCAAACTAGCTCTTGATACCCTGTAGCCCTCAGACATCTCTTTCCAAGATGAGCCCCATTCAGCCCCACTCTAGTTACCCTCTCCACATCTTCCAAGCTTTAAACTCTTCGGGCCTCGAACAGATATAAAGACACACACAGACACACACGCCCCCCCCCCCCCCCGCTGTCCTCTCAGCCCCTGGACCTTATTCAGAACATACTCCCCCAGCCCTGAGCCACCAACCATAAAAGATATTCATAAAATAGCCTTCAAAGTTTGTTCAGAGAACGCCCAGGAAAGAGATGGGGGTGTGGAGGGGGAGGGGAATTAGGTCCTGAACTATCTTGCATCTTCTGGGGCCTCTAAAGGACACTAAAAGCTACAATCCCGCAGCGGAGTAGGAAACTGAGGCCCACGGGGGAGGGGGGAGTGGAGAAGAGGGACGGAAACGCCCCACCCAACCCAGGAATCGCTTCGGAAACCTATCCCCTCCTCACCTCAGGCCCACCTCAAGCCTGTCGGCCTCTGCCTTTACTATAAAAGCAAAGGAAGGCGGGTCGGCTTAGTGGCAGTCGCGTCGAGTCTTTTATCCCTTGTACTGCTGAGGGAGTCGGGGTGTGAGGAGGCGGAATCCAAGACTGGAGGGGAGTCTGTGGGAACGGAGCCGGGGGGGGGTAGTGGGGGGCGGTAAGAGGGATTGTAGAGTCAGGACGTGACGAAAACAGCTCTCGGCCGAGTCCGCGCGCGCCGTTCCTGCCGCAGTGTCTGCTGGGAGCGAATGTGGCGTCGACGTTGGTGTCAGCGTCAGCGTCAGCGCATGCGCCACTCTTGGGCCGAGTTCAGTTTCGCGTTCTGTCGGGGCCGGGGCGGAAAGTTCACGGATGGACGGAAGCGGAAGTGCCTGGAGAAGGGCGAAGGGAAGTGGAAGCCCGTTATTCTGCATTTCGTTCTGTCTTCAGTTCGGTTTACCGACAGTTCATGTACACGTAGTGTACGCGGCTCGGTACTAAGCTTTTTGGGAATCATAGATGAGAAATGACACAGTTCTTGACTTCAAGGAGCTTACGATCTAATTGGAGGAGGGGAAGGAGCAAACCCTTATTAAACTGCTTACTGGATGCCAGGCAGGGCAGCTAGGTGGCGCAGTGGGTAGAGCACTGGGCCTGTAATCGGGAAGACTCTTCTTCATGCCTTCAAATACGGCCTCAGACGCTAGCCGTGTGACCCTGGCCAAGTCAATCCTGGTTGCCTCAGTTTCCTCATCTCTAAAAAGTATCTTTGCTAAGAAAATCCCAAATGAGATCACGAAGAGTCAGACAGACTGAATGACAGTAGATGCCAGACACAGTGGTTTTACAAATACTTCATTTGTGGATTGGGAAAGGACCTACATACTGCCAGTGAGCTCTTAAAAATTAATTAAACTCATTACTTATAAGGTCCATAAGGCCTCCATCCTCTTGCAAAAAGGAGGTGCATAGATTAATTTGCCTACTGTCATTATATATGGTGTCATCTCTGGATCTGATAAATAATTCACAGTACTAATAATGGTTTCCTCAGACCTTAATGTGAATTACGTTACAATCCCCCAGTTCTTTGACCTATTCTTTCAGTGTCCTTGTAATGTCAATATTTTTTATGTCGTGGTCTGCCTCTGAAATCAGGAGGTTCCCACAAATTTTTAGTTCAAAAACATCATATTTTTCAAGCAAAGCATACCTTATCTGATCAATGGACTGATTCAGAATGGCAATATTAAAATAATTTTTCCCTTCACTAAAAAAAGGGTATATAGAATAATTAGGTATGTTTTCCTCTTGATGGGAATGAATTTTCTATTGTTAATAGTCATCATTCCCTAATTACCTCAGTGGAGTCTATAGAGAGAAGTCCACTCTAAAGGTTTAAGGGAGTCATATCTTTGTATGAATGGGGAAAGAACTTTTGTTTTAAATGGCTTTTTGGAAATGACTGGAAAAATCACTGAAATAATTAATTGTATGTGGATGTTGCCAGACAACTGAGAGGTGGAATGAGGGACCTCACCAGTGAGAAAATGAAAACCAAGGCAAATCTCTGTAATTTTAGGATGGTTTAACAACTGTGTTGAAGAAATTATATGGGTTTTGTCTTTGTTTTAGTTTTTAAATTTGGCATTTGAGGAGAGAATTCTGGGAAGATGGCAAAGGAGGTGAGAAAACTTTCAGCTCTCCAAAATTTCCTCTACAAAAACGATAGAACATCACCTCAGAGGGAACATAGAGCAGTGAAAATAAACAAAAGTCAGGGGAAAGCAGTTTTTCTAAGAAAACTTGACAAGACACTGTGCCCACAAACCCCCAAAGACCCAACCTCCAGGGGCAGAGGTTAGGCCTGAGTGTAGTGCAAACACTTCTAGGCCAACTCCACTGAATCCACAAACAACAAGCTCTGGGGGCAGCTGAGGTTGGGAAGTTAGAAACTTTCATCTCACAGACATTTTGGGGGTCTGAAGGTTGAGTAGGAGAAGATTGAAGGGCCTTCCACTGTTGAAGGACACCAAACACTCTATACTGACCAGGCACATCCCAGGCTAGTCCCAAACTGTTGCTGTGGAGGAGCTAGCACATACCTGATGAGTGCAGTAGCAGAGGGATGGGGACTATGCTGGTTGTGGGCACTTAAAGGAGAGCAGAGCCCCTAGTTTCAGTTCCAGGGCAGAGAGGACAGCAGAGAGCAAGATCATTTGCAGAACAGCTGGGGGTCCTACTGTGGTGATTTAGGAGTGGAAAGGAGACTCCAAGATTAAGCCCTGGGACAGACCTCAGAAAATAACAGTAAGAACGACCTGAGACTTGAGGCATCATTACCCATACCTTGGGACTAGAACTTGATTACACTAATTGCTGCTAAAAAACAAAATCAAACAAAAATAAATAAATAAATAAATAAATATGAGTAAGCAAAGGAATGAAGATCTGGGTTCATATTAAGGAAGAAGATAATGGAGCCAAAAATGCTGCTCTGTTTTCAATGAAAAATGTCAAATGGTTCCAAGTACAGAAAGAATTCTTGCAAGAACTTAACAAGGACATTAAAAATCAAATAAGAGAGAACAAGGAAAGATTAGAAGAAAAAAAAGTAAGAATAACCCAAGAAAATTATGAAAAGAAAGCAGATGGACTTCAGAAAAACCTGGAAAGACTACGGACTGATGCTGAGTGAAGTGAGCAGAACCAGGAGAATTTTGTACATAGTAACAGCCACGTTGTGTGATGACTAACTTTGGTAGACAGCCCTTCTCAGCAATGCAAGGATCTAAGACATCTCCAAAAGTCTCATGATGGAAAATGCTGTCCACATCCAGAGAAAGAACTTTGGAGTCTGAATGCAGATGGAAGCATACTATTTGTTCTTTTTTTTTCTTCTGTTTTGTTTTGTTTCCTCTTTCATGTGGTTCCTTCTACTGGCTCTAATTCTTCCTTAAAACATCACTAATGTAAAAATATGCTTAATAGGAATGTATATGTATAGCCTATATCAGATCGTGCACTGTCTTGGGGAGGGAGGTAGAGGGAGAAAAATTTAAAATTCAAAAGCTTATAGAAGTGATTGTTGATAAATAAAAATAAATTAATAAAAAAGACCAGTTATAAAGGACTCAAGAAGGTTAAATTGTTTACTTCTTATATGTGAAAATATCAGTATTTTATGACTGTCATAAGGTTTGGACTGAGTCGAGTATGCTGGGGTGATTCTGAAAAGGTACAACTGTGCAGGGAGAGATAAAAAGGAGTAATTATCTCATACAAATGAGGCATAAAATGAAAAACTGATACAGAAGAAACTAGTAGGGGGAGGATGGGTAGTGCTAGAACCTTACTCATCAGAAATGGGTTAAAGAGGGGACAACATATATCTAGAAGGGTATAAAAATCTTCTAACTTCAGAAAGAAGAGGGCAAGAGGATAAGGTAGGAGTGAGGTGAGGAGGGGATAAGGGGGAGAGTCTTGGGGGGTGGGTAGGTTAAGGAATAGGAGGTCAAGGTAGCAGGTAGAAGTAAAGTAGATGAGTGAGGAGGGAGAGGGTAAATAGGGTGAGATGACTAGTGAGGAAAAATAGGAAGGAGGAAAGTACACAAGTAATTATAAGTTAGAATGGAATAGGATGAATTTGCCCATAAAATGGAAATGGATAGCAGATTAAACATTTGAATTCAACAATATTGTTGCTTTCAGGAAACCATAAAAATGAGAAATACACATAAAAATAAAATAAAGGGCAGGCGAAGAATTTATTATGTAAAAAAAAAGCAGGGGTAGTAACCATGATCTCAAACAAAGTTAAAGCTAAAATAGATTTTATCAAAAGAGAAAAAGAGGTGTGAAAAGAAGATGTTTGTGAAATTTTCTGTTTCTACCCAAGTTAACATAAAAACAGGATGCCTGTGAATTAGTACCTGATTAGCAGGTACTCTTTAACTACAAGTATTGGAAAAAATAACCAACAGCTGTTCTTGCATCTGTGCATGCTTAATTAGCTTATCTGACACACCTTAAGGCATTAGCTTATCTGATACTTGTTAAGGTGTAAGAGCTTGCTCTTCCCTTCTGTATCAATGTATGTGTGCTCTTTGGGAGCAGCACACCTACTTATTGCAGAGGGAAACTACACTATATGTCTGCAATATTATTCAATATTATTTTAGACCATTTAAAATAAAGACAAAAAAACGAAAACAAACCAAAAAAAAAAAAAAAAAACAAGACTTCAGCTTCCAGGAGCCAAGATGGCAGAATAAGAAGTAAGTAGCTCTAACCCTCTCTTATTAACCTCTGAAAGCCCAGAAAATATGCCCTAGGAAAACCCTGGAACAGCTGAACTAGCAGAAAGACTGGGTATAGCAGTCCTGTAGCTTTGAAAGTTTGAGGGATTAACGAAAGTCCCCTCTTGCCCTGGGGGAGGGGAGCACTATAGAACCAGGAGATCATCCCAGCAAGCTAGAGGAAAGCCCCACCTAAGCACACCAGGGGGCAATCCTGAACTCCAGTTGGTGGAGCAGGCAAGCACCAACACCAGGACCCTCGAATGCCTCAGTATGGGCAGGGAAACGAGTGGAAACCGGCTCAGAAAACCACCACATGCCATGGCGTTCTCCGGCAGCCAAGTCTCCTGGGTGCCTCAGCAAAACTCTGGAAAGCACAACTCCAAGAAGGAAAGCCCCAGGCAGAGAAACATCCTACAGCAGTGAAACATCTATCTGCAAGGAACCAAAGGAAGGCCCAGGTGGGCAGGCATCCTCCAGGGGCCAGACTACCCAATCCTACCCCTAGAGCTCCAATGTTGCTGATTCCAGCCCAATACCAGGTATGCTGCCAGAGCCCTACGGCCTCCAATTGCCAGCATCTGAGGCCTCAGTACACAAAGCCAGTGACCAGGCCCCTGGCTCTCAGCACAGGAAGTTTGGGTCAGTGTCCCCTGCTCCCCAGCAGGAGAGCTCAATTTTTTTAAAGGCCAGGAAATAAGCAAACACCATGTATGCCCCTATGCAAGCACTTTTCTCGACTTTCCAACTTCTTTTTATGTGTTGTCTTGTTCCATTAGAATGTTGCTCATTGACCCTGGAACATAACATGCCAATACTGTCCATGGGTTTTCTTGATAGGGATGCTGGAGTGGTTTGCCATTTGCCAGTGGATTGAGGCAGACAGAGGTTGAGTGGCTTGCCCAGGGTCACTGGGTATCTGAGGCCAGATTTGAACTCGGATCTTCTTAGCTCCAGGCCCAGTGCTCTATCCACTGAGCCACCTAGCATAGCCTTCTAATTGGTCTTGCTACCTCAAGTTTCTCTAATCTCTAATCTGCCCTTCACACAGGCAGCAAATTAACATTCCTAAAGCATAAGCCTAATTGTATTGTTTCCGTGTTCAAGAAGTTGCAATGGTTTCTTATTGCCTTAGAATAAAATATAAACTAGCCTTTTTTTCTAGGATAATTACACATTATTCTCCTTCATGTGCTCTACCTTCCACTCAAACTGGCCTACTTGCAGTTCTGCCTAGATAACATTTGGTCTCCCATCTCTCCATCTTTGTACAGAGTCCCCTTTCCTATAATGCTCCCTCCTCAAATCCCCTGAATCCCTAAAGACTTAGCATGAGTACTACTCTCTCACAGAGAAGGCCTTTCCTGAATCCTCCCTAACAGCAATATTATTTTGCATTTATCTTGTATTTACTTGTGCATTGTTTCCCCCTAGTGGAATGTAAGCTACTTGAGGTCAGATACTGTTTTTTATCCCCCTCAGTCCTTAACATTGCACCTAGCAGTAGGTGCTTAATAAATGTGTGTGGAATGGGAAAAAAAAAAGTTAGCTCATCGAGGGCAGGGGCTATCTTTCTCCCCCGCTCCCATCTTTGTATTTGTATCCCCAGCTTAGCATAGTTCAAATGGGGTTAAGTAACTTGCCCAGGGTCACATAAGTATCTGAGGCCAGATTTGAACTTACAAAGATGAGTCTTCCTAACTCCAGATCCAGTACTTTATCCACTGTACCACCATGTTTTCCAATTGTTATCTTTAATGATAATATTTTCTTTCATATTATTCTCTTTAAAGCCAGGTAGGTTTGGTGGCCCCATGGAGGATAACCCTATGGTGCTGCCTATGTGCCGTGAGACGTGATTCCTCATTGCCTGAGAAACTTACTGGAGAGAGAATCAAGAGAGAGAGAGACAAAGAGAATGAGAGAGACAGACGGTGAGAGACAGAGCAAGAAAGTGAGGCGTGACAAACAAAATCTAGAGTCAGAGGCAAGTAAAGAAAAGCTAGTACACAACATATCCTTTGCTTGAAACCCCAGAGACTACTTATGTAAAGAGAGCATTCTCTCAGCAGGTGGTCTGAGACTTCATCTCATTCTCAGGCCACAGAACCTCCTGACTCTTGTATATTCTATCACTTAAACTAATCTGTATGACTCTTCTGATTACTGTTGCACTGCTTGCAATATGTTTCTTCACTCTCTGTGTCTTTGGTATAATAAGTATTTGGTAAGAAAGCTAAACTGGCTTAAATTAGGTTAACTTTAGTTCCTCAGGTCTAGAATTCTTTAGGTCTAGAATTGCACCACTCAGAGCAACTAGGGAAAGTGGCTTTTATCCTAAATCCCAAAAGACCTATACCCAAAGACTTAAAGTCTGATGTGATAGCTGTAATCCCAGCCCAATAACCCCTTTCCAATATAGGATTACAATAAAATAATCACCCAGCTATAACCATCCTCCTACTTCCAATAAAGGTAGGAAAAAATACGCATACACACACATACATACATTCATATTACTCATGGGCTAGCCTTGTTCTTTGTTACATGGTCACATTTGTATTACACACAAAAACTTGTCCATGAGAATTACACTTTCTTGCTTACTTGACTTGCAATAATTTTTTAAAACAATTTTTAAGTATTAGAATTTTAGTAATAGTTATGAAGTAAAAGGCTTATCCAAACTAGCTTATCTTCATATTTCACCTAATATTTGTAAGGCACTTAGTACAGTGCCTGGCTCATGGTAGTCACTTAACAAATGCTTGTTCCCTTACGTGGCATAACTTTCTTAACTGTATTGATGTTCTATATACACAATTTAAATACTTGCTGTATGCATCATTGTGTAACATGTGTTAATACATGAAAAAGTTATTGTAATATATGTTGATACATGGAAAAAAAAACTCATGGTTTTGAGTTCATATGTGTCACTTTGAATTTTTGTCACACACAGTATTCCATGAAGTATTATTTGCTGCAGTAATGTGAATTTATTATTTGCAATAACATTTGTGTATTGATGTTATGTGGTGTAATACCAAAAAAAAATGAGGACTGCTACATTTGAGTTTTATCATGACTCATTTACATTTGAAAAGAATTTAAGACTCCAAATATCAGAAGTAGACCTAGACCTTAAGAATAAGAACATTTTAAGGATATAGTGCAGGAATGTGAAAATGCTTACAATGAAGGACACTAACTTTAAGGCAGGTGAGACAATTGAGGAAGAGTTTCTAGTTTTACTTGAGGATTTTGATCATGGAAATATACTTGAAGACAGGAACAGAGTCAAGATGATAGTGAAGACAGTATTTTTGCCAAACTTCCCCACAACAACTTTTAAAAATGCACAAAATCAAATTCTGAGCAGGAAACCTATCAGTTTTTTTTTTCTAAACCAACAAAAGTCACAGTGAGTCATTTCTCCAACCCAAGGCAGCTTAGGAAGACAGAAAGAGAAGTCTTTGGACACTGTGGGTGGGGACTAACTAGGAGATGGTTTGGCCAGAATTGGCATAAGCTATGTGCTGTGGCAATGGTGGCAGCAGGGGCAGCCAGTGCCCAGGGGATGGTAAAAGGACTGAACACCTTGTCAGAAATACATGGCAGGGGAGCTCTATATTAGCACAGGGGACAGTTTTGGCTGGCCTGGGACCCCCTTCTTGAGTGTAGGCCACAGATACAGAGCAAAGGAATTGCTCCTCCAATGTAAAACCACAGGCACAGGTGTAATAATGTTTAATAGTGAGAGAGGGAGGAGGGGACTAAAATCTTTCTCCTTAGAAAGACAAAGTACAGAGGGAATGGAGAGCCTGATATAAGAATACTTTCATCAAGTAATAACCAAAGTAATAGACTTGCCATCTATTATAATTGTGAATCCAAGGCCATAAACATGTTGAACATCCTAGAACAAGAAAGGCAGAGTTGTGTGTAATAAAAGCTGATGCCTTCTTTTCTAGATTCAGAAAACTGAGGTGGGGATAGAGAGGAAGGTTACCATCTCGCACAAAGACAATGGTACCTAGTCACAATAACTACTTCATCAATTCAACCTGGATTCATAAGACCTCATGGAAAAATAATGGTAATGATTGAGAATATGGATTGCAATATTATCCTGGAGAGTAGATCTCAAATTATCATCATTTCCCATTTTTATCATTTATTATTATTTATTATCATCATTTCCATCATAATTTCCCCATATTTTTATAACAGATATTTAAGAAAAATACTTATAAAACCTATGACAAGGTGTAAAGAGAGCTACCTAAACAGGAAGCAAGCTGCCCAGCTCCTCCACACTGACTCCAACAAAGACACAAAGAATCTACTTATCACTTCCTGAAAGGACCCCAAAAGGAAAGGCCCCAGGATTGCTGTGATCAAAATCCAGAGTTCCCACGTCAAAGAAAAAATATTGCAAATATCCAGAAAGAAATAGTTCAATCACCAAGGAACTATGGTCAAGATCACATAAGACCTGGAAACTTCTAAAAAAAACCAAAACAACAACAACTAAAAAAACAAAAACAAGAGATCTTGGAAAAAGATGTTCCAAAAGGGAAAAGATATAGTCTTACAAGCACAGATAACTTACCCTGAAATTCCTACAGGGGAAAAGATGGATCCTTAATGGAATAGAAGACTTTCAAGCACTTCTGATGAAAATACCAGAATTGACTATGAACTTTGACATGCAGTAGTAGTAATAGTAGTAGTAGTAGCAGCAGCAGAAACAAACATACAATAATACAAATAACAAATAATACAATAATACAAAAAAAATAGGAATCCAGAAAAACCTAGAAAGGCAAATTTGTTTAAGTAATTGGAAGAAGGGGGCAGAACTTACTCTAAGGCAGAAAGCAGTTAAGTGGCTTACTCAGGGCCACACACATGAGGACGTATTATGAAACATGATACTTCCTAATTGGAAGGTAAAGACAAGGTGTAGAGACATACATATTTGAATGTGGTCACTGTGTGGACATCAACTATACTATTTTATTATGTAGATGTCAACTTATGCAGACCCAAGCAAACTTTTTATTTTCCACATACGTGCTAGCCTTAAAGGTTTGGAAACTCTTCTATTCTGATGGGGGAAGGGTCATTAGAGGCCAATTGCATTCACCAGCAGAAATTTGACTGAAAGTCGGTTGTATTTCTTGTATTGTGTTTATGCTGAACAGTTAAAGGTTTTGAGCTTACCCTCAGCTGATTTTTGCAATGAACCCACAAAAGGGGCCTAACAGAGGAATTTAACCCTACCCCAAGGTAGTCTTGGCAGTCCCCTAAAGGATAGCCTTGAGAAATTGTGTTTGTGCTCTTCTCACTGACTAAGAGATTTCTGTGAGAGAGAAAAAGACAGAGCAAAGGGAAGAGGAGTGGACTTTGAATCATGAACATATCTCCTGAAGCCATAGTCAAGTGGGGAAAAAGCTAGCAACCCAATGTATCCCTTGATTCTCAGCATTTGTGACCCCAGAGACTCTGAGTGGACTTAGAGGGTGAGTTTGTTCTCTACCTGTTGGAGCTAAAATTTCATCTTGCTCCCACACTGGAGAGCTGCCCAACTTTTGTGTATTCTATTGCCTAAACTGTGTTACTTTCACTGCTCGTATTAATAAATGTTTGCTTGCTATTCATGACTGTCTTTCATGTGTCTGTGTGGGTTGTCTAAATATATAGACGCAGCTTGTGGGTAGTATGGACAGTTCTGATCTGAGTTCTGACCCACCTTTGCAAGGAGTAGGAAAAGGGACAATGCACCATTAGCATTCTTGTCTTAGGGGCAGGGCAGGCAGGATCCAGGGCTGTTACAAAAGAGATTTCTGTTATCTCCAAGAGGGGTACTGGGATGAAATTATATAACTCCATTCTTAGGGGTATGAGTCTGAGTTCAGAAAGAAAGCTGATTCCTTGATCACTCTTAAAGGTCACACTTAGCTCCTTGGCTCACACACTTGTCAGCTTAGTTCCTCTTCACCAATTTTTAGTTAAAGGATCATCATAGAAAAGACAAATAATAAGTCCATTTATTCAAGTAAAAGAGCAAACAAATTGGAGAAGCTCTATAGATTAGATATACCAAAGAATATACAGAAATAAAAGAACTGTTCATCTGGAAACAAGATATGATCTCAATTCAAATCAAGAGAGAGAGAACAATCTCACTTAGAGGGAGTTCTTTGTCAGCAATCTCTAGAAATTCAAACTCTGGAGGTCAAGGAACTTGATGGGGCTGGTTTCCCATCTGTGTCCCTGGCTCCAATCCACCATTCAAATAGCTTTTTCTCTTGACCAGCTCCTGTCTCTGTGCACATCTCCAAAGAGTGTCTAGAACCAATTGAAGTAGTTTTCTTAGAGTGGTGTCATGCTCAGCATTCTCTCAAGCAAATAGGAGTCACCTCTCTCTCTGTGTGCACAGAATAACAGCCCAGAGATGAGTCTCCCCAACCCTGCCTAGGTTGGTGATGAGCATTTGGTGGAAGCCAAGATTAAGTTAACTCTTGCTTCAGATGAGGGATGTAACTACTTCCCCCAAGGGAAAGGGACTTTTATCCTGAACCCCAAAAGAACTGTGCTTTTGTTGTTCAGTCATGTTCAACTCCCTTCCATCCTCCACTAACTTTTTCAAGTCTATCCAAGTTCATGTTCATTGTTTCCATGACATCCATCTTGTCCTCTACTATCCATTTTTCCTTTTGCCTTCAATCTTTCCCAAAATCGGTGTCTTTTCCAACAAGTCTTGTCTTCTCATTATGTAACCAAAATTTTTAGGCTTCAGTTTCGGTATTTGACTTTCCAGTGAACAGTCTGAATGAATTTCTTTAAGTATTGACTGATTTGATCTCCTAGCTATCTAAGGAACTCTCAAAAACATTCTCTCCCACCACAATTTGAAAGAACCATGCTACTAGCCTTCAAATATCTGATGTGTAATGGTAGACAGACACAATTTTAGCCCAATACCCCCTTTGGAAGATAGAAGAGCAAAGGAATGATTACCCAGCCATAGCCATCCTGCTCTCCAAAAAGGTAGAAATCCAGTGGGATAGCCCAGTTCTTTATTACATTGTCCATCTGTTACATTAATATAATTATTTACCTTATCCCCTAGGATTTGTATATTTTGACCCACATATTATTTAGGATATCATTACTTAGCCTTCATTTAGGTCTTCATCTTTTGTTCATATTTTTCTAACTAAATATAATTTTGATGGTGTTATTATCTATAACTTCCCATAAAGTCCTACACAATGTCTCAGCATTATGAAGCGGTGACTGTTCTGAAAGTCTGTGCCAATGGTGTCAAGTTCTACTAAGCTGAAAAAGCTTCAAGTGTTTACCAGGCTCTTTTTTTTTTTTAAATTCAGATAGTCTTATCTTCTATATTATTAGTCTTTTGAATTTGTTCCAGTATTTCTTTTTGTTTTTTCTTGTTTGTTTTAATATTTCTTGTTGCTTAATGGAATCTTTAGCTTCTTTTGGTCCATTCTAACTTTCAGAGAATCTGTTGCTTAGTCAAGGTTTTGTACCTCTTGTACTATGCTGTTAATTCTCTTTCCAATTCTTTGGAAGTGGTGATTTTTTTCTTGCCCTTAATAAATTCTGGCACTCCATCAGTTTTTATTAAAGTGTCTTGTGAGGCAGCATTTGACAGGGGGTGGATATCTGAGTTATGAACAAATCACTGAATCTCTCCAGGACTCAGTTTCCTAATCTTTAAAATTACAGGGATGAACTAGATAGTCTTTTTAGTTTTAAATCCATTATCAAAAAATTAGTTTGCTCTTCAATATCCTCATTGTATTGTTACCACAAGTATATCAGATCAAGTTTTTCCTATATTCTGTTCCAATCCATAATCTTTTTTAACTTTCTGTTAAATTTGTTACAGTAGGAAAGAATTGTATTAAAGTTACCTACAATTCTTTTTTACATTTCAGTTAGCTTTCTCTTAAAATACTTATAGATTATACAATTAGGTACATATCTAAAGCATATCATCCTATGTTTGCAACTCTTGCTTTTATGGATTTATCTGAAACACAATACATTTATTCTGGTCCCTCACTTTAATTTTTTTTTTATGTGTCTTTATTACTGAAGTGTGTTTCTTATATGCTGCATATTGTTGGGCTCTGTTATCTAACACATTTTGCAACTCTCAAATTTTACAAGTGAATTTAGCCCATTAATGTGTAAGGTTATAATTTTTATGTTTGTTTTTTCCTCAATTAAATCCCATTGGTTAATTTTACAAAAAAAAAATCAACAATAAGTACTTGTAATTAGTTTTGCTTAAAACAATCCAGTCCTAATTTATGCATCAAATACAATCATATACAATGCCCCTCTCTAGTCCAACCCAGAAAGCAGCAGAGTTTTATCTGTCACTGATTTTAGGAATAATATATCACTTCTCTAACCCTTTTCTAAGAAACTTCTGTCTAATCATCCTTCAAGTGACTGACCACTAAGTGTTTTTCCTTTGTTCCCTCAGACAAAGTAGGACTTCATATGTGAGGCAATTGGGGTTAAGTGACTTGCCCAGAGTCACACAGCTAGTGAATGTTATGTGTCTGAGGCTAGGTTTGAACTCAGGTCCTCCTAACTCCAGCGCCAGTGCGCTATCCACTGCGCCACCTAGCTGCCCCTTAAAGTAGGACTTTTTTTCGTTTCTCATGATCAGTGAATAATTCTGTGCAATTAGAACTGTCTCCTTTTTCCTTGCAAAACTCTTTCTTAAACACAAAAGAGTCTAAAAATTGACAACCCTAGTTTGGCTACCTCAAAGTTGGAGTTCCTTTCTGACCCTATCCTAAGGACTCTGTTGGGTTACAAGCTCAATTTCTCATCTTTCTTTCTTTCCTTTTTCATTATTTAAAATATTTTAAATTTATGCCTTTTGTCGTTAAACATCACATTCATTTCCAAATGTATGCTTCTCTTCTCCTCCGCCCAGCAAAGGCTGTGCCTTTTAAATCAATCAAGTAACATTTATTAAAGACTTCTGGTTGATATAGAAATATGAAAGGTCCTAGAGAAGCCTAGCTCTCCACATAAACTCTCATGTTTAGCTGGAAACTATCTCCAAAAGACCAGTTATAAAGGAACCCAAAAAGAAGCAAAGGTGAGCTTCTCCATCCAGTTCAGAGCTATGCATAAAGTTGGCCAGAAGAGGGCAGAGGCTGGTACAGATGTCAAACTAGAGCAGCCAGTGCCAGCCAGTTTGGTTAAACACAGAAGAAGCAGGGGCAAGGATAATGTTGTGCTAGGGAAATGAGAACAAATTTCAGTAACTGGACTAGAAGCTTAGTGGAGGCTGGGAAGAGACAGGAGGTCACATTAATTCCTGTAGATAGACAGGAAACCAGTTATATTTTGAATAGGGCCATTACAGGCCAGTTACAATAAAGTTAAATGTTCTGTCCTTGCCTGCATAACTAAAACTAAAACAGGAACCCAGAGCAGACCATAAAAGTTCTGGGAGGTCTCCACACACCTGTGTTCTTATCTAGCTGACAATTACTGAGGCACATCTATTTCTTTCTTTTTTTTTTTTTCCCTAGGTCTTGAAGGTTTTTATTTTTTTTAAGGTTTTTAAGGATTTTTCTTTAATTTTTAATTTTTTAAATACATTTCTTCACCCCCCCATCATTATTTTTTATTAATTAATTTATTGTTTGTTTTCAACATTCACTTCCACAAGATTTTGAGTTCCAAATTTTCTCCCCATCTCTTCCCTACCCCACACCAAGATGGCATGCATTCTGAATACCCCTTCCCCCAATCTGCCCTCCCTTTTATCACCTCCCCCTTCTCTTATCCTCTTCCCCTTCTATTTTCCTGCAGGGCAGGATAGATTTCTATACCCCTTTGCCTGTATATCTTATTTCCCAGTTGCATGTAAAAACAATTTTTAACATTTGTTCTTAAAACTTTGGGTTCCAAATTCTCTCCCTTCCTTCCTCCCCACCCACCCTCATTGAGAAAGCAAGCAATTTGATATAGGTTATACATGTGTAGTCATGTAAAATATTTCTATAATAGTCATGCTGTGAAAGACTAACTATATTTCCCTTCATCCTATCCCACCCCTTATTTATTCTATTCTCTCCTTTGACCCTGTCCCTCCTCAAAAGTGTTTGCTTCTGATTACCCCCTCTCCCAATCTGCCCTTCCTCCCTTTTATCATCCCCCTCTCTCTTATCCTCTTCCCCCCTATTTTTCCGTAGGGTAAGATAGATTTCCATACTCAATTGAGTGTGTATGTTATTCTCTCCCTAAGCCAAATCCAGTGAGAGTAAGACTCACTCATTCCTTCTCACCTCCCCCTTCTTCCCCTCCACAATAAAAACCTTTTCTTGTCTGTTTCATGTGAGATAATTTACCCCATTCTACCACTCCCTTTCTCCTTTTTCCAGTACAATCCTCTCTCACCCCTTAATTTTCTTTTTTAGATATCAAACCTTCATATTCAACTCATCCTGTGCTCTCTGTCTACATACACACACACATACATACATACATACATATATACACATACATACATATATATATATATATATATATATTCCCTCCAACTACCCTAATACTGAGTAAGGTCTCATGAGTTACAGATATCATCTTTCCATGTAGGAATGTAAACAGTTCGACTTTAGTAAGTCCCTTACTATGTCTCTTTCCTATTTACCTTTCCATGCTTCTCTTGAGTCTTGTATTTGAAAGTCAAATTTTCTATTCGGCTCTGGTCTTTTCATCAAGAATGCTTGGAAGTCCTCTATTTCACTGAATGATCATTTTCCCCCATCATGGATTATACTCAGTTTTGCTGGGTAGGTGATTCTTGATTTTAATCCTAGCTCCTTTGACTTCTGGCATATCATATTCCAAGCCCTCTGATCCCTTAATGTAGAAGCTGCTAAATCTTGTGTTATCTTGATTGTGCTTCCACAATACTTGAATTGTTTCTTTCTGACTGCTTGTAATATTTTCTCTTTGACCTGGGAACTCTAGAATTTGGCTACAATAGTCCAAGGAGTTTTCCTCTGGGGATCTCTTTCAGGAGATCGGTGGATTCTTTCAATTTCTATTTCATCCTTTGGTTCTAGACTATCAGGGCAGTTTTCCTTGAAAATTTCTTGAAAGATGATGTCTAGGCTCTTTTTTGGATCATGGCTTTCAGGTAGTCCAATAATTTTAAAATTATCTCTCTTGGATCTATTTTCCAGGTCAGTTGTTTTTCCAATGAGATATTTCACATTGTCTTCTATTTTTTCATTCTTTTGGTTTTGTTTTTATAATTTCTTGATTTCTCATAAAGTCACTAGCTTCCAATTGCTCCATTCTAATTTTTAAGGAATTATTTTCTTCAGTGAGCTTTTGGACTTCCTTTTCCATTTGGCCAATTGTGTTTTTTAAGACATTCTTCTCCTCATTGGCTTTTTGGGCCTCTTTTGCCATTTGGGTTAGTCTATTTTTTAAGGTATTATTTTCTTCAGTATTTTTTGGGTCTCTTTTAGCAAGCTGTTGATTTGTTTTTCATGATTTTCTTGCATCACTCTCATTTCTCTTCCCAATTTTTCCTCTACGTCTCTTACTTGCTTTTCAAAATCCTTTTTGGGCTCTTCCATGGCCTAAGACCAATTCATATTTTTCTTGGAGATTTTGGATGTAGGAGCTTTGACTTTGTTGTTTTCTTCTGATCTTCCTTGTCACCAAAGTAATTTTCTATAGTCAGAGGTTTTTTTCCATTGTTTGCTCATTTTCTCAACCTATTACTTGACTTTTAAACTCTTTGTTGAGGTAGGGCTCTGCTCCCAGTGTAGAACGTGTACTGTCCCAAGCTTCAGGGGTTTTGTGCAGTTGTTTTCAGAGATACTTCTAGGGACCTGTACATTTTCATTTCTTCCAATGTGATATGATCGCAGGAGAGGTGTTTACTCCTTTCCTGGCCTGTGCTCTGGTCTATGAGCGACCACAAGCAGTCTTTTCTGCCTTGGAACTGTGAGGATGATTCCCTCTCCACTGCAGCTACAAACTCTGCCATGCCAGTTCTCCTCCTTGCTCTAGGACTGCAACCCAGATCCAAGCATGGGCAAAACAAAAGAATCCTGCCTCAGTGCCAGCAAAGAGATCTCTGCAATCCCTTTCTGATTAGCTGCTTGATCCCCCCACTGTCTGTGGGCTGAAAGCTCCAGAAGTAGCTGCTGCTGCTGTGGTCACCACCCTAGGGCTGCGCTAGGGCCAGGACTGAACTATGCTCCTCTCTCACCCAGGTGCGACAAACCTTTCCCACTGACCTTCTAAGTTGTCTTTGACATCTGTGGATTGAGAAGTCTGGAAACTGCCACGGCTGCCCGTGATTCAGTCTCCTGAGCCTGCTCCAGGTTTGCTGGGGTCTGGTCTTTGCCTGTGAAGCCCATGCTGAACTGCGCTCCTCTCCCAGCCCAGCACAACTGACCTTTCCTATCAACCATCCAGGTTGTCTTGGGCTGGAAATGGGTTTCACTCTGTCTTTTTGTGGGTTCTGCTACTCTAGAATTTGTTTAGAGTAATTTTTTACAGGTATTTGGAGGGATTTGGGGGAGAGCTCAAGCAAGTCACTGCTTTTACTCTGCCATCTTGGCTCTACCCCCAGCACATCTACTCCTAACCAGTAGTTTTCTATCCTGCATATCTATAACTGCTTTCCTATAAACTTTGTTCCTTTGATTGATGAAAGATGCGGTTTTTCTTATTCTGCACTATGCATGTAGTAAAGGATTTGTTTCCAATATAATTCTCTGCTATCACTGTCCCTCACTCATCATTAGAGTCCTGTGGATTATTTCCTTGAAATTCTGTTTTCAGAAGTGAGATGATGGTATACAACCAAGGACTCCAAGAAATAATGAAATACTGGTGAGTATATTTGTAGAATTATGATTCCAATTGATTACCCCTGTCTTGGTTCTTCCCTGTGGCCACAGTCCATCAAACCTCTTTTTCTGCTTTAGTTGAATTTTTTGGGAACAACTCAGTAGCACCACCTGTTCGGCCTCTTCTATTTTTGAGGTCTTCTGTAGTTATGGGAAGACCTCTTGTCTCTCCTTTCTGAAAGGGACTTCTGCAAATTTTTCTGCACAATCATTATGAGATAAAAATCCATTACATTATGACCAAATGGAATTGTCATACCAGAGATATTCCTCAACTGCAATTTCTGTTAGAAAGGATCCTTTGATCATGAAATTCTTTTCTTTTCTTTTTTTTTTTTGGCTAGGCAGTGGGGTTAAGTGACTTGCCCAGGGTCACACAGCTAGTAAATGTCAAGTGTCTGAGGTCAGATTTGAACTCAGGTCCTCTTGACTCTAGGGCCGGTGCTCTATCCACTGTGCCACCCAGCTGCCCCTGATCATGAAATTCTTAAACAGCTTTGTAAGAATTTGAAAATACATTACCTGGAGGCAGAGTGAAGATGGAAGAAAAAAAGCCAAGTAGTTGCCTGAGTTCTCCCTAGTTTCCCTTGAAACAATGTTAAATCAAACCTTTAAATTAAACCTTTAAATTCTGGAGTGACAGAACCCACAAAAAGGGTGAAATGATTTTCCAGCCCAGGATAACTTAGAAGGACTTCAGGAAAGGTTTGTTTCACTTGGGTAAAAAGGGAGCACAACCCACCATAGGCAATGTCAGGGCAAACCAGCAGGAAGCTCCTAGCCACAGCACAGCTCAGCAACCTAATCCCCATGGTGCTGGCTCAGCAGGCCACCTGTGAGGCCTCCAACCCCAGTGCAGCAAGCAAACTGCCAGCCCTGGAAACCCCAGCACAATAGATGCCACTAGACACACAGTAGGTGAGCTGCCAACCCAGAGGCCCCAGCACAGAAGGCCAGTGACCCAGTCCCCTGGCCCCCAGCACAAGAAGCTTAGGACAATGTCCCCTCTACTCCAGGGTCAGAGCTCAACTTCAAAAGCTACAAAATAGGCTGAAAAAATGAGCAAAAACCAAAAAAGAGTTCTGACCATAGAAAACTACTGTGGTGACAGGGAAGATCAAAAACACAAACTCAGAAGAGGACAACAATGTCAAAATGCCCTACATGCGAAGAAACCTCAAAGAGGACTATGAATTGGTCTCAAGCCCAAAAAGTCCTCTTGAAAGAGTTCAAAAAGGATTTTAAAAATCAAATAAGAAAGATAGAAGAAAAATTGTGGAAAAGAAATGAGAGGGATGCAAGAGAATCACGAAAAAAGAGTCAGCAGCTTGGAAAAAGAAAACGGCTCTTTAAAAAGTAGAATTGGTCAAATGGAAAAGGAGGTTCAAAAATGCACTGAGGAAAACAACTTAAAAATTAGAATTGGGCAAGTGGAAGCTAATGACTCTACGAGACATTGAGAATCGATCAAACAAAACCAAAAGAATGAAAAAAAATGGAAGAAAATGTAAAATACTTCATTGGAAAAATAACTGACCTGGAAAATAGATCCAAGAGGGATAATTTAAGAATTATTGGACTACCTGAAAGTCAAGATCAAAAAAAGAGCCTGCACAGCATCTCTCAAGAAATTATCAAAAAAAAAAAAAAAAAAAGAGAGAGAAATTATCAAGGAAAGCTGCCTTGATGTCCTAGAACCAGAGGGTAAAATAGTAATTGAAAGAATCCACTGATCACCTCCAGAAAGAGAGCCCAAAATGAAAACTCCCAGGAATATTATAGCCAAATTCCCAAACTCTGAAGTCAAGGAGAAAGTATTGCAAGCAGCCAGAAAGAAACAATTCAAATATCTAGAGCCACAGTCAGTACTTCAGCAGCTTCTACATTAAAGGACTGGAGGGCCTGGAAAATAATGTTCCAGAAGGAAAGGAGCTTTGTTCTGAGCATAATCTTTCAGGGGGGAAAATTGACATTCAATAAAATAGGGAACTTTCAAACTTTCCATATAAAAAGATCAGAGCTGAACAGAAAATTTGATTTTCAAATACAAGATCCAAGAGGTAAAAATGTAAACAGGAAAGAATGAAGCATGTTATTCCATAAGGCTAAACTGTTTACATCCCTACATGGAAAGATGATACTGATAACTCTAAGAACTGTATTTCTATTAGGGCAGTAAGAAAGAGTATTTACATAGACAGAGGGTGTGGGTATAAGTTGACTTTGATATGACATAAAAAAATTAAGGGATAAAAAAAAGGATTGTACTGGGAGAAGAGGGAAGAGGGAGGCAGAATAGGGTAAATTATATCACGTGAAGAGGTGCAAAAGAACTATTACAGTCGAGGAAAAGAAGACAGGGGAGTGGGCATTGCTTGAACCTTACTCTTTTGGGATTTGGCTCAAAGAGGGAATAACATAAACACTCATTTGGGTATATATAGATGTCTATTTTACTTTATAGGGAAGTAGGAGGGGAGGGGAAAAAGAAAAAAGGGAAGGAAGCTGATAGAAGGGAAGGCAGATGGAGAGAGGCAGTGGTCAGAAGCAAAACACTGATGGGGGGGACAGGGTGAAAGGAAAGAGAGAGAAAAGTATAAACTCAGGAAAAATAGGATGAAGGGAAATACACAGTAATCCATAACCGTGAATGTGAATGGGATTAATTCACCCATAAAAGTGAAACAGATAGCAGAGTAGATTAAAAGTCAGAATCCTACAATATGTTGTTTACAAGAAACACATCTGAAGCAAAGAGTCACACACAGAATAAAGGCATAAGGTTGGAGCAGAATATATTATGCTTCATCTGCAGTTAAAAAAAACAGAGATAGCAATCATCTCGGACAAAGCAAAAGCAAAAATAGATCTAATTAAAAAAGATAAGGAAGGAAACTACATCTAGCTAAAAGGTACCACAGACAATGAAGTAATATCAGTACTAAACATATATGCACCAAATGGTATAACAACCACATTTCTAAAGGAGAAGCTAAATGAGTTACAGGAGGAAATAATAAAACTATATTAGTGGGGGACTTCAACCTCCCACTCGGAACTAGATAAATCCAACCACAAAATAAACAAGAAAGAAGTTAAGGAGGTGAATAGAATTCTAGGAAAGTTAGATATGATAGCCCTCTGGAGAAAACTGAGTGGGTATAGAAAGGAACATATCTTTTTTCTCAGTGGTACATGGCACCAACACAAAAAACTGACCACGTGTTAGGGCATAAAAACCTCAATCAAATGCAAAAAGGCAGAAATATTAACAATACAAATTACATTTAATAAAGGACCATGGAAAGATAGATTAAAAATTAATTGGAAACTAAATAATCTAATCCTAAGAAATGGGTAGGCCAAACAACAAATCATAGAAACAATAATTCCATCAAAGAGAATGACAATAATGAGACAACATGCCAAAATTTGTGGGATGCAGCCAAAGCAGTATTTGGGGGAAATTTTATATCTCTAGATGCTTACATCAACAAAATAGAAAAAGAACAGATCAATGAATTGGGCATGCAACTAAAAAAACTAGGAAAAGAACAAATTAAAAATCCCCAATTAAACGTCAAATTGGAAATCCTGAAAATCAAAGGAGAGATTAATAAAACTGAAAGTAAGAAAATCATTAAACTAATAAATAAAACTAGGAGCTGATTGTATGAAAAAAAATCTAATAAAATAGATAAACCTTTGGTTAATTTGATATTTTTAAAAAAAGAAGAAAATCAAATTACTAGTATCAAAAATAAAAAGGGTAAATTCACACCAATGAAGAGGAAAGTAAAACAATAACTCAGAGCTATTTTGCTCAATTGTATGCCAATAGTCTGATATAAATTGCCCAGATTAGCAGAAGAGGAAATAGAATACTTAAACCCATTTTAGAAAAAGAAATTGAACAAGCCATCAATGGACTCCCTAATTAAAAATCCCTAGGGCCAGATACATTTACAAGTAAATGCTACCAAACATTTAAAGAACAGCTAATTCCAATACTGTATAAACTACTTGGAAAAATAGGTGAAGGAGTCCTGCCGAATTCCTTTTATGACACAAATATGGTGCTAATACCTAAACCAGGAAGAGCTAAAACAGAGAAAGAAAATTATAGACCAATTTCCCTAATAAATATTGATGCAAAATTTTAAATAAAAAATTATCAAGGAGATTACAGTAATTTATCACCAAGATCATACATTATGATTGGTGGGATTTACATCAGGAATGCACAGCAGGTGCAATTTTAGGAAAACTATCAGTATGATTGACTATATCAACAATAAAACCAACAGAAATCACATGATTATCTCAATAGATGAAGAAAAAGCTTTTGACAAAAGACAGCACCTGTTACTATTAAAAACATTAGTGAGCATAGGAATAAATAGAGCTTTCCTTAAAATGATTAGTGTCTATTTAAAACCAAGAGTAAGCATTATATGTAACAGGGATAAACTAGAAGCCTTCCCAATAAGATCAGGGGTGAAACAATGATGCCCATTATCACCACTATTATTTAATATCATACTAGAAATGTTAGTTTTAGCAATAAGAGAAGAAAAAGAAATTGAAGGAATTAGAATAGGCAATGATGAAATAAAACTATCATTCTTTGCAGATGATATGATGGTATACTTAGAGAATCCTAGAGAATCAACTAAAAAACTACTGGAAATAATTAACAACTTTAGCAAAGTTGGAGGATGTAAAATAAACCCACATAAATCATTGGCATTTCTATATATCACCAACAAAGTCCAGCAGCAAGAGATAGAAAGAGAAGTCCTATTTAGAATAACTATAGACAATATAAAATACTCGGGAGTCTATCTGCCAAGACAAACTCAGGAACTATATGAACACAACTACAAAACATTTTTCACACAAATGAAATCAGATTACACAATTGGGAAAATATCAATTGCTTATGGGCAGCCAAGTCAATATGATAAAAACGACAATTCTACCTAAATTAATTTACTCATTTAGTGTTATACCAATCAAACTACCAAAAAAAAAAACTATTTTATAGAGCTAGAAAAAATAACAAAATTATTATCAAGACTATTAAGGGAATTAATGAAAAAAATGCAAAGGAAGGTGACCTAGCCATATCTGATCTCAAACTATATTATAAAGCAGCAATCATCAAAGCTACTTGGTACTAGCTAAGAAATAGAGTGGTGCATCAGTGGAATAGATTAGCTACACAAGACTCAGTAGTAAATGACTATAGTAATCTACTGTTTGATAAACCCAAAGACCCCAGCTTCTTGGATAAGAACTCACTGTTTGACAAAAACTGCTGGGAACACTGGAAAACAGTATGACAGAAACTAGGTATAGACCAACATCTCATACCATATACCAAGATAAGGTCAAAATGGGTACATGATTTAGATATAAAGCGTGATACCATAAGCAGATTGGGAGAGCAAGGAATAGTTTATCTGTCATATCTATGGAGAAGGGAAGAATTTATGACCAAAGAAGAGATAGAGAGCATTACAAAAGTAAAATGGATAATTTTGATGAATTTGAAAAAGTTAGATGAAATTTCATCTGACAAAATGAAAAAGTTTTTGCATAAACAGAACCAATGCAACCAAGATTAGAAAGAAAGCAGAAAATTGGAAACAATTTTTTACAGTAAGTATATCTATAAAGGCCTAATTTCTCAAATATATAGAGAACCAAGTCAAATTTATAAGAATACAAGTCATTCTCCAGTTGATAAATGGTCAAAGGCAGTTTTCAGATGAAGAAATCAGGTATCTATAGGCATATGAGAAAGTGTTCTAAATCACTTTTGATTAGAAAAATGCAAATGAAAACCACTCTGAGGTACCACCTCATCCCTATCAGATTGGCTAATATGACAAAAAAGGAAAATGATAAATTTGGAGAAGATGTGAAAAAATTGGGACACATACATTGTTATTGGATTGTGAACTGATCCAACCATTCTGGAGAGTAATTTGGAACTATGCCCGAAGGGCAATCAAACTGCATACCTTTTGATCCAGTAATACCACTATTAGTTTTGTATCCTAAAGAGATCATAAAAAAGAGAAATGTACCTAAATATACAATATAGCAGCTCTTTTAATGGTGGCAAAGAACTGGAAATTGACGGGATGTCCTTCAAATGGGGAGTGGCTGAACATATTGTAGTATATGAATGTAATGGAATTCTATTATGCTATAAGAAATGATGAGCAGGCAGACTTCAGAAAACCCTGGAAAGACTTACATGAACTGTTGCTGAGTGACTTGAGCAGAACCAAGAGAACATTATACACAGTAACAGTAACATTGTGCAATGATCAACTATGATTGACTTAGCTCTTCTCAGCAATACAATGATCCAAGACAATTCTAAAAGACTCGTGATGGAAAATGATATCCATATCCAGTTCTTTTTTTTTTTTTCTTTAAGACAATTAGGGTTAAGTGACTTGCCCAGGATGACACAGCTAATAAGTGTTGTGTTTGGTCTGATGACGGATTTGAACTCAGGTCCTCTCTATCCACTGCACCACCTAGCTGCCCCCCACATAGAGTTCTTTAATTGATGGAGTCTGAATGCAGATCGAAGCATACTATTTTCACTTTTTTTGCTTTTTGTTTTTTCTTTCCTGTGGTTTTTCCCTTTTGTTCTGATTCTTCTTTCATAACATGATTAATGTGGAAATGTTTTACCTGACTACATATGTATAACCTACATCAGATTGCTTGGCATTTTGAGAAGAGAAGAGGGGAGACAGGGAGAAAAAATTGGAAAAATCTTTCAAAAAATGAAAGTTGAAAATTGTCTTTACATGTAATTAGAAAAAAAGAAAATACAATTTTAAAAAAAGAAAATACTTAACCTAGTCTTATTCCTTTCCTACACTCTCAAATACATTTTTGCAGTATATCAAACCGCTTAGGTAGATATAAATCATCCTCTGTCAGACTTGTTGCCCCATGAACAATGATCAGTCTTCTGCATAACTACAAATTAACCAAATTCTATACCCCACACTGATTAGAACCTCCTGAAGTAGGCCACTATCTCCTTAATGCAGTTCTATGAGCATGCTATCCTTGCATTGACTGGGGCCAGAGAGTGGCCTGTAAACACAAGTATGATGAACACTAGTATAACTATTGTAATCTACGGACTCCTAGCCCTTGCTATCTGCCTAGCCTTTGCATACTTACAAGACTTCTAGGCCTTTCCATTTGCTCTGCAGCTGAATTTTTTTTCTTACATGTTATATCCCTCAATCACAGCGTGAGCTTCTTGAGAGCAAGGACGATCTCAGTTTTTCTGTTTGTATTCCCAGCACTTAGCACACTGCTTGGTACAGTAAGGGCTTGATTTATACTTCTCCATCCATTCATATTTAGCAGATTATTAGAGGTTTTTCGAGACACATCCTGGCATCCCAAACCCAGACAATTCAATTCAACCAATTCTTTTTCAAAACTTAATCACTGGCATCCAAAAGACTATCTTCCAGGATGTTTGGAATACTATGAGAGAGTAAGACTCACACTTTATTGCTAAGGTTATTACAGCAACAGCAGTGCATTTTTACAACAAGCAAGTTGCAGGAAGGAAGGAAGCAAGCAAAGAAGGAAGGAAGGAAGGAAGGAAGGAACAAGGGAAAACAAAAGAAAAAGAAAGTTCCAACCATTTCAAATGTATGGCTCTGAAAAATAAAAATTAAAAGGCTTCCTTCCCAAAAGCATCTCTCCAAATTTGGCCATAATTCTAAAAGGCCATCATCATCTCTCTCTGAGGATGAGATTGGTAATTATTAAAAAAAAATCCTCCCCCCAAAAAAAGCAAAACTCCCCAGAGCAAAGCTTAGCTAAGATTTTTAGTTTAGGAGGGAGAAAGGATTAACCTAAAAGTTGCATAGACCATTTAAAACAAAACTGTATCTTTCTGCAATAGGAACAGCTCAAAAAAATCCCAAATTTACTACTTAGAGACTACCAAGGTCAATAGTGGAATGCTTGAAACAAACAAAAGATAACATTGCTTCTGCCTACTCCCTCTGAAGGATAGAATCAAATACATCTGGGTTAGTTTTAATGTTTTACTTGTGAGGTTTTATTTTTGTGGGGGTGGACTGAGTGAATCCTGGTATTTGAGGAAATGAGGAGACTGAGACTTTCTGAGTAGAAAAGGTAAACAGTTACTAATTAAATTGGAATAATTTTAAAATTTAAACTTAAAAAAAAGATTTTTCAGTAATTAAACTTCCCTAAATTATCTTACTGAACACTGACCATATTTTTTCCTACTTTTTAATCTGGCCAATCATGGGAGGAGAGGAAAACTAGAAAAATAAAATATAAAAATTCTTTCTATTTTCTGCAACTTGTTGCATTGAAGAAAAAAAAAGGTACAAAATTTGTGATTCAGAAGTGAGCCAAGTACAATCTTTTAAAATTTGGATTTTTAAACTGATCACAGCAATGGATTTTAAATATTTTCATATGTTTAAATTATCAACAATGGGATTCTACACCCTTCCTTGGACCCTATATACCTGATGCTATATCTGGGATATTGGGAAATTTCCTATTTGATACTGAAGCAACTATGTGTAATAGGCAACTAGCCAATGGAGGCCCAGTTCTCAACTCATGCACAGTATGCTCTGCTTGCTGCCAAACCATATGGGAATTTGGTGAACTGCTTATGGAAATGCATGATGACATGTACTGGGGGAATCTTGTGCCCCAATTCAGAACTTGCACAGGTATTTTTTTTTCTGTGAACTATCTACCTACTCCTTTGGCAAATTATCTCATGCAAGAATACAACCATGATCAATGCTGGATTTATGCCCAAATTCCCCTAATATAAGCTGAAAGGATACAACCTGGTAGATCCCAAACTTCTATTAGGTCCATGCTAAATTTGGTGCAAATATCTCCTAGCATGAAGCTTTGGATTTTCATGAGATCCGGATAGTTACGATAGAAAAGATGTCTATACCTAAAGTATCATATATTGATGATTTCCATGAATGGCTGGGAACTGCTTTCACTTCTATGGTGTTGCAAAGGCTTTGTGCAAGGGAGCTAGGTGGCATAGTGGATAAAAAGTGCTGGGCGTGGAATCAGAAAGACCTGAGTTCAAATGATGCCTCAAACACATAGTAGCTGTGTGTCCCTGGGCATATTACTTGACTGTTGTTGGAAGAATGAATGAGATCATATTTGTAAAGTGTTTAGCACTGGTGCATTTAATAAGTGCTCCTTCCTTCCTTCATTCCTTCCTTTCTTAATGCCTTGAGTCCTCAAATACCAAGGAACTATATTCAGGATCACTCAAAACTTGGCAGCAAACACTTAAAGAAGAGAAAATCTTGAACTGCAATAGGCAAAAGATAAATGCTTAAGAGGTAAGGAATGTGATTTCCATCCCCTTTCCCTGAACCTAACTCAACCAATGTGATCATACATGATGAGGTTTTAATATGTAAACAAGATAAGACGATAACCTACGGTCCCTTTATGAGGGATTGCTTGGATAAAAAATGGGAAGGAGATATTGACTGAACAAATAAGCTAGCTTACACCTCATGAGGGTTTTTAATACAGTAGTTAGATGAATTACAGTAAAAAGAGTAGTAAGAATCTAGTTTGGGATTTGGCGGTAGTTATGGAAAGGAGACTTTTGCACCAAAAATGGAGGGCAGCAAGGAGAGAGATTTTCTTTCCTTGTCACTACAATCACCCCAATCCACTGGCTATGTCATCAGAGTTACTGAACAATGTATCCAGCCAGAAGCAAAGACACACACCTGAGGACAGACATAGATGTAGAGAATCATCTAAGGGAATACATATATACATACATATATTTAAATATATATTTATATATTTATATTGTAGCAGAGTACTATGATGGTTTCAAGAAAGAAGTAGACTCTAGAGGTCCAGCTGAGTTGCCCACCCAAAAAAGACACTACACCTAAGGGGAGCTGTGTGAGGATTCTATGAAGAAACTACTTACAGGTCATGCAGTGCCAGGCTTTGTGAATTACCTTTTGCCACACGTGTATTCTACATGGGTTAGTTTGAAACCATTCTTCCCATGGATACTATCTGTATTTATGATAAAGTAAATGAACTCCAAGTTTGGAGGGTGAGGAGGAGGGGTAATATTTTATACCAACTGTTTTTTATTAGTTAATGTCTTTAGTAAATCTTAATAAACGCCTTTGTTAAAAGTTAAATAAACTGGCTGACTCAAGGGGAAGCGAAATAGTACAGATTTATAAGCCACAGTATAAGTACCATGTAGAGAGACACCCAATGGTTTACCCTTAGAACCTAAGGTAATAACCACTTTCTGGATACCCAACCCACAATTATAAGCACAAATTGGGGGAATGCTTTGAGAGGGGCTATTAAAAAACAAAAATAACTTACTCTGCAAAACTAAGAATAATCCTACAAGTTTTAAAAAAATGGATCTCTAATGGAATAGAGAACTTTCAAACATTCTGGATGGCAAGACTAGAGCTGAGCTGAAACTTTAAAATACAAACATGAATCAGTGTAGAATGTGGCTAGGAAGCCAGCCTCAAACCTGGGAAGAACTAGGTTCAAGTCCTGTCCTTTAAACAATGACTATGTGACCCCAGGCAAGTCATTTAACCTCTTGGTGCTCTAAACAACTGTCTAAGACTGAATCAGAAAAGGAGAGTTTCCTCATTCAATGAAGTTATCAATTAAATCATAGATCCAGTCCCTACTTAATAGAACTATGCACCAAATGGTATAGCATCCAAATATATCAAGGAAAATTGAATTGAATTATAGGGAGAATCATACAGCAAAATTATAATAGGTAAGTATCTCCCCAGTCTGCTCCTTTGAGACCTAGAAAAATCTAATTAAAAAAAAGATTTTTTAAAATTTAGGATCCAAATAGAATTGTAGGATACTTAGATAGGATAGATCTGGCAATTACAGAACATGAACAGAAAGCAGTATGCATATTGTTTGGTTGCACATGGCAACGTTACAAAAATTGACCATGTGTTAGGTCATGAAAACCTCATAAACAAATGTAGAAAGTAGAAATATACTTTTAAACCTCGTACTGACCACAATACAATAAAAATCATGATCAACAAAGAGCCTTTGAAGAAAAAAATTCAAACTTAAATGAAAACCAAATAATTTAATTATAAAGAATCAGTGGGTCAAATAACAAATCATAGAAACAATAAGTAATTTCATTAAGAAAAATGACAACAAAGAGACAGCATTCTGCAACTTTTGGAATGAAGCCAAAACAGTACTTAGGGGAAAATTATATGTTTAAACACATTCATTAACAAAAGAAAGAATTAACAGATCAATTACTTGAGTTTGCAACTAAAATAACTAGAAAAGCAATAAAATTTTAAACTTAACTAAAACACAAAGTAAAAATTCAGAAAATCAAAAGAGAAATAATTAAAAAAAACTATTAAAATGGCAAACAAACCAGGAGTGGATTTTTTGAAGGGAAAAAAACACAACAAAATAGAAGAACAATTATCTAATCTGATAAAAAGAAAAGGAAAATCAAATTACCAAAAAAAGGGAAAAAATGTTACAACAAATGAAGAGGAAAATGTAAAATTGCTAGAAATTATTTTGCTCAATTATATGCTAGCAAAAATAGTCATTTAAATTAAATGGATGAACATTCACAAAAAATAAAATAGATTATCAGGACAAGAAAGAGAATTAAAATAGCCCAATTACCCAATCTCAGAAAAGGAAAGCTTTTCTATAATTATTGATATAATCATGTGATTTTTATTGTTTTTGTAATTAATATGGTATATTATGTTTGTAGTTTTCCATTGCAGTTATTTGCTTATTACTGACTGATAAGAAGATTGGAAAGGTGAGAGGAAGGCCAGATTATGAAGGGCTTTGAATGCAAAGCAGAGGATTTTATACTTGATCTTGGAGCTAATAAGAAGCCACTGGAGCTCTGAACAAACCTGAGAAGATTACAGAGACTATTCAGTGTAAAGGAGGTATGAAAAAGTGTTTATACTTTACTCCTTTCATTGATATCAAGTTCTTTAATCAATTTGAGAGGATTATAGGGCCTTAGCATGAATGAATGCAACTGACACCATACTGGAAACTTAAAGTGATTGTCTTAGATCAAAGAGAAAAGGCGCCCATATGTACAAAAATATTTGTAGCAGCTCTTTTTATGGTGGCAAAGAATTGGAAAATGAGGTGTGTCCTTCAGTTGTGCTATATGAATGTGATGGAATACTATTTATTGCACTACAAGAAATGATGAAAGGATGGTTTCAAAGAAACTTGGGAAACTTGTTTGAACTGATGCTAAATAAAGTGAACAGAACCAGAACAATTTATACACTAACAATAATATTGTAAAGACAAACAATTTTGAAAGACTTAGAAACTCTAATCAACGTAACGACCAACCACAGTTCCCAAGGATTCACTACGAAATATGCTACTCACATCCAGATAGAGAGGTTATGGACTCAAGAGTACAGATTTATAAACATGGCCAATACTTTAATTTGTTTATACATGTTTATAATGAATTTTGTTCTTGCTTTCTTAATTGGGGGGAGGAGGAAGAGAATGTGAGAGAGAATGTGAACCTGAGAATAATTTTTTTTTTAAAAGACACAGAGTTAATCTTGTAAAAACAAAAACAAACAACCAAAAACTCTCACAAGAGGGTTTTGTTACTCTCTCTAAAGAGAATGGCATGAATTTCAAAGGAGTAGATGAATGATGTTAGCAGAGCTTGCAGAAAGTGGCAACTGGGAATAAGTATTCATTTCCTCCTCTTGGGTCAATGCAGCTTAATCAGCAGCCAGCACTGGCAAGGGGTCACCAGGAGCTTTCCTTATGGCAAAGACAAATTTGCTAGCCATTAGCAGGCAGAAGCTTATAGAATTAATGAATTCTAGGTTTTCAAAAATTCCTTCCTTACTTCCTCAAGTGACTCCTCTATGTAGGAGAGAGGTGGAAGAGCTCTCCAATGTAGGCTTACAGCTCAGAGGCCAAGGTTGGGCCTCACTCACTGTGAGCAAGTAATTTGGTTTCCCTAAGGGTAGGTGGGAGTATGAATGAAAAAATAAGAGTAGAGACTCTAATCACCACCACCCTTAATATTTTGCCTGGGAACTTGGGTTAATACACAGCCGTGACTAGAACAAGACTGCATGCCATATGGGAAGCCATGGGGTAGCTAGATTCTCCTCACATGCCTCATCCCTCTCCCAATTTCAGGGAGGGGGATACAGGGGGATACACACACAAGGGCAAGGCTCACAAATGGGGGCAAGGGAGATGACTGTCTTGGAAATCCAGCTGGAATGGAGGAGGCCTACAACTCTTCAGCCAAGATTTCCCTTCTCATGCGCACTCCCTAAGAATATCTTACACTTTACCTCTTGGTCACTTTCTTGTAGACCCATTCCCTTTCAGCTGATCTTCCCTTCTTCATGAAGTAGTTCCTCTCACCTATTCTTGGTCACCAACTCCTTACCCCCTCCCCCACAAACAACAAATTTTATTGGAAATCCAATATATGCCTATTTCTCATAGAACTTGTGGTCATCATCCCCCTTCCCTTCAGTCCTTCTCTCCAGGATTTAATTTCTTTGGAAATACTGTCACCTCAATGGTGGAGATAGAATTGTTCCCCACACCTAGTAGAAGATACATGGGGAGGCAGGGCAGAGTGTTTTACAGCATTATCCTGCCTCAATCTTAAATATTGGCTGTGGTGTCTGGCCAAGATTTCCCCTGCTGAAGGGAGGAAGGTGGGGCTGCCTGGCAATTGGAGATGGGGGCAGTGGGGGTGATGTTGGGGCATGTCACAACTATTGTATCTCACCTTCCCACCACCATTTTATGCTACCATTGAACCAGCTGTCATCTCAACCACAAAATTTCTTTATTGGTTCCACAAAATCCCCCTGTATCTACCTGTACCCACAAGGCCACATCTCTCAACTCTCTTTTAAGGGTTATCCAAATTTCCGCCTTACTCATAAAATTATGAATTAGGCAGTTACAAACTTATCCTTGCCAGCATCTTGATGTAGAGGATCCATATATCCTAGGGGAGAAGGGCAATGGCTGTGAGGAAAAGAGGGAAACATTGGCCCCAACCAGCAGGAAACCCTTGATTTCTCCCATGATTAAACCCCCATTTTAAATATGGGGAATCTCTTCCTCCCTCAGGAAGTAAATGTAAGCTAGAAGTAGGGGCTTAAGGAGCCCAATAAAGGGAATGTACCACTCTATTAGGGTTAACTTGGAGATGGAGAAGTTAGGCTTCAAAGAGAGTATGGCAGGGTGGGGGAGGGGGAACTTGGGGCCTCATATAAGGACTTGAATTGGGGCTATTTAGCCAAAGAAGAGAAGACAGGGCGATATGATTGCCGTCTTTAGCCTTAGGATAATAAATTTACAATGGCAAGGGATCTTGAAGGCCATCTTGTTCAAGTGATTTATTTGCTCAAGGTCACAAAGTAAATGGTAAAACTAGAATTCAAACCCTGGTCCTCTGACTCCTAATTTAGCATTCTTTCCAAACTATTCTGCTTGGTCTTGGAGAGCAGAACTAAGAGCAAAGAATGGCAGTCCCAAAAGAGGCAAATTGTGCCTGATATAAGGAAAAGCTTCCTCTCCAAAAGGGCTGGTATGAGAGATAGTGGTTTCCTCCTTCGCTGGAGGTCTTCAAGCAAAGGCTGGGTGGTCTCTTGTCAGTCATCAGTCAAACAGGAAACATTTATTAAGTGCTTATTATGTGCCAGGCACTACTCTGCTAAGGAGAAATTTTTTGTTCAGGACTATTATAATAGCCTTCTGGTTGGTCTCTGCCTTAAGTCTCTCCCTATTCCAAACCACCCTCCTGTCAAAGTGACCAACTTGAAGCACAGGTCCAACCATGTCACTCCTCTGCTCAATAAACTCCAGTGTCTCCCTATCACCCCCAAAATCAAATATGAAATCATCTGGCAAAGCCTTTCACAACCTAGCCTTCTCCTACCTTTTAATCTCCTTCTACCTTACCCCAGGTTTTCTGTGATCCAGTGACAATGGCCTCCTTGTTCTTCATTGCACAAAACAGTCCATTTCCCTTCGCAGTGCATGTTCACAGGCCATTCCCCATGCCTGCAAGTCTTGCCCTCTTCATCTTCACTTCCTGGCTTCCCTGGATTTTTTGAAGTCCCAGTTGTCCCACCTCTGACAAGAAGCCTTTCCTAATCCCCAATTAATGCTAGTGCCTCTCCTCTGTTGGTTATCTCCAACTTAACCTCTATATAGTTTGTATGTGTCATTTTTAATGTTGTTTCCCTTAATGCTTACCACAATGTCTAGCATATAGTAGGTACTTAATAAATGCTTGTTGACCAGATGACTGAGGTAAAGGTTGGACTAGATGGTTTTTGAGATCCATTCTAATTCTGGGAGACTGTGATTTAGAGAAGTCATTGTGGTTTTCCCTATTTCTTCGTGCTGCCAGACCTGGTGGCCTTTGTAGCCATGGAAAATTTACTTTAGAGAAGGCCCTCTGTTGCATAACGAATAGCCAAGAAGGCTGGCCTTTTCTGTGGCTGAAAGGATCAGATGAGCTTGGAGTCCAGGAAACATTTCCCTCTAGGGTAGCACTCTTCCCAAAACAGGCCACTCTCAGGATCAGTTTCCCAGTTTTACCTCCTCCCAGAACCCAGGTGTCCAATAACCCTGGAAACCAAGCATTTAGCCCTTTGGCTGCTTCTCTCTATAGCCCAAAACGCTGCACCACTAGCTTCAGGCCAACCTCCTCCACACCTTTCTCCATTCCACTCCCTGTAATCCAGCAATCCAGCTCCTTAGTTCAGCAATTCCTGCTCCCCTCACAGGCAGAGCAAGTAGTCCTGAGGCTTGGCAGTTATGTGAAGACTGGGGGTGAGGGGCATGGGACTTAGCATCTAATTGTAAATGGGAGCAAGATGGGTAGGGGGATGTTAAGAGGACATGCTGGCAGGTCACGATTGTGGAGAATCTCAGCAGTCGGTGGTGACAGTGGCCGAGAGCTCCTGGATTCGCCAGGCACTACAGGTCTTGCACAGGATATGACCATCCAAGGGGTAGCAGCCCTGACATTCTCCCTCTGACGACAGCAACAGTCCACATTCCTGGGAGGCAAGTGGGAAGAGAAAAGGAGGAAGAAAGGACAGGGAGACAAGACTCTGCCATCAGTCCTCTGCTCCCCATGCTCCCAGGACCCCCAGACTGCTTCTAGCTATATCCTCCACTTCCTTCCCCAAACTCACTACCCTCCACCTCTCCCCCACCCCCTAGCCCTCCAGCCCAGACTAGGTCCCCTGACCTCGCATTTGTAGCAACCGATGTGGAAGCTTCGATCAAGGGCAACAATCCTCACAGTCTCCTCCTGCCCAGGTTCAGGCATGATGGCACCACCGCACACAGAGCATCGAGGGGCAAACTTCCTGAAAGCAGAGTGGAGAAGGGTGTTGAGACAGGGGAGTAGAAGAGAAAAGGAACCCAGGGAAGTGGAACAGAGGACGGAGAAGTCAAATCCACAGCAAAAACAGCATGGGTCTGTGGAGAAACATCACTACAGACAGAAGAAGGGTAGGCAGAGTGGCATAGTGGAATGCATGCCAACTTGAGGTCAACAGACCTGGGTTCAAAACCTAGCTCTACCACTCCCCTGTCTGTGCTGTCAGACACATCACCCTACCTCTCTGAGTTTCAGTCTGCTCATTTGTAAAAATGAAAGATTGTACTAGGTGGCTTCTCAAGTTTCTTCTGACATTATGTGATTTCTATGATCCCTATGAATGGGGTAAAGATTTGGGGAAACTGACATAGGTAGGGGAATGGAGTTGTTGAGACCACAGAGAAGGAAAGGCTGAGAGAGAGGGTGACCATCAGGACCTGTGGAAGTCTTCAATACAGTGGATCTGGCTGGTGGCATCCACTGTGAAAGGAATGCCATCAAGGCCTTGGTGACACACAACACAAGTAAAGCAGCCAGGGTGATAGGCCTTCCCCATGGCCCGCAGAATCCGGTCCAAGATAGGCTGGGAGCACATGGAACACTTCTCCAGGGTTGCCTGTTGAAGAAGGGACAGGGCAGCCCCACAGTCAACTTTCCAGTCAAACTCCCTGCCAGAACCCAAGTGTCTGGACTCCCAGCCTCCCATCACCTTGGCACTCAACCAAGTCTCAAACCCTCTAGGGAAGAACTTGAAGATATGTACCCTATCTGGCATAGACCACACTCAGACCCGACTAAGTTATCTATTTCCCTAGCCTGGCAATCCTTTCTGACCCCAAATCTCCCTTCACACTGAACCCTGGCTTCCTGTCACTTACCACATAGCAGCCTTCACAATATGCCTTCTTCTCCACTGCATAGAAGTGCTGGCCCCGGAGCTGAGCTTGGCATGTGGAGCACACAAAGCAGCCCACGTGGAAGACACGGTCGAGGGCAATAACTCCAGCACCATCCCCTACCACGTCCTCCCCACAGCCCCCACATCGGCCTAGGGAGCAAGGCAGGGGCAGGGTGGGGAGAGAAGGGAAGGGAGAAGTGAGGTTCAGCTTTAGTCTAGAGAATACCAGAACATCCCTGCACCGCCCTCAAAAAAAATGCAGATGTTCAGACCCTGGCTCACCAAAGTATTCCCCACTGGGTGGATGGTTCATGTCATGCACCAACTTCTTGGTTAGTCTGTCCAGCTCTTCCTCAGGGGGGGCCCTGCTCGGGGCAGCCTAGGGCATGGGAAGAAGGGACAAGAATAAGGCTCAATCCCTTCTGTCCCCAAACCTCCAAGAGGAACGAGCCACAGAGAACCACATAATAATAACTAAAGTTCACAATAAATGGCACTTTGGAATTTCCTTAGGTGGATAAGGCAAGTATGTTTATCTTCACTTTAAAGAAGAGGAAGCTGGAGTGAAATGATTTGCATAATCTCTCAGTAAGTGTTAAGAGTTGGAGCTCACACTTGGTTCCTTTAGCCCCAAACCCAATGTTCTTCCCATGAGAACTGATTGCCAGGTCTCTCTCAATCTTCTAACACAATGGCCAAGGAAAGGGGAAGAACCCAGGCAACCTTGGGATCTCGGGCTGCCTCTTCCCCCTCTCCCAGCCACCCACCTTTCCTTTAAGGGGTTTTGTCACCTCTCCTCCAGAATCACTCCCACCCATTTCCCATCAATGACAAAAGCATTACTGTCTCCCCGGCTCACCTTGGGTACATATCCTCCTCCTGTTCTTCTTCCTCCTCTTGGGCCAGAGGCTCCAACACTCTCCTCTTTGGCCCTGAGCTCTCTGTGCCCCTCATAGGAACTCGCCCAAGACTCAGCCCAACTGGTAGAAGGAGGGTAAGGAGCTGGGGGTGGGCTAGAGGCTTGAGGGACACCCCGCCAGGACTGACCATACCCCCTCACAGGCTGAGCCACCTTCACCTGGACCGGGAAGGCAGGGCCAACTGGAGTGCTGGCTGTGGTATAGGAGGCAGGGGCAGGGCCCCCATAAGATGGGGCTGGGACCCTTGGTGGAGTGGTCACTCCTCCACCTGGTTTCAGGAGACCCATGCGGTAGGGAGGGGGTCGAAGGGGCTCACATGCCTAAAAAGAAATAAAGATAGCATGGGGTGAGTGGGATCTACCTTGACAACCTGTAAGTTCTTCCATGCTTATATATTACGACACAACCCAAAAGCCTTGGAATGGAAAAGGTTGGGGGTTTTGGCATCTTGTAGAAGAAAGAAAAGATCTCTCTGTTTTCCAAGGGCATGCTGTTGGAGAAGCAAAGGATGAGGATTCTGGGAGTCACCTGTCTGTCTGGACGACATGGAGCATGGCCCCTACTACTATCCAGGTCAGCCAACATGCTGGTCAGTGAATCTATTTCTGCATCCAGACTTCCCAGGTGTATGGCTCCCCTGTCTTGCCGAAGCCCCTGAGGTCAAGAAGAAAGGGGGCAAGGGAGTCAGGAAATTTCTACACCCATTCCCTGGGAACCCAAACATCAAGCCTCCACCTCAAAATCCTTCTACTTCCCACCTGTATGCTTTGGGAAGCTCCAGTACATCTCCCCAAGACTGGTGCCAGTTCTTCTTGTCGGCCTGGGCCCTGATAACTTTGCTCTGCTGGGAGATGGTAGGAATTGACTAAACATGAAGCGGGGTTAGGGCGCTGGTTAGAGAGGAAGGAAGAAAAGGGGAAGAGAAAAGCAGGCTTCCAGGAACAAGGGAAGGAGTGGTGTGGGACGATTCATTACTCCCCGAGGCTTCCTGTCTCTGCACAGCCCAGGTGTTAAGAGAAAGGAACCTGGAAGAAGTAAGACCTGCGCTGCGGGAGGGGTGGGGTGGGGGTGGGGCACTACGGTCTCCAGCAGGGGAGCAGGACAAGAAAGGAAAGTGGGGACCCAGGGACCCAGAGGGAAGCGAGGACTAGAGGGGCATTAGACACCCTCCACTCCTGGGTCCTAGGCTGGACTGCCCGTTACCTGCTCCGTGAACTGAGGGTCCGGGAGTGCCCCGCAGGAGAGCTCTTCCCGGGGGGAGCCTGGTGGGCTCCGGCTGCTTCGGGGGGAGCCAGGTGGGGCCAGACATGGCAGGGAAGGGGGTTCTAGCCACGAGTGGAGAGGATGGGAACTCCGAAGGGGTTCCTCCAGCGCCCACGGAGGGGGCCTCCTCCTCTGTTCTCCGCCCGACTCCGGCTCCGGCTCCGGCTCCGGCTCCGGCTCCGGCTCCGGCTCCGGCTCTGGCTCCAGGAGGGAAGAAACTTTTTCTGCCTTCTCTTTTTTCTTCTTCATCAATTTTGGGGAGAGCCACGCCCCCAGTGACATCACCGCATTCCTAAGTGATGAGGGTCACGTGGCGACCCAAGACTCCGGGCTGTCCACGCCTCTCCCCCTCCCCCCAGCCCCCCACCAACTTCCCCACAGCCCCCTCCTCTAGCTCGGCTTTCTCCCAGTTTCCCGGGGAGCTGGGGATGGAGGCTGGCGGAAGGTGGAGAGACGCGTGGCTGGGGGGCTGGGGTCCTGCGGTCCTGCGGGCTGGGGGCTGTGAAGAAGAAAGGAAGACAGAGAAAGAAGGGCTGCGGGGCTCGGAAGGCTCAGTGACCCCACACCTTTTTCTTTGGATTCACCAAATCACCAGCACGAGTGGCCCACGCCCCTAGCTCTCCTCTCCCTCGCATCTTACAGAGCCCGCCACGCTGCACCCTTCCATTCGCCTCCTTCCACTGGCCAGGGAATAGAGTAGGACCAGCGCTTCCCCATTCCTACTCTACTTTCTACTTCCTTTCTTAAAAAAAAAAATACATTTATGCATACATACATATATACGTACACATATATGCACATATATACATATATACTTACATGCATTTGTAATCTGCCCTTCCCATTCCTTCCCTACAGACCAAAAAAAATAAAATAAAACTGTCTTCATACACATGCAAAACAAATTCACACACTGGCCGTTCCTGAAAATGTTTGTTTCTGCTTTTTAAAGTTCGCCGGTTCACCCGGTCTTTGTTTTTTTTTTTTCCATTTTGCCTATGCTACTGTGTTTATTTTCTTCTGTGTATTGTGTACCTAATCTGTTCCACTGTTTGATCTCTCCCATTTTAAACCATGACCAAATTATTTTAATGATTACTGCTTTGTAGTACAGTTTGAGATTCAGAGGAAGTGAACCAGGGTGTTTAATCTTTGGGTCTTCTCTCTATAACATTGGCATTGTGTAAATTGTTTTTCCAATTGTGCTCACTTCGATCTTCGTCAGTTCATAGAGGTCATTCCAGTTTTTCACTGAAATTATCAAATTCATCATTTCTTATGGCACAGTAATATTCTGTTACAGTCAAATACCGTAATTTGTTTTCCCTGTAAGAGGAAAGCCTCTTAGTTTCCAATTTTTGGCTACTACGAAAGGATCTGCTCTTAATATTCTTGTCTACTTAGGTCCCTTTTCTCTCTCTCTTGACTTATTTAAGATACAGGCCTAGTGGTGGTATAGCTGGATTGTGGGGTAACTTTTTGGGCATCATTGCAAATTGCTTTCCAGAATGGCTGGACCAATTCACATTAAGTGATTCAATTAAGTGTACTAGTGCCTGTTTCCCTACAATTCCCCTCTCTAATCTTGTCATTTTCCTCTTTTGTCATCTCCAGCTAGTCTGATGGATGGAGTTGCTTTAATCTGCACTTCTTTAATTATTAGTGATTTAGAGCATTTGTTAAATGGTTATTCGTAGTTTGGATTTCTTCCCCCAAAAAGCTTGTTTTATCTTTTGACTATCAATAGGGAAATGGCTCTAATTCTTATAAATTTGAATCAATTCCTTAATTATCATGGATATTAGATCTTTATTAGAGAAATTTGCTGCAAAGATATTTTTCCTATTTACTAGATTCCTTTTTCATTTTAACCACATATTTGTGCAAAAACTTTTAAAATTTCAAATAGTCAAAATTGTCCCATTTTATCTTGTGCAATCTTTTATTATTTAACCTTTCCCCATCCATAAATCTGAAAGATAATTTCTTCTTCAATCCTCTAATTTGTTTACCTTTTATATCTAAGCCACGTTATCCATTCAGTGCTTATCTAGATACATACAGTAAAGTGTTGGTCTAAACCTAATTTCTGCCAGACTGCTGTCTAGTTTTCCTAGTAGTTTTTTGTCAAATACTGAATCCTTCCCCCAGTCACTAGGGTCTTTGGGTTTTTCATAAATTATACTACCTTTTGTTTGCTTCTGCATATTGTATACCTAATCTGTTCCATTGATTGATCTCTCTTTTTAAACCATGACCAGATTATTTTAAAGACTGCTTTGTAGTAAAGTTTGAGATTTGGTACTGACAGATCCTCTTCCTTCACAGTTATTACCTTTGAGATTCTTGACCATTTGTTCTTCCATATGGATTTCTTTTTATTTTTTTTTCTATCTTTATAAAATGTTCCTTTGGTAGTATGATTGGTACAGCACTGAATAAGTAGATTAATTTAGGTAATACTGTCATTTTTATTATACTGGCTAGACCTACAAACCAGCAATTAATGTTTCTTCAGTTTAGGTCTGTCTTTATTTCTGCAGAGTGTTTTATAATTGTTTTCAGGTTCATCTTGGTAGATATACTCCCAAATATTTTATATAGCTTTTGTAGTTATTTTCAATGAAATTTTTCTTTCAAGAACTTTCTGTTGTGTTTTGTTGATAACATATAAGAGTGCTGGTGATTTATATAGATTTATTTTATATCCTTCAACTGCTGAATTGTTTCAATGAACTTAAACTGGTTCACTCTTTAGGGTACTCTAAGTAAATCATCATATTATTAGCAAGAAAGCAATTTTGTTTCCTCTGTCTATTCTTATTCCCTCAGTTTCTCTTTCTGATCTTATTGGTACAGCTACCATTTCTAGAACTATATTAAATAATGGTGGTGATAATGAGCATCCTTACTCCATCTTTTTGGAAAGGCTTCTTTTTTCTTTGCATACATTTGCTTTTAGATTTAGATAGCTATTATTTACTCTATTAAAGAAAAACCCTTTTTTTCCTCCTATGCATTCTTGAGTTGTTCATAGAAATTAGTGTTGGATTTTGATAAAAGCCTTTTCACTATAGGTTGATAAAATAATATAGTTTTTATTATTTATATTATTATCATGATTAATATTATTTTTACTCTTTCTTGTATGAAACAAATACTGTATTTCTCATTTTGAATCAACATTCATTGGAGAGAGTGGCCTGTAATTTTCTTTCTTTTCTTCGTTTCTCCCTGGTTTGGGTGTTAAGACCGTATTTGTATCACAGAAAGATATTGGAAGATTCTTTTTTATTATTATTGCAGAAAGTTTTTGTAATATAGAATTAATTGTTCTCTGGATGTTTGATAGAAGCACTTGTAAATCCATCTGGTTCTGTAATTCTCCCCTACTGTATCTGGAAGCTTTTTTTAAAAAAAATAGTTTGTTCAATTTCTTTTTCTGGGTATTTTATATTCTTATAAATATTTATCTATTTCTTCTAAGTTATCAATTTTGTTAGTATATAATTGGGAAAATAGTTTCTGGTAATTTCTTTTATTTTTTCAATTGCTGAGTTCTTTTCCATTTTTGAGTTGAACAATTAGGTTTCCTTCTCTCTTTTAAAAAAATCTGATTAGCTATTTTATTAAATTTTTCTTTAAAAAGTTCTAATTTTTTAATTTAATGTTCTATTTGCTTTCATTTTATTAATCTTTTCTTTAATTTTCAGAATTTCTATTTTGTTGCTTAGTTGGGTTTTTTTTTGTTTTGTTAGTTGTATACCCAAGCCATTGATTTGTTCTTTCTCATTTTTATCAGTGGAAGTGTTTAGCAATATATATTTTCCTGTAAGAACTGTTTTAGATGCATCCCATAAGTTTTGGTATGTTGTCACATTATTATTATTTTCTTTTGTGAGATTTTCTATTGTTCTTATAATTTGTTCACTGGCCCACAAGTTTTTTAAAGTTATGTTATATAGTCTTTAATTTTTAAATATTCCAAGGGTTCCTTATTGAATATAATTTTATTACATTGTGATTAGTAAATTTATTATTATTGCTTTTCTATATTTTTTGGAGAAGTCATAATGCCCCAATACATTGTCAATTTTTGTAAAGATGCATTGTGCAGCTAGCAGTATATAATTCTTTTTCTATTTTCATCTTACGGGCTAGAGGCCTATCATCTCTAATTTTTCTAAAGTTTTAATCAGATTTTTAAAAAAGATGAAAATCTTTTGGCCCAATTTATCTAGACCTAAAAGTGATATATTAAGGTTCCCCATTGTTAAAGTTTTATTGTCTATTTCTCTCTTCCAATCAGATTAACTTTTCCTTCAAGTATTTAGATGCTATGCTGTTAGATGCATATATATAGATATATATGTATATACATATATATATTCATTATCTATGGTGCCTTTAAACATAATTTCCCTGCTTATCTTTTTATCTTGCCTATATTTACTATAGTTTTATCTGAAATTATGATTACTACCCCCCATCCCGCTTTTTAAAATTCAGCTGAAGCACAATGAATTTTGCTCTAGCACCTCATTTTAACCCTGTGAATCTCTCTGTTTCAATTGTTTCTTATAAACATGTCAAATTCTGTTTCCTAATCCATTCTATTTTCTTCCATTTTGTGGGTGAATTCATGCCATTCATATTCAAAGTTATAATTATTGTGTATTCTTTCCATCCTATTGTCTCTTTGCTCCCATCCCCCTCTTTTTAAAAATGTATTTATTTATTTTTAGTTTTCAACATTCACTTCCACAAGAATTTGAGCTCCAAATTTCTCATTTCTCCCCTCCCCCAACCCCAAGATGGCATGCATTCTGAATACCCCTTTCCCCAATTTGCCCTCCATTCTATCACACCCTCCCCTTCTCTTATCCTCTTCTCCTTCTATTTTCCTGTAGGGCAGGATAGATTTCTATACCCCTTTGCCTGTATATCTTATTTCCCAGTTGCATATAATAGTTATGTTGTGAAAAACTAACTATATTTCCCTTCATCCTATCCCACCCCCTATTTATTCTACTCTCTCCTTTGACCTGTCCCTCCTCAAGAATGTTTGCTTCTGATTACTCCCTCCCCCAATCTGCCCTCCCTTCTATCATCCCCTCTCTTATCCCCTTCCCCCCTATTTTTCTGTAGGGTAAGATAGATTTCCATAATAGTTATGTGGTGAAAAACTAACTGTATTTCCCTTCATCCTATCCCACCCCCTATTTATTCTATCCTCTTCTTTGACCCTGTTCCTCCTCAAAAGTGTTTGCTTCTGATTACCCCCTCCCCCAATCTGTCCTTCCTCCCTTCTATCATCCCCCCATCCCCTTTCCCCCTTTTTTCCTTTATGGTAAAATAGATTTCCATATCCAATTGAGTGTGTATGTTATTCTCTCCTTAAGCCAAATCCAATGAGAGTAAGATTCATTCATTCCCTCTCACCTTCCCCCACTTACCCTCCACTGTAAAAGCTTTTTCTTGTCTGTTTTATGTGAGATAATTTACCCCATCCTACCTCTCCCTTTCTCCTTCTCCCAGTACAATCCTCTCTCACCCCTTAATTTTCTTTTTAGATATCATCCCTTCATATTCAACTCAACCTGTACCCTCTGTGTGTGTGTGTGTGTGTGTGTATTCCCTCCAACTACCCTAATACTGAGTAAGGTCTCATGAGTTACAGATATCATCTTTCCATGTAGGAATGTAAACAGTTCAACTTTAATAAGTCCCTTACTATGTCTCTTTCCTATTTACCATTTCATGCTTCTCTTGAGTCTTGTATTTGAAAGTCAAATTTTCTATTTAGCTGTGGTCATTTCATCAAAAATGCTTGAAAGTCCTCTATTCACTGAATATCCATTTTTCCCCCTCATGGATTATACTCAGTTTTGCTGGGTAGGTGATTCTTTGTTTTAATCCTAGCTCCTTTGACCCCTACAGAATATCATATTCCAAGCCTTCCAATCCCTTAATGTAGAAGCTGCTAAATCTTGTGGTTATCTTCATTGTGTTTCCACAATACTTGACTTTTTTTGTTTGTTTGTTTGTTTGTTTTTTAGGCAATTGGGATTAAGTGACTTGTCCAGGGTCACACAACTAATAAGTGTCAAGTGTTTGGTCTGAGGCCAGATTTGAACTCAGGCCCTCCTGACTTCAGGGCCGGTACTCTATCCACTGCACCACCTAGCTGCCCCCTTGACTTGTTTCTTTCTGACTGCTTGCAATATTTTCTCATTGACCTGGGAACTCTGGAATTTGGCTACAATATTCCTAGGAATTTTCCTTTGGGGATCTCTTTCAGGAGGTGACCAGTGGATTTTTTCAATTACTATTTTGCCCTCTGATTCTAGAATATCAGGACAGTTTTCCTTGATAATTTCTTGAAAGATGATGTCTAGGTTCTTTTTTTGGATCATGGCTTTCAGATAATCCAATAATTTTCTAATTATCTCTCTTGGATTTATTTTCCAGGTCAGTTGTTTTTCCAATGAGGTATTCCACATTGTCTCCTATTTTTTCATTTTTTTGGTTTTGTTTTATAATTTCTTGATTTCTTATGAAGTCATTAGCTTCCATTTGCTCCATTCTAATTTTCAAGGAATTATTTTCTTCAGTGAGCTTTTGGACTTCCTTTTCCATTTGGCCAATTCTGCTTTTTAAGGCATTCTTCTCCTCATTGGATTTTTGGACCTCTTGTGCCATTTGGGTTAGTCTATTTTTTAAGGTGTCATTTTCTTCAGTATTTTTGGGGGGTCTCCTTTAGCAAACTGTTGGCTTGTTTTTCATGATTTTCTTGCATCACTCTCATTTCTCTTCCCAGTTTTTCTTCTACTTCTACTTCCTTGATTTTCAAAATCCTTTTTGAGCTCTTCCACAGCCTGAGACCAATTCATATTTTCTTGGAGGCTTTGAATGTAGGAGCTTTGACTTTGTTGTCTTCTTCTGGTTGTATGTTTTGATCTTCTTTGTCACCAAAGTAAGATAATATAGTCTGACTCTTTTTGCACTGCTTACTCATGATCCTGGCCAATTACTTGAGTCTTTGTTGAGGTAAGAGTCTGCTTCCAATGTGGAGAATGTACTGTCCCAGGCTTCGGGGGTTTGTATAGCTGTTTTCAGAGATACTTCTAGGGACCTGTAAATTTTCATTTCTTCCAAGGTGATATGATCAAAGGAGAGGCATTTACTCCTTTCCTGGCCTGTGCTCTAGTCTATGAGTGACCACAAGCAGTCTTTTCTGCCTTGGAACTGTGAGGATGATTCCCTCTCCACTTCAGCCACAAGTCCTGCCATGCCAGTGCTCCTCCTCACTCTAGGACTGCAACCCAGATCCAAGCATGGGCAAAACAAAAGAATCCTGCCTCAGTGCCAGCAAAGAGATCCCTGCAATCCCCCTCTGATCAGCCACTTGATTCCCCCCCCTCCCACTCCATCATTTGTGGGCCAAGAGCTGTGAAAGCAGCTGCCACCCCAGGGCTGTGCCAGGTGTGGGGCAGGACCATGTTCCTTTCTCACACAAGCCCAACAGACCTTTCCTACTGACCTTCTAAGTTGTCTTTGGCGTTTGTGGATTGAGAAGTCTGGAAACTGCTACAGCTGCTAGTGATTCAGTTCTGAGGCCTGCTCCAGGTTTGCTGAGGCCTGGTCTTTGACTGCTTGGCCCATGCTGAACTGTGCTCATTTCCCAGTCTGGTGCAACAGACCTTTCCTATCAACCATCCAGGTTGTCTTGGGCTGGAAATTTGTTTCACTCTATCTTTTTATGGGTTCTGCTGCTCTAGAATTTGTTTAGAGCCATTTTTATGGGTATTTGGAAGGGTTTGGGGGAGAGCTCAAGCAAGTCACTGCTTGTACTTCGCCATCTTCCTACCCCCCTCTTTATAAGATAGTGGTAAAAGAGAGTTGCTTGACACTTGTGATCTACAAATACCAGAATGGGTGTTGCCTCAGACAAACTGAGACCTGGGAAAGACCTTAACTTAAAAAGGCCAAGGTCTCCCACTGCATTGGGGGTCATAGCCAATCGTCCTGACCTATGTCTTGCCTGTAGACTCCAAATGAAATGACTGTGGAGGAGAGAGTGAGGCTGATAACTTTGCACAGCCCTGCCTCACTTAAATCCAATTCACTTGCAAGTCAAGACATTACCTTCCTGATGTCATTGATGAGTAAGAGTAATACCATTTCCTCCCTTTTTTCCCCAATCTTCCCCCAATCCCAAGTTCTCACTCTGTATTCCTTTCTTTTTAATCCCCCTTCTCCAACATTGAAATGTTTTTGCTTATGACCATTCCATTTCATATTGTAGCCTCTTTCTTAGACTCTACCCTCCCCAACCCTTTTCACCATTTCATACTATTTTCCTTTTGAATTTATTGTATTGTATGCCAAAATTTCCATGTAGGTGTGTGCAATTGTGTTGAACCTTTCTTTGTCTGGTTCATGGAATGCCTATTTTCTCCCACCTTTTCTTCTATGATTACTCCTCTCTGTATTATGTATCACTCTATTATATGAAATCATTTCCCTCCTTTTCCACCTCCTTTCTTTTCCAGTACAGCCTCTGTCTTTCCCATTTTTGTCTTCTAAGACAATCAAAAAGAACTAAACCACCCACCAGCCCTTTGCTATGTTTACCTTTTTCCATGACCCTTAAAGATATTAGGGTTCTGAGACAAAACTTCTTTCTTATCCCACTATTAATATGTAAAGAATTCCTCTTCACATATTCCTTTCCAACTAAATAAATCTACGTAACTTTGGTTCTTCCAATTCCATTTCAAAATGTCTAATCAGGTCTGGCCTTTTCATCAGGAATTCTTGGAAATTCTGTATTCCATCAAAGGTTCATTCCCCCTTTCCTTTCCTCACCCCTTCCCTTCACCCCAGCCAGGATTATACGTGTTGGATAGGTTATTCTTGGTTGTAAGCCTTTATTTTTTGCCTTTTGGAATCATATTCCAACTTCTTTATTTTATAGTGGCAGCTGCCAAGTCTTGTATGATCCTTACTATGCTTTGTACTTGAATTCTTTGGGTCACTTTTTTTCTTTGAACTACAAGCTCTGGATTTTGGCTATGATCTTCCTGGAAATTTGTATTTTGGGGTGTCTTTCAGGAGGTGACTGGTGGATTCTCTTTACTCCTTGTTTTAAGAGTTCTAGGCAGTTTTCATTTTTAATTTCTTGAAACTTGATATTCAGACTTTTTTGTTTGGTAATGAATTTCAGACAGTCTGATAATTCTTAGATTGTTTCTCCTTGAAGTATTTTCCAGGGCAGTTGTTTCTTACATATTTTATGCATTTTATTTTTTAATCATGTTTTAATGTTTCTTCTTGTCGAATCATTGTTTTCTGATCAGCCTACTCTAATTTCATTTTTTAATTTTTGAATGAGGCTTTCTACTGTCTGTTCTAAGGCATCAATTCTCCTTGCCATCCTTTGTTCCTTAGCTATTCCATTTTTAAATCCCCCCCCCCCGCTTTTAATTTCTCCTAGGCACTCCTATAATCATTGTGGCCAGGGTATTTTTCTTCCCAGAAGCTTCACCTGGACTTCTTGTGGGTTACTATCGACCTCAAGGTTTATTCCTTGGATGTCCTCAAACCAAGGTGTTTTCTCATGGTATTTGGAGTTTTCCTTGCTTTGGCCCTAGTATTTTGGTTGAGGGAGGGAATTATATGCTTGGATCAAGTTTTGCTTGGGCCAAAAATGGCATGGGCAGGGCCTGACTTGTTCTGAATATGGTGACTAAATTCCTCCCTCAAGGGAGCATAGAGCTGCTTTTAAGTTGGGTTCTGCTTTGGATCTACCTGAGTTAGGCTGTGCCTGGGGTTCTTCTCCCTGCTAGTAGGCTCCTACTAAGGGTTTCTGGCAGATGTTTCTGCCTAGTGCCTTTCTCCTAAATCTAAGTTTGGCAATTTGCATCACACAAGACTAACTCAAAGCCTAAAATGGTGGTCTATGCTCAGTTTCCTACCTTTGTTAGTTTGTATATCTCAGGGTCTCCTCAGCATTTTATGCATCCCAGGCCTGACTGGAGGAGTCTCCAGGCTAACCTACTTTCCAACCACCTACTTCCCCCACTCCCTAAACCCAATTCTCAGTTACTTACAGGTCAAAAGCCACCCTAAGAAAGAGAGGAATACCCTGACCTCCTTCCCCTCTCCCACTTTCACCAGGCAACAGCCAGACAATCCACAACATGTCGGTCTTTTATTCATGGCAAGCACAAAAGTTTAAAATACAAAAAGCCTTGGGAGGCCAGTGTCAGAAATAAGGGATCAGGGTGAGGTAGGCTTAAGAACAGAAGCCCAAGATGAGGAGAACCTGCCCCTCCTAACAAGGCACCAGTGAAGTGAAAGCAAAGTGGATTTGAAGTGGGAAAGCTGAGTCCCCTTCCACACACATTCATAATTTAAAGGGGCACAGCTGCCCTCGTCAGTGCAGAAGGGCCCTTCCCACAATGGAGACAGAAGTTAAGCCCCTTAAAATGACCCATTTAATATCCTTACTGGGATTTTGGCCCTAGGAGGCAAACCCAAATTAACCTCCTCTTTGAATCTCAAACAGAGACCACATAATTGAGATGGGCAAGTAGACCTAATCATTCCCCTCTCAGTTCCTCCTAAGAAAGAGGAGGAAAGTCAAAGATCAGTGCAAGTGACTGGAGTGACCCCATGGATGAGTAATGTTGGACCTAGGTCCTGGCTCAGCATCTCCAACAGAGCTAAGTATCGAGTATAGCGGGCAGGGTCAGCAGGTGGCCGAGGCAAGTAGAGGAAGGTAAGGGCTGTAGTTGGCCCCTCCTTCCTATGATCCCCTTCAGGCCCCCCCGGACCCTCACCCCTGCCACTGGCCTGCTGTGCCCGAACCAGGGCATTGGCACTAATGGCTAGTGCATCAGCCTCAGCATCTCCATGGCTCCCATTCACAAAGTTCCCCTCATCTTCCTCCTCATCTATTCTGGCTCCTTCACCCCAGACCACCTCTTGAACCTTTGCCCGGATCCGAAGCTGACTCAGCAACACCCGGAGCCTTGCCTCACCAGTCCCAGGAGCTTCCTGAGGTCCTAGACACAGGAAGATTCGAAGCTTGGCGCTTTGCCAAGCAGGTACCATGCTCAGAATAGTTGCCATCTGCAAGAGGAAGAGGCCACAGACATCCACATAACCAGGGCTCCCTTTTGGCAGCAACAAGTTAAGGGGCCACACATCCACATGGTGAGACTGGGAGGAACCCCCAGAGCTCCGAGTTAGCCGTTCAGGTGGCAATGCCCAACATCCTCGAGCTAGCACAACATTTTTGTTCATCTTCAGGGCATCTACCACTGTGGCCACGTAGTCGTGGGGGGTGAGTGCCCGAGGACTGCCAGGGGCTCGTGGTGGAGGGAACAAGGAGTCCAGCGCAGGCCCCCCTCCCTCCATTGGCTCTGAGAAGGCTGGGTCTGTTAGGAAGTGGTCTTGAGGGGGTGTATCATCATAGAATCCTAGGACCAATGTGTTGGGCTTCATGCCACCTGGGGAGAGGAAGGCAGAGCAAGAAAGGGAAGGAAAAAATGCACACAAATCAGACAGACTCCTTCAAAGTCTCCTTTCAGCACTTCATTTCTTAGTTTGCACTTAGTCAGTGGGCCCTAAGTATAGCTTGCTTTGTGTATTGTGGATCACTCAATATGCTCATCCTCATGCCGCCATTATACCTTTGAAAACCTGCAAACTGTTGTCAAATACATTATCCCAGTTGACTATACCTAATAACTGAAATCCCACCATGGATGAGCCCTACTTTAATAAGTAAATATAATGCATGAAAGGAAGTGATTACAAAATTAAAATGGTAATCTTGGGTTCTCAAAGGCCATGCCTGTGGAGTACAAGTTCTGACAAGTTCTACTTAGTTGGAAAGTCTTTGAACACAGCCCTGGCAACAGACTACAGTTTAAAAGCAAAGTGTGCTAATGCATACAATTTTTTGACCCCTTACATTCTCCTTAGAGAGGCAAATAAAGAGTTTAGCTTCATTATCCACCTAAAGACAAGTATAAATATTATTTCATGGGACGCTCTTTCAGGAGAGGAATTCTATCATCTTGGGTAGAGGGCTGCCTCAAAATCAAGAAGACCTGAGGATTCACATCCTGCCTCAGACACTTAGCTATGTGACTGTGCGAAAAATGATTTTTTTGTTAACTACTGAACTAGAACTGAGAGACTGACAAAAGACTCCCAAAGGGACAATTTGTTCCGTCTTTCCTGCCTGGCTGATTCAAATAAGAAAGTCATGCCGTAAGCCTCTGGGTGGGAGGAAAGGGAGAGAGAGAAAAAGTGGAGGGGGAAGATATACTAATTTGTACCTACATGTTTTATGACCAAAAAGAGCAAAACCAAGAAAATAAGATATCCTTCTCCTACGGAGGAGGCATGGTTTGTTTTTTTTTTCAGGGAAAACTGGGGGAGCTGTGACTTAAGTAAAAGGTGAGTCATTGAGAATCATTTATGCCACTGAACAGACAGCGACGAGACAATGAGGAACTTGGGAAGATACAGCAAGGGACCTGAAAAGCTACTCTGTTGGAGGTGGGGCAATTAGAACCAGTCATTTGAAAGAAGGCTTCAGTTCACCTTAGTGATTCCTGATGTCCCAGAAAGAAATTGACTTCATTGGGGGTGACTAGGTGGCACAGTGGATAGAACTCCGGCCTTGGAGTCAGTAGGACCTGAGTTCAAATTTGGCCTTAGACACTTAACACTTACTATTTGTGTGACCCTGGATAAATCAACCCAATTGCCTCACCAAAAAAAAAAAAGAAGAAGAAGAAAAGAAATTGACTTATTGGTCAAGAACTCCACAGACAGTTATTGCTCTCTGGTGCCACCTAAAGTTGGAGAAAGGTAAAGCTTTTCATAAGGGTTTGTTGCTCTCTGCTGCCACCTCTGTACTAAGACAGAAAAGCAGAGGAGGCTTTGCAATTTGCTTTGGCATTCTGGCAGGGTTGTTTTAAAAGAGTCAACTTTAGCTATGATGCTATGAGATCCCTTCTGGGGATCAGAGAGACACCATTCCTGGCCTGGCCTCTCTTCCTGCCGGCAGGGGATTAGGGAGATGCTATTCCATTGTTGCATGCTGGTCCGCTGAGATGGTCTCTTCCCACTTGCCTACAGGGGACCATTCCTGCCTGCATGGGACAGATGCCATTCCTTCCTGCTCCTTCCTGCTCCCTCCAGCTATCTCCTGACCTGTCCTGTCTGAAGGGACTAGAGAGAAACACTATTCCATCAATACCTCTCACTAGTCCCTTCACCTAAGCTGTTGAACACCCTAAGAAGACACTAGGAAGCTGAACCGCTAGTGATGTTAATAATTCTCCTGAACTCATTTGGCAATGATCAACAAACTCTCACCAGGTCATACCCTCTCCATTACAGTGATTCTGAACAGACAACTGCCATCATACAAATTCTATTCTCCATCCCTCACTCTCCACTCCCCTATTTCCATCCCTCTCAACTCAGTCCCACCAATGTCTCACTCTAAGGTTACCTGCCCACTGTGCTCTTTGGAATAAGTGCTCCACAGGTAAGAAATTTACTTTCATCTTAAATGTTTTCCTTTCCCACTCTTTTCATCTTCTGGCTCTCACAGAGACCTGGCTTCCCCTGATGACAATGCCTCCCTGGCCTCCCTTTCCAGCACTGGTTGCACTTTCATTCATTCTCCTCAACAGACAGGTCAAGATCAGGGAGCTGGAAACTCCTTGGTCCTCAGTTCCATTTCCAGGCTCTCCCTCTACCACCGTCACTTGGTAACCTCTCCTTCTTTGAGGTTCACTCAACCCATATCTACCACCCAACTGAAATTCTAGTAGCTGTTGTCCATCAATTTCTAGGACACTCTCCTGTCTCAAAGTCTTTCCTCCTCAATTCCTTCCCTCATAGTAGGGGACTTAAATGTACATACTGATAGATATTCTCTCAAATGTTCTTATCTCCACTTCCTCAACTTGCTCATTTCTCATGACCTACTCCTCCCCACCACTGCAGCTATACACAGAAGTCATATTCTTGGTCTTACCATCAGCCATAAACGTTCTACTTCCATGTTTATGAATTATAAATTTCCCTTATCTGATCAATCTGTTAACATTCCACCTTTCTCTGGCTTGTGATGGCAACAACTACCAGAATGTCAACAAAATTTTAAAGGTACCAAGGTACCAATTTTCACAAAGTCAGAGAGTTGAAGATAACAACAGAAAAAATAGAAAATAGGAAAAAAAACCTCCACAGATGGTGTTATCACTACTAAAACACAACTAAGACATCAGCAACTACTAAACCCACTTATCTCTTTTTTTTTTTTACTTAAAAACATCATAATGAGATCTTTGATGAAAATATGAGAAGGCAGGCATTCACAAATGACCTTCTATATAAGATCACATTTTCACTGCATCACAACTGATGGAAAGGTATAGAAAATACAAGATCCCAATATATTTGTTTGTTTATTACCTCTCCCCCCCCGCAAAAAAGTCTGACTCCATAAAGGATATGTTAAAAATCACAAAATTTTAGAGGTGGAAGAGGCTTCAGAGGCCACAAAATTTAACCACACTTGGATAAGAAATCTCCTCTACAACAGTCCCAAATGGGAGGCAAATCCAACCTTTTCTTGAACACCTTAAGGGCAGGAACCTATAACTTCCCCCAAAAGCTCATTCCATTTTTGGGGAGCTCTGTTAAAAAGTTTCTTGGTACACTGAGCCTAATTCTGCTTCTCCACAACTTCTAGCTTAATTCAAGGAACTGTGATTGCAAGGACAACAACAAAATAACTCCTGTCTTTAAAGCGCTTATATTCTACTAGTTGTCTTATGGGAGAAGGAAAAACTAGCTCTCTTTCACATGAGAGCCTGGGGAGGGAGATAACTATCATGTCCCCTTCCAAGTCTTTTTTTTTGCCAAGCCAAACATTCCCAGATTCTTCAAAAAGCCTCCAAGTGCTATGATCTTAAGGCTGTCCACCATCTTGGTAACTCTTCTTAGGGTGCTCTCCAGGTTAAAGATTTTCTTCCTAAAATTTGCCTCCCAGAGTCAATCTACCTAGATAATCTCAAGACTTCTTGTGGGTTAGTAGTTTCAGTCATTATCGACCCTTCGTGACCTCAAATGGGTTTTTGTATTTGGCAAAGGTACTAGAATGGTTCGCCATTTTCTTCTCCAGTGACCCCAACTGGGTTTTTGTTTTTGGCAAAGATACTAGAATGGTTTGCCATTTTCTTCTCCAGTGGATGCATTTTGTCATGCAATCAGAGGTTAAGTGATTTGCCCTGGGTCACACAGCCAGGAAGTATCTGAGGCTGGATCTGAAATTAGGTCTTCCTGACTCCAGGTCCAGTATCAATCCACTGAGCCACTGGCAGTCTCCAAACTCAAGACTTATGTAAATATAATTACAAAATACTTTGAAATAATGACAAATATATCAAATTAAATTACGACAAATGACAAATTAATTCATTGCTCATGGTTGTATAACAATATAATAAAAATTATATTGTCCAAAGTAGCGTATAGATGTCAAAGTTTCCACGCCAAATTTCCAAGGGATATTTTGAAGAGAGCTAAGTAAAATAATATAATTCATTCTGAGGAATAAAAGGCCTAGAATCCCAAAGGAAATAATGGGGGGAAAAAGTAGGAAAAAAAGAGTAAAGAGCACCTCCTGAACAAAATTATATTATAAAATAGTAATCATCAAAAATATTTGTTATTGGTTAAAAAAACCAGAAAAGCAGATCAATGGAACTGTTTATAGAATCATCCCAAAATGCCCAAACCTGTCACCTGTCTGTAATCCCCTAGACTATACCTTAACCTGCTCCACTTGTCTGCTGGGATGTAAATGTGGCTTCGTGGGCCTCACATGGCTCAATGTCTCTACCTGCTATGATGTTGTATCTCAAGAGGGAGCCTTGAATAGTCTAATCATCTGTTTCCCTCAATAGACTACTCTCCAACTTAAACTCAGAGATTAAGAGCAAGATGTCCACATCCCAGTGATATCTGAACCCCTGGCTGTCACTGTACAGAAGTCATTCTCAATCCCTACTGCCCACTTTGTTAATCCCATGGTCCTCAGCCCTACCCCTCAAATGTCCAGCTCCAAATCTACTTTTCTATTGTGCTCTGAAAGGACTGCTCCACAGTTATATTCTCTGTTCTGCTCTGTGAAATGACACTCACTGAGAGCTTCTTTTCCTCTCTTCCTCATCTCACATCGCTCAGATACATTCTGCTATACTGTCTCCTTCTTCACCCCTATTCTCTATCATGAAGAAGTGACCCTTCTCTTCACCAAGGCCAGTCCCTTTATACGCACAAGTTATCTCATCCTATCTTCTCTGGCAGATCACCCCCTCTACCACACCCATTTTCTTATTAGTCTTCAATCTCTCCCTATCTATTGGTTGCTTCCCTGCTGACTACAACATGCCCAAGTCTCCCCATCCTCAAAAAGACTCACTTGATCCATCACCTATCATCCCATTTTGCTCCTCCCTTTTGTGACTAAATGCCTTGAGAAGGCTGTCTAGAGTTGATGTCTTCACCAACTCTTGTCTCACTCAATTATCTTTCTGCAGTCTGGCTTCTGACCTCATCATACCACCAACACTGTTCTTTCCAAAGTTACCAATGATGTCTTAATTGCCAAATTTAATAATGGCCTTTTCTCAATCCTCATTTTTCCTGACTTCTCGTCAGCCTTTGACAAAGGAAACAGTTAATTGCTGTTTCTGTTCCTCTATTCTCTTTCTCATCTTTCATCATCACTTTTCTTTTTTCTTCTTTTACTTCTCTTTTTTCTTTCTGACTAGCTTTCTCTCTTTTCTTCCCTTTACCCTCTTCTCTAGGTTTTCATGGCACAATGTGCTTGTGGTTCTCCTCCTACCCATCTGACTGTTCTTTCTCGGTCTCCTTTGCTGGATCTTCACCAGGTTGGGCTCACTAACTGTGGGCTTTGTCCTCAGTCTTTTTCCTTCTCTTCTTATACTATTTCACTTGGTAATCTCATCAGCTCCCATAGATTCAATTATCTCTAATATTTCTCAAATCTACTTATCCGGCCCTAATTTTTTTTGTTCACCTCTGGTCTCACATCTCTAACTGCCTACCAGACATCTCTAACTGGATGTCCCATAGACAGCTTAAACACATGTTCAAAACTGAATTCAAAGGGCAGCTAGGTGGCGCAATGGATAGAACTCTGGCCTTGGAGTCAAGAGGACCTGAATTCAAATGCGGCCTCAAGACATTTGATACTTACTGTGTGACCCTGGGCAAGTCACTTAACCCTGATTGCCTCACCAAAAAGCAAAAACAAAATAAAAAAAAACTGAATTCATTATCTTTTCCTAAAAGCCCTTCCCTCTTCCTAACTTCCCTATGACTGCTGAGGGCACCACAATCCTCCCAGTTACCTGGCCTAGCAACCTAAGTATCATCCTCAACTTACTATCTCTCATGAGATCTGTTCATTTTACCTTTGTAACATCTCTCATATTCTTCTACTTTTCTCTACTCTCATGTAGGCCTCCTTCCTAGACTACTGAAATAGCTTGCTGGTTGCTCTCCAGTCCATCATCTACTCAGAAGCTAAGGGGATATTCCTCAAGGATAGGTCTAAACATGTCAACCTTCTCCCATCCACCCCACTCCCATTTAATAAACTCCTTGGTTCCCAAATATCTCCAGGATTAAATATAAAATCTTCTGTTTGGTTTTTAAAGCCCTTCATAATCAGGTCCCATCCTACCTTTCCAGTCTGATTATACTTTACACCCTTCCTACTCTACAATCTAAGGATGCTGGCCTTTTTGCTTTCCATCTCCTTTACTCAGTGTCTTTTCACTGGCTATCTCCCATGCTTTTCTCACCTCTAACTCCTGACTTCCTGCAGCCTCAGCTAAAAATCTCACCTCCCACAAAAAACCTTTCCTAAACTCCCTTACTACTAGCACCTTCTCTCTGAGATTATTTCCAACTTACCCTCTACATATCTTGTTTATACACAGTTGTTTGCATATAGTTCCTCTCCCCCATTAGCTTGGAAGCTTCTTGAGAGCAAGGACTATTTTACCTTTCTTTGTATCCCCTATACTTAGCTCAGTGCTTGGCACATTACTACATGCCTTAATAAAGATGTGCTGACTGACTCCGTTCTCTATATTCTTAGAGCGATTATCTGTACCATTCATCTGAAGCTTACCACATATTGCCTCGTATTATTAATTATCTGCCTCTGTGTATGTGCATATTTTACTTCCCCAAATAGATTACAATCCCCACAACTGTAGGGACTGTGCCTCATATTCCTCCCACAAAGCCTAGCCCAGTCCCTTACCCAAACTGGCAGATTTATAAACATTTTCTGACTGACACAAATGGAAACAGAAACTAGCAGCAGGCATCATGAGGAGAAGGTGGGGAGAGAACAAGGAAAGGGCTGAGAGGATGTGGGGAGGAGAGTCTCACCAAGACCAGAAATACGCAGCAGATGTTGGGCCCCCTGACGCACGGAAGGTGAGAGAGTAAGGTCCACAAAAGCCTTCACTTGAGCACGATCTATGAGACTCAGCCATGCCCCATACTGGGGCTGCACAGGGTCCAAGGGCAGAGAATCTGAGTGGGGATTTCGAGAATGGGAAACATCAGAAAATCTGCATCCTCTTCCTCAAAGTCTTACATGGAAACTTCTTTCCATTCCCCAGAGGCCCAGAGGGAGGGGTGGCTAGAGAACATTAATGATGTTTCAAAGGAACTAGGGAATCAAGGGACTTAGGAGTGGGAGCTATCAGAGTACATTTGGGGGTGTGGGAGGTCCTCACCAAGGTCTCCCAGGATGACATGGCCCAGCACATAGAGGCCACCCTTTTTAAGCTGATTGGCCAGCCGCAGCAGGGGTAGTGCCCCTCGTGGGTTTCCCACCAACAGCAGTAGCTGTGGTCGCCAGAACTTTACATGGTCCTTCCGCACGTCCAGCCGCAACAGGTACTTTCGGACCTGAGTAGATAAGGATTAGGATACAGCATTATACAGCATTTCTCATCCCACTACGTCCCCAGCCCACTTCTCTTCTCACCTTAGGTACTAGTGCGAGTCTCTCTTGGGACAGCACCCCTGGAAACCCCCTCACAAACTCCCACCCAGGGTTAAGGACAATGATAAGGAAGCTTCATGCAACCCCTACCAGCACTTCCCTGACTCCCTTCCCCTGCTAACCTGGTGGAACAGCAGGGCTTGACTGACATAGCCCCAGCTGCTGGGCCCTCCTCGGGCAGTGAGCAGGGCAGAAAGCAGCCCCATGAGCAGCAGAGATCCACCTGCAGCTCCTGGGCTGATGAGGAACATCATGAGTAGGCAAGAGGCCATGCCCAACAGGCAGGTGTGCCAGGAGAACAGGTTGAAAGTGGGGCTAATGACAGAAAGACAGACCACTTAAGACAAGGATCGATGACCATGAGACTCCCAGCTCTGTACCCTCAGGCACAAGGTTAATTCATTCCAGGCCCCCTTCAGCAACCTCTAAGGGACCTAAATCCAAATTTTTTTTCTCTATTCCCACCCCCACTCCTAGGCATGACATAGTAGAAATAACACTGGGTAGAGCATCAAAAGTTCCAGTTCTAACCCCGCCATTTACTAGGCATGTCATTTGATTTCTCTAGGCCTATGTGAGTCGGTCAAAAAAGCATGGGATTTAGAGTCAAAGGACCTGAATTCAAATCCCAACTGTGCTACTTACTACCTTGGGCAAGTCACATAACCTCCTTGGGCCTGAATTTCCTCAACTATAAAATAAGGGGATTGGATTAAATAACCCTAAGGTCCCTTCCATCTCTAACTCTCTGATCCTTCCAACTCAGAATCCCAGACTTCTAAAATATCAATGTTCCCTCCAGAGCCTAAGTCACATGCCCCTCACCGGAAGTTGGGGGCCGATGCCCACTCAAGGCTCAGACATGAAAGATCCACCGCGGCATAGGCTACCAGGTAGAACACTGTGACCACAGCTGCCAGGGTGTTGAGTTTCCCAACCAGAAGCATTACCTAGAGGAAAAGAGTGCTTAGGTCCCCTCACCAAACCCAAATGCCAACCCCTGCCCTTGGCCAAAATCCACACGGTCCACATTTCCCTCAGAGCTGACTTCCCACCCAGCTTCCTGTCCATTTAGGGAAGAAAGAAAGACAGTCCCCCCAATTCACCTGCACTAGGCACCAGGAGTACAACACAGCTCCCCAGGGGTTCCCCCCCTGGGATACAACTTTTGCTGGAGCCAGAATTATCCCTGCAGGGAAAAGAGATGGGACAGGCAGAGGTTAAACAAGAAAACTTCAAAGGATAACGAGGCGGGAGGAAAGCAACAAATGGTAAAGGGAGAATTCAAGAAAACCCAGAGAATTCAAGAAGGTCATAGAACTAGGGAAGGGAGTAGAGGTGGGGTGGGGTGGAGGGAGGGAATGAATATAGAGATATACACTCATCAAAACTGAGAGCATGGAATAATTTATCTGTCAGATTTATGGATAAGGGAAGAATTTAGGACCAAAGAAGACATAGAAGGCATTACAAAATGTAAAACAGATAATTTTGATTATATAAAATGTTAAAGGTTTTGCACAAACAAAACCAATGCAACCAAAATTGCAAGGAAAGCAGAAAACTAGGAAAAAAATTTTTTTGCAACAAGTATCTCCGATAAAAGCTTCATTTCTCAAATATGTAGAAAACTGAGTCAAATTTATAAAATACAAGTCATTCCCCAACTGATAAATGGTCAACGGTTATGAACAAGCAGTTTTCAGACAAAGAAATAAAAGCTATCTATAGTCATATGAAAAAATGCTCTAAATCATTATTAATCAGAGAAATGCAAATTAAAACAACTCTGAGGTACCACCTCACATCTATCAGATTGGCTAATATGACAAAAAAGGAAAATGCTGAATGTTGGAGGGGATGTGGGAAAACTATTGGTGGAGTTGTGAAGTGATCCAACAATTCTGGAGAGCAAGTTGGAACTATGCCCAAAGGGCTACAAAACTGTGCATACACTTTAATCCAGCAATACCACTGCTAGGTCTATATTCCAAAGACATCCAAAAAAAGGGAAAAGGACCTATTTATACAAAAATATTTATAACAGCTCTTTGTGTGGTGACTGAGAATTGGAAATCAAAGGGATGCCCATCAATTGGGGAATGGCTAAACAAGCTGTGGTATATGAATGGAATGGAATATTATTGTCCTAAAAGAAGTGAAAAGCATGATAATTTCAGTAAAACCTAGAGAGACTTACATGAACTGATGCAAAGTGAAGTGAACAGAACCAGAACGTTTTACACAGTAAAGCAATACTGTTTGATGAAGAACTGTGTATGATCTGGCTATTCTCAGCAACATAACGATCCAAGACAATCCCAAAGTACTAAAGATGAAGTATACTCTCTGCCTCCAGGCAAAGAACCGATATTGACTGACTTCGGACTGAAGTATGCTATTTTTTACTTACTTACTTTGAATTTTTTCTTTGAGTCTTCTTGTACAAAATGACTAATATGGAAATGTTTTACATAATTGCACATGTATAACCTATATGTGATTGCTTACCATCTTCAGGGAAGGGGAAGGGGAGGGAGGGAGGGATAGAATTTGGAACTCAAAACTTTAAATAAAAATGTTAAAAAATGGGGGGGGGATTGAGGACAAGGAATAAAGGAGAAAACCCACCAAAGAGGTCATCCTGCGCCAGGGCATGGAGAATGCGTGAGGCACCAATGAGTGAGCTCATGGAGGCTGAGAGTGATGCAGCATACACCCCAATTAGCACCATTGGAGGCCATAGGCTGATGCCTCGAAAGAATCCATAGTCTTCCTGCAGCAATGTCCTTGAGACAGCGAAACAAAGAAGACACCTGCTATCTAACTATTCTCATGCCTAGCCCTCACTAGTCCCAATCAGTGACATAGAGAGCCTGTTCTCTTGTCCATAATTCTTGTTTCAACCTTGCTTCCCTTAGGGACCCAGATATCCTCTCCCTGCCCCAGCCTATACCTCCCACAGAGACCTAAATATCTAGTTCCTCTCCAAGGACTTCTTGTTCACTCCCACCCCCAAAACCTGGGGTCCCAGTTCCACCTCCCCCCCCCCCCCCGTCCCCGGTAAAGCTGGAGAAGAAGAACAGCAGAGCATAGATGAAGAACGTATACACCACAGCAATAGTAGTGCCCAGAGGGATAGCTCGGCTCGGGTCCTTCAACTCCCCTGGGGAAAAGAGGGGTTGGAAAGGAAAAGAAGACACGTTAGGTGACAGAGCATGGGAAATGTCAATCCTTAGGGTCCTCTGACCCCATCAAACGTCAAAGGTTTTCCTTTCCGAGGATGGAGTCTGGCCATACAAAGAAATCAGGATAATATGCAGGTAAGAACAAAGTTAGGGCCAAAGAACAACATTTACCCTTCCACAGAGTGCTAATTTATAAAGGACTTTCTTCAATAATCCTGCAAGGAAGACAGGACAAGTTCCATCATCCCCATTTGAAAACTGATGTAGAGAGGTGAAGAGGTCACCCTGTTAAGAACTGTCAGAGCTGAGCCATCAATCCAGGCCTCCTGACCCCAAGGGGTATCTCCTAGAAATGAAGTCAATTCCTCATCACTGCTTGACCCTTCACCATCTGCTCAGGACTTGTGGAGGTCAAAGACAACAGTGACTCACTCACCTGACATGTTGGCCCCAGCCATGATGCCTGTGCAGCCATTGAAGAGGACGGCAAACACACTGGCAAAGGTCATAGTGGCCCCGGTGGTGTAGTCCTGCGCATAACCCGCTGAGAAAGGAACACACAGAGGAGGAAGGGGCTAGGGACAGCTCTCCTGGGAACCAGGCAGCCTCTCCCCTTCTTCCACACCCCCGTCCTCGAGGCTAGGATACTTGTCTTTCTCTTCCAACGTTCCAGCTCTCATTTTCCCTCCACCCCAACCAGCCTCTCTCTCTGCTCTAGCCAGGCTAGTCTTTCCTACTCGCCCGTAAGTTTACTGTGCCTTTTTGTCCTTTCATTCCTGCCTTGGTATGCTTCCCTTCCCTTCTGAGCTGACCTAAAGCCTTCTCCCCTGCCATCAAGACGAGGCTCAAGTCTCGCTTCCTCCTGCCATTCCAGCCCATGGTGGCAGTCTTTGTTTAAACGACTCACTCTACCACCTATGTTGTCTTTCATTATTTAATTATTCCCTGAATGTAACTTATCTCCACATCTCCTTAAGGGCAGAAAGTCTCTCTAAGGCTTCTCTTGTGTCCCCCCACAGTGCTGGCTGCAGAGCGGGAGGGTAAGACACATTTGTTGATTTACTTGCTGGGACCTTGCTTCCCGATTTCTCAGTATCCCATACCCAAATGCTTTCTCCTTCAGTTCTCGCCTTCATCTCAGGATTTTGATTGTCACTCTTGGCCTTGGATAGCCCTTCCCTTCTCCCCTTCTGCAGAGCCCCAAATTACAGCTTCTACTCACCATGCAAGTTGGCCTTCAGGGTGCTAGTGTTGAAGCCAGTGAAGTGGCCCAGCTGGGGGACTGTCGAGGAGCCATTGGTGCCTGGCCTAAGAGGGAGGGTGACATCTCGGGGCCCCACAGCCATAAAGCTGATCAGGACCAAGGCCAAGGAGGCAGAGACCAGCAGGAATGTAAGGAAGGAGGCCTGCGCATAGAGGCCAGCTCCCAAGATACAGACCCCACCCACCAGGCCCAACAACATTGTTCCATACAGAAGATTCCAGCCATAGCCTTGGGGAAGCACTCGTATCCCTGCTGGCCCTGATGTATCTGGGGGAGAGACAGGGATGGAATCATTCGGGGGAGGAAGTAGCACTCCAAAAACACTATCCAAATCTGAGGTCCACCTAAATTGAGGTATAGGGCCCTATGAAATCATGTATAACATTGCCAAATCTGAACAGGCCCTTAAAAATATTCCAGTGATTCTCATGAATGTCATCAAACACTATGAGTTCCATGGCTAGGACCACATCTCTGAATTTAATGATTAACAAATGTTTCAAAGGATAATAAAATATTAGAGCTGGTAGGGATCTTAGAAAGCAACTAAACCAAGAGCTCTTCACCTTTTTTGGTATCATGGACCCCTCTGGAAGTCTTGTGAAACCTATGAACTCCTTCTTAGAATAATGTTTTTAAATGCATACAATAAAATACATAGGATTACAAAGGGAATCAATTATAATAACAACAAGTCATGGACCCTATGTTAAGAATCTGTTAAAGTCAAAGTTGACTTAGACCAACTGCCTTCAAGTAACAGTAATTTACCACAGATCCGTCAAATTTGAGTTGAATTGAATTCTGGACAAACCCTTGGAGAAGCAGCATAGCCCTGGGAAAAGAACTCTGGATTTGGAATCAGAGGACCCAGATTCAATTCTTGGCTCTGCTATTATGATCTCTGACAAATCACTTCACCATTCTGGGCCTCATTTTATTTTTTTGTGAGACGAGGGGGTTGGACTAGACAACTGAGGCCCCTTCCAGCTCTTTCCTAAGAAATTTCCTAATTCTTTTTTTGGTGAGACAATCGGGGCTAAGTGACTTGCCCAGGGTCACACAGCTAGTAAGTGTCATGTGTCTGAGGCCAGATTTGAACTCAGGTGGTTCTGACTCCAGGGCCAGATCCACTGTGCCACCTAGCTGCCCCCTTCCTAATTCTTTCCTAAGCATGTCAACCCTGGCTGATCTCTCTCTCTTTCTCTCTCTCTCAATTTCCTAGCAGGAATATAGTTAGGATTAAGAGCTAAGAGAGACTATCTGCTCCAACTCCTGCATGGCAGAGAGAAGGAAACTGAATCTCTCGGAGGGGAAGTGATTTGCTTACAGTCACACTGGGAAGTGGCAGAGTATGGATTAAAATATAGGTCCTCTTATTCCAAATCCAGTGCTCCTTTTGTGGGACTATACCGAGCACCTCACAACTCAGCATTTTTTTTGTGTGTGTGAGTACAGTAGGGGCCAGTTGGGCCCAGTGCTAGGACATACAGGTGTTTGGTAAGTCTGCTTTAAGACATGAGTGGTGGGGGCTCCTGCTCTCAACTTAGGAGCATACCTGGAAAAACAGGCTCACCACACACCTCCATGGCCCCCGTTGCATATTTATTTCATCTGTCCCTTCTCCCCTACTACAACATAAGCTCCTTGAAGGCAGGCATCATGTCTCAAACCCTTTATCCTCTGCTACTACTGCACAGGGTTGAGCACATAGAAGATACTCAAGAAATACTCACTGATTAACTGGCTATCACCCCTTCCCCAGGGCATTCTTCTACCAAAAACAATCCCAACACCTCAGACTCCCCAAGACCTTGGAGTTTCCTGGCTCCTCCCCCACTCTGGAGACCCAGAGTTGGTAGAACGAACCAGCCCCAAAGACATCCAGTATGGCTTCCACCAGCCCCAGCACAGAGACAGCACAGCCACAGACGTTGGCCAGGAAGAACATAAGCCCAATACTTCCTCCAAACTCAGGACCCAATGTCCTGCTGATCATGACTGAAAGGGGGAAGCACAAGAGAAGGGAAAGTTAAAGAAAAATAAAGACTTGAAACCTAGGTGGGCCACTCATTGCAAAGAGTACTCATTCTAACACAGTGGCCAGTACCCTTTCACCAATCTACAAGTAGATTCCACAGTCCGTGCAGGTTATCTCTTCAAGGAGGTAACCATTCCTTGACCAGACTTCAGAATGAATCCCCAAACTCTGCCCCATTGCCCCACCTTATCTGTACTGGAGAATACAACAAGTGCCCACCCCTTGCTTAGCCCTCACAGGAGGATACAGTAGGCTCCACCCCCACGCACAGCTCCATTGGTGGCGATGGCACAAACAGAGAGGACAGTCAACACCAGGATGAAGTAGGCAATCAGCAGCATGGCCAAAGCTTGGACCAGCCCAGCATGGCCTACTACAAATCCTGTAAGGAAAGCAGGAAAATAAGATTATAGAGAAGTAAGGTTATATAGGGTTGTAGATGCTCCCACCCCACTAAGTGATCATGGACCTGACAAGGGAAGAGAATCCTTTCCACCAATCTCTCTCAATTCAACATGTCCCCTGAGTAAGTGAGTGGAGAATGAAGTGAATAGGGACCACAGGGGCACCAACACACAGATCCTGCTCTGTGTAAAAGGGCAAAGGATAGAATGAGATTATGTGGAATTGAGATTGTAAGGGCTCTTAAAGAGACCATGTAGTTCAAGATAGTCCATAAACCATTTTGTAGAGGAGAAAATTTAGGCCCAGAAGGGCTATGTGATTTGTACAAGGTCACCCAGCTAATGAGTAACCGAGCTGGAATTCGAACATAGGCCCTCTGACCCCAAATCCAGTGTCTCTTTGCATTTCAGCAAGACACTTCCTACTACTCAAAGCCTCCCCACACATCATACAACCATCCTCCTCTTCCTTCTAAACATTGAATCTCAGATATCTAGCTCTTTCCCCAGCTCCTCACCTATCCTCATGAAGACCACAATGCTGAACATGGAGAGAACTGTGGGCACTACAACACCGAGGAAGGTGGAGAGTTTCCGGAGGGCCCCACCTCCAGGACCCCCCATCCCATACGGCAGAAATGTAGCTCCTTCTTCCCCAAGGAGCCGGTAAGCTAGTAGTGGGGAACTCTCACTTGCCATGGCTGGGGGTAGACAGATATGTGAACAGGTAACAAAGCCTGTGGGAGAGACAGAAGCTGAGTTGAAGACAGGGGCAGGGACTGTAACCCACCAAAGCACAGAACAGGGCAAAATTTGCCACTGATCCCCTATAATTTCCTGTAGTGCCAGAGAGAATTCTCTCTCCATAAATAACCCACAACCCACCAAAAGTCCTCTCAAAAATCTGTTGTTCAGGGAATTATAACACTATAAGCATATTAGCAAGAAAGGCCCAGGGTGGCAGATATACAACATAATCTGTAGCCCAGGGCAAAGTATCCCTCTAGAACTCATTTAAAACTACCCCCTTGCCCATTTTTTAAAAATTTTGGCAACAAACGCCCTAAGTATCTCAGGAGAGGCCCCCACAAAAGCCAGTCAAAAGCCTTGATGACTAATGCTCTTACAATTGCCCTCATTCCCAAATCCTATGCTCAATGTTTAGGGAAGGTGTATCTGGGCTCTGAGGAGGGCAAGGATTTTAGAATCTGGTCACAGATTTTCCTCCCCATCCATTCCCTTTCTGAAAAGGAAGCTGATCTTGGGTACTGCTACCCAAAAGAGGAAGTAAGATGACAAGCAGAAAACCCTTCTCCTTTCCAGCTCCACCAGAGTCCTAAAGCAGCAATATCTCCACCCTCTATGTCATCCCCCTCCTCTTACCTCAAAAATGGAACACAAACCTCCAAAACCCCATATTTCCACATCACCCATACCCTATGCCAAGTCCCAACCATACGTATCTACTAGATCTTCTTCACATCCCTTGGTCTCCTGCTCTACCCTTAATCTCTTTCTTCACCACTACACAGGGAAGAAATTCCCTGATCTTATCCCTGAAGTGTGGGGAGGCAAATGTTATTGTCCCCATCCCCTTCATAGGTGGAAAAACTAAGGCAGACTAGGAAGGTGAAAAGCAAAAATATAGTGATATACAATATTAGGACTCCCAGACTAGAACTTTCTCCACTAACAATAATAATTGTAATAATAATAGTGTGTGTGGGTGTGTGTGTACGTGTGTGTGGATACTGCATTAGGGATACTCTCCCTAATCAGTCCCTACCACCCATCACAACACTTTCGAGCCCATGTACACTCCTCAAACCCTGGCCCTCACATGCTTCCCACTGTGGTTAAGGAGGCTGTAGATAAGAGTCAGTTTGGTTTGGTTGACCGTCTCATACAAGTCAACCTCACCCCAACTGGGAACTGGGGCGGGGAGGAGTCATGCACTTACCTGATCCCCAAAAGAAGCAGCTCCGGAGAAGAACCTCTAACTGCTGAAGATGGCAGGCAGAATGAGTGCACCTAGGGGATGGGGCAGGGAAGGAGGGAAGAGGAGAAAAGGAAAGAAAGATACACAAGTCCCCAGCAGCCTCTCCAGAGGCATCCAGCATCAATAGCCTTCCCCGCACCTTCCCCATTGGTTCGAAGGTCCCCAACTGCGCCCGCCCCCAATCCTCCATCCCCTCACCCCTTCCCACCGCTGCACCCCAGCCAGCCCTTCCATTCCCCTTCCTTGTCCTTGCCTGTTGCTAAAGCTCCTAGACTCTCCTTCACCTCCCTCATTTCCCCCGGCAAGACCTAGTCTAGGCGGCGGCGGCGCCGGCGCCGGCCCCGGCCCCTCGAGGGTACCTGCTGGCTTCTTTCGCCTCCCCGACCCCGGGCGGACCAGGCTTCCTCTGGAGCGGGGAGGCCGGGGCAGGCGAGCTTTGCAATCACAGGAGAGGAGGTCAGGGCGCACTGGGGGCACAGATTGACCTGGGGCTGCCTTGGCGTCGGATGCGCCGCCCGGGATTCCTCAGCGTAGCGAAGGCGAGCCCTCGAGGCCCTCAGTCCTCCCTTCCACGCCCCCAGCCCCGCATTCCCAGCCCCAGGCTCCGCGGCGGGCCTCCCGGCTTCCCCGTCCTCCAAGCGCCCGCCCCTTCCCGGGCTCTGTCCCACGGTGCATTCTCCCGCGTGGACGTAAGGCGGCGCAGCTGGCGTGGGGGAGACGGCGAGAGCCCAGCCCGGCAGACTCAAAATTGACCCTACCGGTTCCTGCTTATCTGATTCGCCAATTCCCCCTCTCCCCCTCCCCTCCACCCCCTCACCCCCCGGAAAACTGCAGCCTTGGTTAATGATCCCTGCAAGGACAGGCAGGCTTGGAATGCTGAACGTTTGGTCCTTCTTTCCGCGTCCGGGGCTTTGGGGACCCTGGGCGGTGGAAAGCACCTAGGACTTTGTAGTGTCTCGTCCCTCTTCCCCCGACTGTGAGCTCCTCGAGGGCAGGAACTGGCTTGGCATAACTTGGGGCAGAAAGCAGGTGTTATCTCTCCACTCCGGAGAGGGCCGAGGGCAGAGGCTGTTGTTTGTTTTTGTCTTTGTATCCTCAGTGCTAAACTCAGTGCCTGGCACACAGTAGGCACTTGATAAATGCGTGTCGACTTGACTTTGAATTGTCCTGGGCATCTGGCCCTCTAGCCGCTTTTCCTTCCGTAAGGGAAGATAACTCGTACATAGCTGAGTCCATAGGTACTAATTTGAGGAGGGAGGGAGGGAGAAACCAGACATTGAGGGCTTCTTGTAAGAAGCAGTCCCAGAGCTGAACCTAAGGCTTCCAGAAGCTAGGGGAAGAGGGAGTGCGTTCCAAGCGGGAATGGGGCTAGCTAGGGAGATGGCATTTATTTTTTCTCGCGCATTTCCCTCCCCTTCCCCACGAACATATAACTTTGTGAAGGAGGGAGGTCTGCCGGATGGAGGCTAAAACTGAATTTGGCGACACGGTGACCTTCAATTGTCATCTCTCCCAAAGGCAAAGAGACTTTCTTTTTCCCTCCGGAAAATCGAGAGCAAGCAAAAGGGGCGGCGGGGGGCGGGGGATGTGTGTGACGAGAAAGTGGTCCTTTGTCACGTGACAGAGGAGGCCGAAGTGGCTACTTGGGAGAAAAAAATGGCGGCTCTTGGGCGGGATTAAAAGAGGAGGACCCGGAACGAACGGACAGCGAGAGGATAACAGTCCGGTGTCCGGAGCGTCGTTTCCGTCTCCTACGCGGTTGCGCGCGGGACTGTCTAGCTTGGCTGGGTGCTGCATCGAACCCAGGTCGACCTGTGACACTGCGCATGTGCAGCTCCATACCCTTCTCCCTTGTTCGGTTAACTCGAAAGCGCTGCACCGTCTTTAGGACTGTAGGGGCCGATGTGAGCTTTGCGTTTTCAGTTCTCATTGCTCCATCCCTCAGCCGAACCCACCCCGGCCCTGACACTTCGAATCCCAGCCTCGGTGTAATGAAACGAGTGTTGGATTTGAAATTAAAGGACCTGCGGGTAAATCACGTGGATTTAGGCACCTCTGCAGAGGCGAAGCTGAAAGACCGAGTGGAGGTGAAGGCAGGGGCAATCATCCTAAATTTTGCAGGCACTTAATAAATGTTATTGATTGTATAAGTGAATGAATGCATGCTTTTCAGGAGCGGATAGGTGGTAGCTTTCAAATCTTAAAAAGAGCAGGTCCGACCATGTCACACACTCCGTCCCACCCCAGCCCCTGCACCTATTCAGTAAACTCCATTGGCACCTACCTCCAGTATCAAATATAAAATTCTCTGTTAGGCTTTTAGACGCTTTCATAACCTGGCTTCTTCCTACCTTTCCAGCATTTATACTTTACTCTCCTTTTATACTTTATAATACAGGGACACTGTCCTATCCCTCCTTGAACGTTCCTTGCAGGAGACATTCCATCTGTCCTCAGTGCCTAAAATTCTTTCCTTCCCCTCCTTTGCCTCCTAACTCTTCCTTCAAGTCTCAGCTAAAAAATCCCATTTTCTGCAATAATCCTTTCCTGATTCCCCTTAATACTAGTGCCTTCCCTCTGAAATTATTTCCAATTTATTCTGTATATATCGTATATTCTGTATATATGTGTATATATATTCTGTATATATCGTATATGTATACCATACATAATTTTGGGTTCCCCCCTCATGTTGTCTCCCCAGTTAGACTGTAAGATGCTTGAGAGTAGGGACTGTTTTTTGCCTCTTCTCATCCCTGGTGCCTGGCGGTGTTTAATAAATGGACTTTGCACATATTAATAAATGCTTTTTATTTGTTCAGTCCTTTGCACTATGGTCTCAAACTATCTTTCTGGTCTCATTGTACTTACTGCTCTTCTTTCAGTACCCTGCAATCCAGCAAAGCTGACTTTCTGTGTTCCTTATATTCAACGCTCCATCTCCTCTGCCACTGACTTCTGGCCTTTTTTTAAAAATTCTCATCCTTCTTGATCTCTTTGTAGCCTTTGACATATTCAATTACTCTCTTCTTGGTACTTCCTTTCTAGATTTCATAAAGCTACTCTATTCTTGGTCTGGACAGAGGTCTTGGTCCATTTTTTCCCCCACCAGTCCATGAGCTATTTGGTCTCTGTTGTGTTTTCCTCTGTTGTGATTGTCATTGAAGAAGTTTTGGAGATGGCTGTACCCTTGTGAGCTTCATAAGGTCAGAATATTGAGCACCAAAAGTCCAAGAGCTTGAGCCTCTGCTGGGAATTGTCAGAAGCTGAGCACAAATAAAGCAATGGCAGAGGTCTGAAAAAGTGAACTTGACCCAGAACAGTGGTAGCTGAGACTCATCCAGTGGCTACGCTGCATTTGGAATAAACTTGGTGGGGCAAATTCTTTGTATAAACTGCTTTGTCTGTCCCTGTAATAGGAGCTCTCTGGCAGCTCCATGGAGCAGTGGACAGAATGCCAAGTCTAGAATCAAGAAGACTTGAGTTCAAATCCAGCCTCATATACTTGCTAGCTATGTGACCCTGGGCAAATCATTTAACCCTGTTTGCCTCAGTTTCTTCACCTGTAAAATGAGCTGGAGATGGAAATGGCAAACCACTCCAGTATCTTTGCCAAGAAAACCCCAAAAGGGGTCCAACAAAGAATTGGACATGACTGAAAAACAACCAAACAACAATAATGTAATGGTACCTCTGTAATAGTGGGGAAGCTGAGGCTTGTGAAAAAGTCATACCAACCCAGCCCAGGTCAGCAGTGGAAGTCAGAGGTCCAAGAAAGAAAGGAAGATGGAAAGGAGATAAGAGGAAGAAAAGGGAAGTAGGGAGGAAGAAAAAAAGAAGGAAAGAAATTTCTTTGTTTAATCCCATTCTAAGAAAGAGAAAATAAGATATTTCTTTAAATTTAATCCCATTCTCTCCAAATATAGAAGTGGTGTAGGGGAGAATTGTTTGTAACTTCTCTTCTTGCTGTATCTTCTCAGTAAACATTCCTTTGTAAAAGCTGATTGATAGTAATTACTTAAATGAAATGATGGATACTTAGCACTGGTGGGTAACCTTGAAGAAAATATGGCAGAATAAGGACTTGAGCTATAGCCTTAGAAAAGTCTTCTCCAGCTTCTCAGGGATAACCCTAGGGCTGTGAGGGGACATGGCAGCCTCAATGTGGGGACAGACTCGATCAAGATGAATATAAATTGGGATAAACACACCAGAGCCTGTGCTACATGTGAGGAGTCGTCTGAGATAATCATATGGTCCTTAGCTTTATCAGGGACCTGCTCTATAACCAAGGCTTTTATTCTTTTATTCTTAGACCAGAAAAAAAAAACCAAAACCCAACCAAAACCCAACTAACTCTCTTCTGTTTTAGACTGCAAATGCAGTCAGTTTTTCTGGTGTGTTCTCCCTATTGTTAACATTTTGAAGCTCACAAAGTTATAGTCATTTCTAACCTTTAACTAAGAGTGGGAAAAAACTGGACAACAGAGGCAACGAGAGGGCCATAAGGTGGAGGCTCAGGTGGGGAGATAAGCGCCTGAGGCATCTCTCCCCGCACAGGGCTGGCCTCCTCCCTCAAACAAAGCCAGGAAGGAAAAAGAAAATGCCTTGGCTGGTTAGGGCCTTTTGAATGCATCCTCTGTTCTAACTCAGCAACCAATCAAAAGACTCCTGTTCTTCACATGGTAAGCATACCAGAAATAATACTTGTGCATGTTCTGAATTGGGGAACAGGGCTCTGCCATTACATGTTATCACATCTTTGCAGAAATAAGCGTCCCAGCTTCTTCCACGTGAGAAGTAAATCAGCTCAGCATGCTGCATGTGTGCAAAGGGGCTGAACTCGGGGCTTCCCTTGTTTACATAAGGACTTGTTTACCCATTTGCATATAAGATCCTTGAGAATAAGAATTGTTTCATTCTTTGTATTTATATCCCCAGCACCTAGTAAAGGTTTTGGCAAATGGAAGATGCTTCATAAATGCTCATTGGATGAGTGATAGCCAATCAGTGGCCAAATCATGTCAATCCTGCTCCTGCTACATCGTTCTCTTCTATCTCCTTCTCTCTATTTACATGGTGACCTATCTAGTTCTAGCCCTCATCATCTCTGACTTCAGCTAATTTAATGGTCTCCCTACTTTCAGTCTCTTTCCTTTCAAATCCCCCCTCCTCAATACTGCCAAATAATCTTCCTAAGGCACAAATCTGACCATGTCACTCCCCTGCTGTTCCATGCCTCTTTTATTAGCACTGGGGTAAAATTCAATCTTCTCCACCTGGCATTTAAACCCTTCTACAATCTGACTCCTACATACCTATCTAGCCTTATCTCATATGACTGTTCTTCCAGGCACCTTACTTCTAGACAAACTGACCTATTTTAGCTGTTCCATGAATGCAACCAATACTCAGTCTCCCAGCTCTGTAAATTATCCCATGCCTCAAATTCACTTTTTCTTCTTTTCATTCTCAAGATCCTGCCTCCCTTTTAAAATTCAGCTCAGGTACCACCTCCTCTCTAAAGTCTTCCTTGGTCCCTCCAGTTGTTAGCTCCCTCTCTCTCCTCAAATTATCTTGTACTTATGCATACACACACACACACACACACACACACACACACACACACACAAATATGCCCATATAACTGGGACTGCTGTTTTCAGTTTTTTTCTTTACCTCCCCAAAAAAAGTGCCAGGTCCAGAACTTAAAGTAGGAACTTTAAAAATGTTTGTTAAATTGAATTGGACTTTAAGGAACTAATGAAGTGCTATAGCAGTGAGGTTGGCTGGGTCCTTTAATCCTAGGATCCAAGCTTCCTGCATGCCACTGTGAGATCAATCCTGGCCCTACCTTAGGGGCCCAGGCATCTTTAATCCTTTTACTACCCCTAACCTACTCTAAGTATCTCCCCTACTCCTGGGGAAGTCTGGTCCTCCAACTCTCTGGGTGTTCCACCCTCAGGAAATAGCATAATAAAGTGTAAGGAACATTGGATTTGGAGTTAGAGGACCTGGGTTTGAAGCTTAGTTCTGCTACTTACTACTCTTTTGACAATGATCAAATCACTACCTTCCTGGGCTTTAGTTTTTTATCTCTAGAATGAGGCTGTTGGATTAGATGACCCCTGAGATTCCTTTCGGCTTTAAATCCACGAGCCTAAGAGTTCCCCAATCATTACCCCACCCCTTACCCCAGTTCCCCAGGCCTGAACATAGTGGCCCCTGACCCCCTAGGCACCAGAAGTAGATGAGTACTTGGCAGCTGACCTGACAGTTTCCTGAAGCTCCAGAAAACAAAAGGGATGGAAAGAGAAGGGAGCCTTTCCTTTAGAATCACTGACAGAGCAATCTTGATTTGAAGGAAGGGAAGGCATAAGACCCCTAGGTCCCAGGAGAGCAACAAGAGATGGGACGCAGGCCTCCCGTTTCCTGGAAGGGAGTGGGCCTAAGGGACAGGATGTCTAGGGTGCAAAAGGCAGGAAAGCTGAGAGGAGCAGTAGAAACTAGAGGCAAGACACTTGGATTTACTCTATACTGGGTCCCCGTTTACAAGTATGTGTGTGATGTCAGCCATAGAGGATGCTGGGGGCAAGAAGAGGTATGGAGTAGGACGGGGAGAGCAGATGAGTTTTCTGCCTCCAGGGGCACAAAGCAGGGGATGGGGGGGAGAGCTACAAGAAGCCACAGACCCTGCATTATCTTCAGTTTCAGTGGGGCCTAACTCTCCACCCCCTTTCCTAGCCAAACCTGACCCATTGCCCTCTTTCGATGGTCCCCACCCAGCTCTGTCTTCCTGCCCCTCCCTAGGCACGACGCTGGGAGAGACAAGAGAGCCTACTCTGCTGAATTCTATTGGCTAGCCCAGGACCCAGGCATCTTGTCCCTCCAATTCCTAGTCTTCTTCCAGGACCCAGGCATACCAGCTCCTAGTTAACACTTGTGCTCAGATCCCCTCCTGGCACCCAGGTGTCCAGCACTCACCTTCTTCCATTCCTCTCAGTGACAGAAGGGCAGGTTGGGTGGGGGTGGGGGGGTCTTGGCATGGTGGGGGAGAAGGGAGAGGGCTCAAACTCACATCCGGTTGGATTGCCAGGGGAAGAGAGGAAACAAAGGACTTCCCCCTGCTTGGACAATGAGCTTCCAATCAACCTCCCCCCACCCTGCTCGGCTCTTCCCCCACCCCCAACTCAACCCTTCCTCCATAGCTTTGCCTCTCAGGCACACAGACATCTGGGGGCTCTACCCCAGGCTCTATCCTTTCTCTTCCTATCCGCTCTGGTGCTCCTCCCCAAGCCCCAGCTGCCTAACAGCCAGGGCTCCCCAAGTCTCCTCCCTCCACTCCTCTGGTCCTCAGGCCCCTCCTCCAGCTGCTGGACCAAGGTCAGTGGCAGAGTAGAGTGAGTTTCACAGAGTATCAGAGGGTAATCACATTTCTCTCCTGTTGATTAAAGGAGGGAAATTCAAGAGGAAACCTCAGGAGAGACACACAAAGATTGAAAGAGACACAGAGCGGGGGCAGCTAGGTGTCACAGTAGATAAAGTGCCAGCCTTGGAGTCAGGAGGACCTGAGTTCAAATCCGGCCTCAGACCAAACACTTGACACTTACTAGCTGTGTGACCCTGGGCAAGTCACTTAATCCCAATTGCCTAAAAAGAGAGAGAGAGAGAGAGAGAGCTGTTTCTAGTCTAACTTTAGTTCCACTAGGTCAGAGGAAGAATGAATTGAAGGATTGATATATGGGGTACAATGGAAAGAGTGTCAGCTTTAGATTCAGAGGACCTGAGTTTGAATTCCACATTAGTCACTTATTACCTATGTAATTTATTACCTTGACCTTGGACAAGAACTTTCTGGATCTCAGTTTCCTCATTTGTAAAATGATAAAGTTGGAATAGATCCCTCTAAATCTATAATCTGAGATCCTTCCATAGGTCAACCAATCAACAACCAGTGCCTACTATGTGCCAGATGCTGTGATGAGCACTGGGAATACAGAGAAAGACAAAAGATTGCCCCTCTTCTCAAGGAACTCACAGTTTAATGGGAGAGACAACATGAAAACAACTAGGTATAAAGGAGGACTGAGAATGGATTCTTTCAGAAGATGGGACTAGCTGAGACTTGAAGGAGAAGCCAGGGAAACCCAGACGAAGAGATGAGAAGGGAGAAAATTCCAGGCACGGGAGACAGCCAGTGAAAATGCCGGGAGTCAGAATGAAGTGTCTTGTTTGAGGAACAGCCAGAAAGAAGGCCAATGTCACTGGATCACAGAGTATGTGGAAAAGAGTAAGGTGTAATAAGCCTGGAAAAGTAGGAGGGAGACAGCTTATGAAGAGCTTTAAAAGCCAAACAAAGAATTTATGTTTGATCCTAGAGGTGATAGAGAGCCACTTGGATTTAATTGAATGGAGGGAGAGAGGGGATATGATCAGATCTATGCTTAAGGAAGATTAATTTGACAGCTGAGTGGAGGGTGGACTGGAGTGGTGACAGACTTGAGAATGAGACCAACCAGCAGGGTATGGGTCTTGCCATATCAGGTGGAAGGGCCTACTTCAGAATGGAGATTGTGTCAAAGCAGAGAAGGGTTGTATATAAAAGATGTTCTGAAAGTTAAATTGGCAGAACTTGGGAACAGATTGCATATGGGGCTGGGAAGGAGTGAGGAACCATGCATGGCATCTATATTGGGAGCCTGGGAGCCTGGGAGACTGAGATGATGGTGGTACCCTCAACAGGGAAGTTAGGAATGGAGGAGAGGGTGCCAGGGAGAAAGATAAAGGATTCAGTTTTGGTCATGTTCAGTTTGAAGTTTCTACAAGAAATCCATTTTGAGATGCCTAATAGGCAGTTGAAGATGTAAGACTGGAGGTCAGGAGAGAAGTTAGGGCTGGATAAATAGCTCTGAGAATCATTAGCATAGAGATAGTAAGTGAATCCATGGAATCTCCTTTAATACTAGTTCCTTCTCTCTGCTGATTATTCCCAGTCTGTATTGTAGATATGTTTGTACATAGGTTTTTGCATGTTGACTCCCCATTAAACTGTGAGTTCCTTGAGAATAGGGACTGTGTTTTGCTTTTCTTTATGTCTCCAGCACTTAGCACAGTACCTGGCACATAGTAGGTATTTAATAAATGCTTGTTAACTCACTGACTGTCAAGATCCTTTTAGAATCTGATTGTGTGCCATCCAGTGTGTTAGCTGTACCTCCCAGCTTTGTGTCAGCTACAAATCTGATTAAGTCTATCACCTATGCCTTTATCTACACCATTGATAAAAAATGTTGATCAGCATGGTAGGTGGGAGGAGAGAGATTGTAGGAAGGTATCAGAGTGCTAGGGTCATACAGCAATTTGTGACCAGTACTTGTGACCCAAGCACACCTCCCCACCCCACCTCCAATCTAGATAGTTTGAGAGATATCTTAGTTTGAAAAATGCCCAGGAGGTAAACCCTGGAATGGATAGAGACCCACAGCAAATCCAGGTACAGCCTTAGAGGGAAAAAATGTCCTGGCAGAAAGATTACAAAAGTACCCAGAATAAACCAAACAAGATACAAATGGACCAGTCAGGGAGGAAAGAGGGTCAGGGGAATTGATATCATACACTAAACAGTGGAAAAACTTACATAAGAACTACATCCTCTGAAAACTAGAATAGGTCAGACAGAAAGTCACTGGACCTAATGAGACAAGATGAAATATTAAAATGAACTCAAAAGATTGAAAAATACAAAAGAAAATCTAAGAAATATATAACAGCTGACCTGGAAAACGGGTCAAGAGGTAATCAAAGAATAATCAGTCTGACTATGAATCATGACAAAAAAATAAGTCTATACCATTTTAAAGAAATTATCAATGAAAACTTCCCAGAACTCTTAAGACCAGGAGACAAAGTGAAAAATAAAAAGATTGGGACAGAAATAGGAAATTAAAGGTAGATAAATGGCAGTGTCCAGATTGATGGAGCTGGAGTCAGAAAAACCTGAATTCAAATCCAGCTTCAGACACTTACTAGTTTTATGACCCTGGGTAAGTCACCTAATTTCTGTCTGCCTCAATTTCTTCATCTGCAAAATGGGGAAAAAAACAGCACCTACCTCTCAGGGTGGTTATGAGGATCAAATGAGGTAATATTTGTGAAGCACTTTTGCACATCTTAAAATGCTGTATAAATACTATTAGAATCTATCAATCAATTCCCAAAGGAAACTCCAAAATGAAAATTCCCAGAAAGATCTTATCAAAAATCCAAAGGTTGAAGTTACAGAAAGTTAAAGTTAAAGAAAGGATACTATAAGCAGACCAAAAGAAAGAATTCAAGTAACAAGAAGCCACAGCAAAGATCTACAAGACTTGGAAGTTGCTAGCATAAAGGAAAGCTTGGAATCTAATATTCCAAAAGGCAAAAAAAAAAAAAAGGTTCATAATCAAGGATAACCTATTTGGCAAAAATACAGGAGGAAAAAATGGAACTTTAATGAACTAGAGCAGAAATGTCAAATATACTGGCTGTGGCATGCAGCCAAAACCAGATTAAAATGTAATTGGGAAATATCTAACAAAATGAATAAAAAATATAATAAAACATAGATGACATTCATTTTGAAACTGTCGAGATGTGGTTCACAGAGATCCTTATGTATGGATTAGTGGCTTCCATTTCCATCCAAGTTTGGCACAGCTGGACTAGAGAATTTCCAAACATTCCTGATGAAAAGGCAGGAACTGAGGAGATATTTTGAAACGGAAATTCAGGTATCAAGAGAAACAGAAAAATGCATTTCTTTGTCAAATAAAAGGAAAATGTGGGTATAAATTGCCTATCTCCTAACGGAAATAAAAATCAAATGTTTTCTCAGAACCCCAATATCTTTAAAGGTCATGAGGAAAGGTAAAAATAACAGAGGGCCCATGGATTGTTTTGTTCTATTTTGATTGTCTTAGGAGAAGATGAAAACAGAAGGAAAGGGGGAAGAAAAGAAGTAGAAAGGGAGGAAAATGACTATCATATAGTTGGTGTGAATAAGATGAAGAATATATAATCATGGAGGGAAGTGGAGAATATTGGCATCCTATGAACCTCAATTCCAGTCAGACAAAAAAAGATTCAACACAATTACACACAAATATATAGTCTATATAGAATTACACATATGTATAATCTAAATAGAAATATGTTAAATTCAAAAGAGACAAGGGAGAGGGAGAGAGGTGTTTAGGAGGGAGAGTCGGATAAGTAAGGATATAGTCATAAAAAAAATAAATTGTAAATGTTGTAGAGAGAAATATGAAAGGGAGACTAACCAAAAAAAAGGAAGAAAAAATAAAAACCTGACATTGGGGCAGGGCAGGAGAAAGAAAAGAGTTATAACAGAGAAGAACTGACTAAGCTAAAAAAAGAAATTGGATTTAAATTTACTACAGAAGCTATAAAATATTTGGAAGTACATTGTGCCCAGGAATCTAAAGCTCTTTACAGAAATAAAGACAGACCTAAATAATTAAGGAAATATTAGTTTCTTATGTTGATTTAAACCAATATAATAAAAAAGACAACATACTTAAATTAATTAACTTACTTAGTGCTGTGCCAAACTACCAAAGAGATATTTCATAGAGTTTGAAAAAAATAATAATGAAATTCACATGGAGGCATAAAAAGCTAAGAATCTCAAGGGTAATAATGGGGGAAAAAGTGGGAAGGAGGGAGACTTATCAGTACCAGATCTCAAACTACCATAAAGCAGTAATTATTAAAACAATTTTGTACTGGTTAAAAAAGAGAGGTCAGTCAATAGAACCAATTAAGTACACAACATATAGAAGCAAAGTAATACAGTGGCATAGTATTTAATAAACCCAAAGTTCTAGGTACTAAGGGAAAGACTCACTCTCTGACAAAAACTGAAGGGAATACTGGGCGATAGTCTGTTGAATCCCTTGTGTTTTCTTTTCCCTTTTTATATGTTTATGCTTCCCGTGGATCTTGATGGGAGGTCAAATTTAGTTCTGTGTTCTCCTTATGAAGGCTTGAAATCTTTCTATTTTGTTGAATGACCATTTTTTCCTTTGATATATTATGCTTAATTTTGCTTGGTAAGTGATTCTTGGTTGTAGTCCTAGCTCCTTTACCCTCTGGAATGTCATGTTCCACGACCTCCAGTCCTTTAATGTTGCAGCTGCCAAGTCCTGTGTGATCCTGATTGTGACTCCTTGATATTTCAATTGTTTCTTTCTGGCCACTTATGGTATTTCTTCCTTGACGTGATAGTCGTGTCTGGTGCTGTGTTGGGGGGGGCGGTTGGGATGGGTGCTGCTAGAGGCTGTAGGTGTCTGGCAGCTTACCTGGTGCTGAGTTGGGGTCCTAGTGATGGTGTCTGCCATGTGCTGGGGCCAGATGGAGTATTTCTGCATTTCTTCCATTTCCCATACACTGAAGCACATGGTGGATCCTGGTGTTGGCATTTGCCTGCTCTACCACACTGGAGCTTAGGATTTCCCACTGGTTTGCTGAGGTGGGGCTTGCTGATGGTTTGCTGGGACACTTCCTGTCCTGGAACGCATTTCCCTTTTACTCAAGTGAAACAGATCTTTCTTGCTTATCCTCCAAGTCTCCTGGGCTAAAAGAACACTCCAGCTGGTCTTTCTGCTGGCTGCGCTGTTCCAGAATTTGTTCTGGGGAGATAATTTATGGTTGTTTCAAGGTGAATATGAGAGAGTTACCGTTTACTGCTTATTCTGCCATCTTGGCTTCTGGACAACAGTCTGGCAGAAATTAAGTTTAGATCAACATCTCACACCAGACTGTGAATGGATATATTACCTAGATATAAAAGGTTATATCATAAACAAATTAGAAGATCAAGGAAGAAATTGCCTTTCAAATCTATGAATAGGAAAGAATTCTTGACCAAACAAGATAGAGAGGATCATAGATGATAAAAAGGACAATTTTGATCATGTAAAATTGAGAATTTTTGCACAAAAATTCTAATGTAATTAAAATTAGAAAAGAAACAGCAACACAATGATCTATGACAATTCCAACAGACTCATGATGGAAAATGCTATCCACATCCAGAGAGAGAACTATAAGGTCTGAATGCAGATTGAAGCATACTGTTTTCTCTTTTTTTGTTTGTTTTTTTCTTTCTCATGGTTTTTCCCTTTTGTTCTGATTCTTCTTTCACAACATGACTAATGTGGAAACTAATATGATTTTACATGAATAGCCTATATCAGATTGCAGGTTGTCTTGGGCAATGGGGAGGGGAGAAAGAAAAAAAATTGGAACTCAAAATCTTATAAAAGTGAATGCTGAAAGCTATCTTTACATGTAATTGGAAAAAATAAAATACTATTAAGTAGGAAGAAGATAGAAGAGAAACAGTAAATTGGAAACAATCTTGGCAGCAAGTCTCTCTGATAAAACTCTGATGTCTAAGACATATATGGAACTGATTCAAATTTATAAGATTAAGAGCCATTCTCCATATAGATAAATAGTCAATGGATATTTGAACAAGCTGTTTTTTAATTAAATTTAAAACAAAAATCCAACGTCTCTTCCTCTCACCTCCTCTGATCTCTCAGGGGAGAAAAAAAAAAACAAGAAAAGCAAAACCCTTGTTATAAACATGTATAGGCAAGCAAAACATGTATAAGTCAAGCAAGAGACTGGCCATCTCCAAAAAAATTGTATCTCATTATACACTATAAGTGTATTAGGAAGTGGATGGTACGTTTCATGAAAAGCCTTCTAGAATCATAATTGGTCATTATGATGTTCAGAGTTGTTTGTCTTTACAATATTGTTGCTATTGTATAAATTGTTCTCCTGGTTCTGTTCACGTCATTCTGAGTTAGCGCATAAAAGTATTCCCAGGTTTCTCTGAAACCATTCCCTTCATCATCTCTTGCAGCACAGTGGTGTCCCATCACATTCACATACAATAACTTGTTCAGACATTCCCCAATTGATGAGCACCACTACCCCTGCCAGTTTCCAATTCTTTGCTACCACACACAAAAAATGAGCTGCTATAAATGTTTTTATACATACGGGTCTTTTTCCTCTTTCAGCTTCTTTGGGAATATAGACATACTAGTGATAGCTCTAGGTATGCATGTTAAGTAGCTTTTTTGGGCATAATTTTGGGTATAGTTCCAAATTGCTTTCTAGAACGGCTGAACTAATTCACAGCTCCACCAACAATGCATTATTGTACTTGTTTTCCCACCACCTATCCAAAATTTGTCATTTTCCTCTTTTTTTTTTTTAAGTGAGGCAATTGGGGTTAAGTGACTTGCCCAGAGTCACACAGCTAGGAAGTATTATGTGTCTGAGGCCCTATTTGAACTCAGGTCCTCCTGACTTCAGGGCTGGTGCTCTATCCACTGTGCCACCTAGCTGCCCCTATTTTCCTCTTTTGTCAGCTTCGCCAACCTAATGGGTGTAAAGTAGTTGTTCTAATTTTCATTTTTCTAATCAATGATTTAGAATTTTTTTTAATATGGCCCTGTTGATAACTTGTATTTCTTCCTCTAAAACCTGTTGTTCAGTTGTTTTTTGGTGTTTGTGAACTCACATGGGACTTTCTTGGCAAAGATATTGGAGTAGTTTGCCATTTCCTTTTCCAGATCATTTTACAGATGAGGAAACTGAGGCAAATGGGGTTAAATAACTTGCCCAAGATCACATAGCTAGTAAATGTCTTAGACCAAATTTGTACTCAGGAAGATGAGTCTGTCTGGTGCTCTATCAACTGGATCACCTAGCTGTCCTACAAGGAAATAGTATTCCAAATTCCCTCGCGCTACTGTTAACAAAACTGCATCCATCACCACAGCTCTGAAGTCTAACTCCTCAGCACAACATTTGGCCTTTAGATCTCGTAGTATCTCCTGTTGGGGTATCTTATTCAACCATCTGTTAAGAACCGCAATCTGGGAGCAACAGAGCTATACATCTTGATTTGGTCTTCCTCCTTCTGAATGATTTTTTACTCTACTCTTTTTTCTTCTCTCAGCCAGGGTCTTTTTTGGGGGGGGGGTGAGACAATTGGGGTTAAGTGACTTGCTCAGGGTCATACAGCCAGTAAGTGTGATGTGTCTGAGGCCAGATTTGAACTTAGGTCCTCCTGAATCCAGGGCCGGTACTCTATCCACTGCGCCACCTAGATGTCCCTTAGCCATGGTCTTCTGAGGTAAGGTTTGTATAGCCAATGATTCTTCTCTATATCTCCATTCTCAGCTCAGTCCTCCCTTTTCTCAGAGGTATGCTGAAACCTTAAGCTTGCTCTTTCCTCTATGCCTCTAGCACTTAGAATCTCAATATGAGGTCCACAGAGATCCTTACGTATAAATTAGTGGCCCCCAAACTTTGAAGAATCAGTTCACATGTTTTAGGAAGTGATGCAGAATGAAGTGAATAGAACTAGGAGAAAAATTTCTACAATGACAACAACTTTATGGAGAAAAAAAACCTCCAAAACTCTGATCTTACTCAACTGTTAACATGACTTCATCATCACTGCAGCTCTAAGATCCAGCTCCCCCTCACTGAGAGGTGATGAGAGGTGATGAACCTAAAAGACAGAGAGGCATATATTTTCAGGCACAGCCAATGTGGGAATCCCCCTCCCCCCGACACACAAACTTTTATTGTTTTCCCACAATTATTGTTATTGTCCAACTGGATTAGGGGGCAATGGGAGGGATAGATCATAAATACGTGTAAAACTAAATAAGCACAGGGCAGCTAGGTGGTGCAGTGGATAGAACACCGGCCCTGGAGTCAGGAGGAGCTGATTTCAAATCCCACCTCAGACACTTACTAGCTAGCTGTATGACCCTGGGCAAGTCATTTAACCTCTATCGCCTCAAAAAATAAATAAGCAAACATTTATTTTTTAAAAATACACAATCCACTGGACACTTTCTGCTGCACTGACATTGAACCATGAACAATTACTCTTTGAGTCTATCCACACAATCATTTTTAAATTATCTAAGACGTATCTCTTCATCTTATACTATGAAGCATTTTATTAAAAAATTTCTGGGGGCAGCTAGGTGGTGCAGTGGATAGAACTCCAGCCCTGGATTCAGAAGGACCTGAGTTCAAATCCGGCCTCACACACATAACACCTCACTAGCTGTGTGACCCTGGGCAAGTCACTTAACCCCATTGCCTAGCCAAAACAAACAAAAAAAAAACCCAAAAAACAAAAAAAATTTCTGCTAAAATCTAGATAAACTAAATCACTAGTATTCTCTTCATCTACTAAAAACAGAAACTCAAGAAGAATTGAGTTCTACCTTATTATCTCTGTGGTCAGTTATCATCTTCCCATCCATCTCAAGCAAAGATCTTCTTTCTTTGATCCTTCTTTTTCTTCCTTTACAGCGAAAAAAAGAGGCAAAACTTCCTGTTCTCAGTTTCCCTCCACAGCCTCAACTCCTTCTGGAGGCTAGCATTCCTGGCACTATTTTTATAGGACCATGACAAATTCTTATGTTCATTTTCTGTCAACTGGTCTTGTTTCCATCTTCTGTATATCTCTTTTAAAAATCTAAACTGGGTGCCAAGTTCCCTTGTGCATCGCCATTGGTTTCTTTAGACAAATTCCATTTCTCTTACTTAATTTAATCATTTCCTTTTATATTCTCAGACTTTTTTTTTTTTTGGTGAGGCAATTGGGCCTAAGTGACTTGCCCAGAGTCACACACAGCTAGTGATTGTCACGTGTCTGAGGCCGGATTTGAACCCAGGTCCTCCTGACTTCAGGGCTAGTGTAGCCGCCCCCTAGACTTTCATTCTTAACCTTTTCCCATCTTTTCTGGATGACTTTCAATGAATCATTTTATTTTCTGGGATCCTACCTATCTTTCCTCTGAACTCTTTGAAATCTGCTTTCCCAAAATGGATGGTACATGTCCAACCGCACTGAGATTTCCTCCTCTCTATTATAAACTGTAGGAGGAAGATGTCATATCTCCCCAAAGTTCCCTTCATTTCCAACCTCCAAGTTAATCAGATCCAGAATAGAATTTCCCTTTGTTGGTTCCCCTACCTTATGAAAGATGAAATTATGATGAAGGCACAATATGAAGTTATTAGCATGTTACTGCCTTTGATAGAGAGCTCCAGTAGATGTCTGGATAATTGAAGTCTTCCATTCCTTCTATTTCATGTGTTTGTGCCTGGCTTACGATCTCTTTGCCAAATTCCTTATCTATTTCTTGTTTCTGCCCAGGTGGTCTGTAATACATTTCAATGACTAAATCACTTCTATTTCTTTCTCCTTTGATTTTCACCCAAACACTCCCCACCGTGCTTTCCCTTCTGGTTCCTGACTTTGATCACATGAGTATATCTTCTTAAAGTACAATGCTACCTCATCTTCCTTTTACCTATCTTGCTTCTTTTGAATCAAGTATACCCATGTAAAGTAGTCCAATTATGGGTTTATATTCTACCAAGTCTCAATAATGCCTGTGAGGTTACATTTATCTTCTTGAGTTAGAAAGGGAGAGAGAGAATAATCTCATACAGTGGAATATGGGTCAGAATCCTATATTCAATATAATGGGAAAAGGCTTATAACCAGTAGTATGTTGGTAAATGTTTTACAACTGACTCTCCAAAAGAAACAAAAGTGCACAGGACATATCTTTAAGTTTAATCTGCATTACTAACATTTTATCCAATACTTTCTTAAGTCTAGACAATCAATGGAACAATAAACAAAACCCTGATTTGATAAATTTGCTGATTTCTGAGGTGTAAATGTTCACACTGAAAATTTAGCAACCAGCCTTCTGGAGCTGAGAACAGCTGGCTCTAGAAACCCCCTACTCATAACATGAATATTATATGAGATGAGAGTTGCTCGTTTTAAACAGTATATTGGTTTGGTAGTATATTGGCCCAGTGACAGACCTCATGTCTCTTTGTCTTAGACTAGCCTAAATTAGGAAAGGTTCAACATCATGAAATCAAAGTCTTGATATTTTGAATTAATTGTGGAATTAAAGAGGTATGATTTTTTTTTTACTGTCTATGGGAAAGATAATGTTGTTATTCAGTTGTTTCAGTCGTGTCTGACTCTTCATGACCCCAGTTGGCATTTTCTCGGCAAAGATGCTGGAGTGGTTTGCCATTTCCTTCTCCTGGTCATTTTATAGAGGAGGAAACTGAGGCAAACAGGGTTAAGTGACTTGCCCAGATTCACACAGCTAGTAAGTGTCTGAGGCCAGATTTGAACTCAGAAAGATGAGTTGTCCTCACTCCAGTCCTGTACTCTATCCACTGTGCCTCCTAGTGGAAAGCTTAAATATGAGAGGTCTCAAAACAATTCTAATAACAATAGCTGACATTTATATAATAGAACTTTACAAATATGATTTTATTTGATCCTCATAATGATCTCCAAAAGGTAGTATTTATCCCTGTTTTACAATAAAAAACCCTAAGGCCGAAGGTGACGTGACTTATCCAAGGTCATTCAGCAAGTGCAGACGTTTTGACCCCAGGTTCGATGCTCTTCCACTGCATCACAGCTACTTCTCTCATTACTGTTTTGATTTTGATGCTGGAGCTAAAAATCACAGAACCAGTTTTAAGATGTCCTGTTACAAGGCTTAGTATAGGAAATGTATAATATGAGGGCAGCTAGGTGGCGCTATAGTGCATAGAGTGCTGGGGCCTGGAGTCAGGAAGACTCATCTTTCTGGGTTCAAATCTGGCCTCAGATATTTGGTAGCTGTATGTTCTCTGGGCAAATCACTTAATCCCGTTTACCTCAGTTTCCTCAACTGTAAAATGACCTGGAGAAGGAAATGGCAAACCACTCCAGCATCTTTGCCGAGAAAATGCCAACTGGGGTCATGAAGAGTCAGATATGACTGAAATGACTAAACATGCACCTAAGATGAAAAGGCATCGTTAGATTGCTGGACCTGCACTGCTGGACAGATCACCTACATTGAAATATCAGAGTAAGCTCCTGGAGATCAGGGACTGTGCCTTAAAGTTTGTATCCACTGCAGTGCTGAGCACATGACTGGGACACATACATCTGATGAACGAATGAAACAAATTAATTGTATTAATTAATTATAATTATTACAATTATTAATTGTATTTAGAGAAGAGAAGAAACTGACCTCTTAACAGAAAGCATGATAATCTTACCTATATTTCAAGGCACTGCTGGGCAAAAATTTCATATAACAGTATGATGTAGTTGAGAGAGTGTTTCTTCCTAAAGAAGACAGTATAGTTTAGTGGAATGAGTACTGACCTTGGATTCAGGGATATTGTAAGTTGGAATTCTACCCTTGACATTTACTAGCTGTGTGACCATGGGCAAAATATGTAACCTCAGTTTCCATATCTGTAAAATGGTCATGAGACCTATAGTACCCACATCAGTAGGTTACCAAGAGGAGATAATGTATATAAAGTAGTTTGTAAACCTGAAAATGCTATGTAAAAGTTCAACTATTTACGGGCAGCTAGGTGGTGCAATGGATAGAGCACTGGCCCTACAGTCATGAGGACCTGAGTTAAAATCTAGTTTCAGACACATTTAAAAAAACTTACTAGCTGTATGTCTGTGGGCAAGTCACTTAACCCCAATTGCCTCACAAAAAAAAAAACACATACACACACACACACATACACACACAAAAAAAACATTGGTCAGTTAATAATATTGCTTTTTTCTAAATCCTTCTACCTTTCTACCTCACCTTCTAGATTCCATCAGACCCCCAAGCCTACCACAGCCACATTTTGTTCACTTCTCTCCATCTCTAGTTATGTCTCTTTCTTCCTTTTTTTTTCCCTCCAGGAAAGATGCAAAGTATCCCTACTATATGAGAAACAGCTGTGCAGACATTCCAGGGATCAAGGGCCAGAGAGGACTTGGGTGGGGGGGAGGTGAAAGAGAGCCAGGGAAGGAGACTGGAAAAGTGGAAGTAGTGGAAGTAGTGGGAGGATGGAGGGAGAGAATGACTAGAGAAGTGAAAAATAGACATTCAGCGCAGTAAGACATGTGGGAGGTAGACCTTCTAGGGAGCCAGGAAAGTAGAAAGAAGAACCTAGAAGAGTAGGACAATGAGGCACAGACTTAACTGGACTAGCCTGGAAGCAGAGCTTAGAGGTTGAGGGATAGGGGTGGGATAGGGATGGGAGTTGGTTGAGGATGGGATTCTCAGTCCTGTTCCATCCAGCTTTAGAAGAGAAGGCTGTTTCCTGCCCTCTATGTTCCCCACCCTGCCCTATCCTAGCTGGACCCAAGGACAGGGTGTGGGGGACATCCCTTGGGGTAGTAAGATAAATTAAAGGGCTAAGAGGTCATTCCAGACCTGTCTACTCTGTTTGAGGCAGGGGATCAGCTTCCCAAATATTTCCAAGCTCCTCTCTACTCTTTCCCACCCCAATCTGCCCTGCTACTTTTGTGTCCTCATCAACCAGCCCTCCTACAATTCTTTCATCATTCCTCCAGACTTCTTCACCCCAAATGTGCTAAATGTTCCCCTTTTCTTTTTCCTCTTCCTCCTGACCCCAGCTCAGAAGTAGGAAAAGGAATTGCTGAAATTGGGGGTGGGGTGGAAGAAGAGAAGGGTCCTTCTGGCTCCTCCCCCTCTTGCTAGCAGAGCAGATTAGAGGGGTGGGGTAGTGAGAGGAAGGGCCCCTCCCAAGGAGGTCCCAAGGGCCCCCAGGAGCCAGACAGGAAACAGCCTCAGGAAAGACAGAGGAAGTAGCTATGGTGACACTCCCCCCAAAGGTCAGAGCTTGGGAAAGGGGGGAGTTTCCTACTGTTAGGGAGAGTGCGATGGAGAGGCAGGGACTTAGAGATTGGAGATTCCTCTACTGGGTATCCTACTCAGTTCCCTTTTGTCTGTGCCTGCTTCACTGCAGGGCATGGAGGGGAGGGGGTGTGTGGTGAGGAAAGTGGGAGAGGCACCTCCTGACTTTCACTTTTCAGTTCCCAATTTCCCGAGCTCTTTGTTTCAATTCCTGATGTATGATTCTTTAGCATAGTAAACACCAAATAAATGTTTATTGAATGAATAAATGTTGAACAATCTCTCTCAGAATGGACTATGTAGGACCAATTTCTATTCCCTGTCATAGGTATATGGGAGATTTCCAGTCTCCATTCTTTGCTATACACTCCTTTGTGCCTAAGCAACCCAACCAAATGCCAAGTATTGCAGAATAGTGAACACCTGAGACCACTAGACTCTTAAAGTTGGATAGATGGCAATGGGTCTATTTTTCTGTGCACGTTTTCTGCATTGCATGGTAGTTTGGTGTGTTTGCATCTCTGTGTAACCCTTGTACTCTGAGTACAGGGTTATTGAGTGCTTCCCGATTTCTTTGCCTCTACCAGGGGTATCTCAGTGTTTTTGCCTCTTTCACGGCACACTGGCCCCCCCTTCCCTGCTTCCTCCTTTCCCTCTCTGCCTCCCTCTCTCCTTCCTCTTTTCCAAACTTTCTTCTAACTTTCCGGCTCCTCCTCCATCTACCCCCCCCCCCACCTTTTAGTTCCCAACTCTACTTTCCTCATGAATTATTCAGTAATCCGCGGGCTCCAATCCGGGCAGTCCTGCCCCTTCTCTCCCTGGGGGCCCTGCCCAGCCAGTCCGCTCCTCCCTTGGTCGTCAGTCCCTCCTCTCTCCCTCCCTCCCCAACCGAGGCGCTGGCCCGGGCCCCAGTACCAGTCCCAGCCCCTGCCCCGGTTCAGGCCCCATCTTAGTGCTTGCTCCCCTCCCTCTCTTTCTCTCTCCCTCGCTGGCGGGAGCGGACTCTGGGGGCCCAGTGGGAGCAGTGATTGGAGAGAAGGGGTAGGGAGACCTAACTGCACCCCAATTCTGCCAGGAGAGGCCCCTGGGCGGGATCCTGAGAATCCAGAGAGATCCCCCAACTCCAGCCCTACCTCTCTGACTGTGCCCCAACTTAAGAGAGTCTTATGGTCTCCACACTTTCTAGATTAAACTACTCAGAAAGAAGGATAGACTATACCCACACCTCGGGAGGAGAAGCAAAAACACTTTTGGAGTTCTAATCTGGGGCGTCTTCTGGATCCTTGCGCTCCCCCCGTATGGTGGGGTACTGAAAGGACTGCGAGCAAAGAAAGCGGTGCGGGGGGCAAGAACTGTGCTTCTAATCAGAAGGTTTCAGACCTGGGGGGGCTCGCGCCCCCCATACTCGGATCTAATTGGGAACCAGGTGGCGCCATGGAGTTTCGAGCGCTGCTCTGCTGGGCGTCCTTGGCTTCTGCGCTAGAAGGTGGGTGAGTTTGGGGGAACTTTCCCCTCCCAATTCCCAGAGGCTTTAAGTTTGGCTTAGGAGATATGGGATCGATTCTTTCCTCACCCGTTCCCTGGCCTTTCTGCCCTTGGGCTGGGGAAGAGGGTCTGGATCGGAGTTCGTGGCTGGGGGGTGGGGGTAGGAAGGGAAGGGGGGGGAGGTAGGCTGCTGCCCAGCAGGGAAGTGGATTTTTCTTTTGTTTGCAAAGAAGAGGGAGTTGAATCCCTTGTCCTGGAACGTTTCCCCACCTCAGCTCCTCATACTCTTCTTGCAGACTTCAAAATTTCCTCCCAAGCCCCTTTATTTTTCCCCCCACTAATAGCTTCCCCCTAATAGCATAAACTTTTCTCCAAACTCTTCTATCTCTCCTAAGCTTGCTGTACATACCCCCAAATTAATATAGTCCTTCCTCCCAAATGCGACCCCTCCTCAAATGAGACATTTGCCAGTGAATTTACGCCTTACCTCCACTACTACCATTATCCAAATAATGCCTTCAATAACTCTTCCTCATCTCAGGAGCAACCCCCTCCTCAAACCATATGAGTTTGCTCCCCAGTACCTAGGCCCCAGAACTTCAGTTCTCTTTACACTCTCCTTCTATACCTAGGCCCCAAAGCATTCCAAAACTTGAGCTCTATCCACATTCACACCCCTTAAGATGTCTGTAAACAGTTTAGCTCTCAAATGAAGGAATTTGACTGGAATTCTTCCCCTACACTGATACCTTTCTCAGAGTTATATTCCATGTCACCAAACAGTACTCACCAATCAGTCTCTGGCACCCCAAATTCTACTATAGACCCTACCCCAGTCCCCACCCCAAACCCCAAAACTCTTGCTAAGTAACCCTGCCACCCATGCACCAGCTCCTTAGTTATCCTGTAAGCATTTTTTTCTCTTTCTTCAAATATGTTTGTCTTTCAGGCCCCCTCCCACCCTCCAATCTTTTGGAGGGGGAGGCAAGAGCCCTATAAATCCCCTTCCTATTGCCTTGATCTCTTTCAATGAGCTCCCCCCCCCTCCTTTTGACTGCCTGGAATCAAAGGGGGTCTCTGGGGAGTGGGCCATGGAGGAGGTAAAGGGGAAGAATCAAAGGTATTTGGAAAATCCCGATTTCTCTTAGGGCTGAGCAACACAGAGCACTGGGCCATGGATCAAAGAGAAGTGGAGGCCAAAAAGCATGTGAAGAGGGAAGATAAACTCTCTTTGCTCAAAAAGGCTGGGATGGAAAGGGAAAAGGCTTGTGGGGAAAATTGGGGGGAAAGAATGAGAGAGAGAGAAAAGGAGGGAGAGGGAAAGTGAAAAGAGAAGAAAAAAGGGCCTCAGGAACTAGAAGAAAGAAATAGAAGAAAAAGGAATGTAGTTGTCAGATGGTAGATGAAAGAAATGCACAATATGAGGGGAATAGAATTGAGTATTGAGAGAGAGGAGCTAGACATAGGAAAGGGAAACAGAGAATGGGAGAGAAAGAGTAGTGAAAAGGGAGACAGAAATGACAGTTCCAAGAGAGGCTGAGGCATAGACAGAGACTCTGTTAGAGATGAGATACACAGAGATAGAGAAAATTACTGACAGAGATGGTGTATAAATTAGAGACAGGAAAAACTCTTTCTGAGGGAAACAATGGAGGGAGGAGACCTCTACCTTCCTCCAATCCACTTCCCAGAACCTGTCCCTAGCTTTCTCTAATATTCCAATCACCCCTGGAGGGTTGCTAGGCGGCTTTGCCTTAGGATGGTGGGGCTTCCAAGTGACTCAGAGCCAGAGAGAGAAATCCCTTTCCTTGGTAGGAGAAGAGAGTTGAGTGAAAGGGAAGAGGCTATCTCATTCACCTTTTCTGTCTCTCCTTCAGGCCCTGTCCCTCTTCCTGGACTCAAGTGGCTTGCCCTTCAAATCAACTAACTATCCTCTGCACCCTCTACTGTTCCCAGGGCCCTTGGAGGCATTTTGCTCCAACTAGCCAAGCAATTCAAAGGGGATTTCCCTCCCTACCTTTTTTCCTTCCCCTCCCCAGCCTAGGGCTCTGCAGTTTCTATTAATCTCCTCCTTCCGCCAGCCCCGCCTCCACCTCCTCTCCTAGCTGCAGAAGCAAAGCCAGGTGTGTGTGTGTGGGGGGGGGAGGTGGGGGGGGCTTTCTTCATCTCCTCCCCTTTTCCTTCCCATAACCAGATCCAGATGTGAGGCCCCAATAGGGGGACCAGGGCATGAAACCCAAGCATCTAGGCCCTACTTGGAAAATGAGAGTTGATCCTGATGGGGAAAGGGACTTTTTTGGGGGGGAGGGGGTGTCCCAGTGGGGGAGCAATACTTGAAAGGGAAGAACTACTGTCTGAAGGATGGAATGTCTATGTCTTGGGTGGGGGGAGTAGGACATGAGGAGAGAGAAGTGGAGGCTGTGAGAGTGGAACCTGGATCCTGAGAGAAGAGGGAGGGTGATGTTCCCTTTTGATCAGCCCTTTGCCCTACAAGGGAGGGTTCAATGTCTTATGGGTCAGTGAATCAATTCTATTTAGCTAAATTCAACAAACATTTGTTAAGCATCTTGTGCTAGACACTGGCAATATGTTTAAAAGATTTTTTTTTTTAATGACAGACCTTGCCCAGTCTCCAAGAGATTACGTTTTACTGGTGAGATTGGGTGAAGGGTGCTTGATGGTCCTAATTGAACACCTTCCTAACCTGCTGCTTTCTAGACTTAAAGGCTCTCTTCCATGATCCACCAATGTAGGGAAGAAGGCCAGGATCTTGGGGATCCCTCAGGGGTGAACCAGGCATTTGCCAGCTGTTAGGGGTGGAGCTGGCAGTCAAAGACAGAAAAGAAGACCAGAGGGTGAGGGGGAAAAAAAAACAGGATTAATTCCCACCCCCACCTCTGCAACTTCATTTCCTTTGTCTAATAAAACCCAACTAAATTAGAATTGTCAGGTTTCATCTCCCTCAGAACCTTTACCCCCATAGAGATAAGTGGGTCCATCTTTCCTGTCCCCCAAATTCCTTGACCTTGATTTTGCCTTTCTATCTTTCCTAGAGACCCTCCTGAACACAAAGCTGGAGACGGCAGATCTGAAATGGGTTACTTATCCTCAGGTGGAGGGACAGGTAAGAGCCAGGGCCAAGGACATGGAAGGAGATAGGAAAAGGAGACCCCCTCATCATAGGTGTCCTTTTCTCTTCTTCCTCTGTGCTCTTTTGATGGGTAATCTCATCCACTCACAGGAATTCATTTACCCTCTCTCTATGCAAATGATTCTCAGATCTGTCCAGCCCTAACCTCTCTCCTGACAGTCCACTATCACACCTCCAATTGCATATTGGACATCTCACATTAGGTTTCCTGTAGATATGCCAAGCTTAGCACATCCAAAATTAAACCTGGTTGCTGAGGCTTCCAACCTCAGAGCTGAGATGACATCCTAAACTCATCACTCTCTCCTACCTTGCCACCCCCCCCCCGCCCCATTTCTAATCTATTCCCATGTCTTGTTGATTCTATCTTCCTGGCATTTCTTGTATATATCCCTTTCTTTCTACTCACATAGCTGCCACCCTGGTGTAGGCCCTCATCACCTCACACCTGAACTATTTCAATAGCCTTTTAGTTGATTTTCCTGACTCAAGTCTTTCCCTACTCTAGTCCATCCTCCACCCAGCTGTCAAACTGAAGAAGGAAGGAAGGAAGGAAGGAAGGAAGGAAGGAAGGAAGGAAGGAAGGAAGGAAGGAAGGAAGGAAGGAAATAAGCATTTATTAGGTCCCTACGATGTGTGAAGCACTGTGCTAAGTGCTTTACAATTATTTTTCTTATTTGATAGTTACAACAACTCTGGGAGGTAGGTGTTATTATTACACCTATTTTACAGTTGAGGAAACCGAAGCAAACCATGACATTACATGATTTGCCCTGGGTCACATAGACAACAAGGATCTAAGGTCAGATTTGAACTCAAATCTTCCTGACTCCAGACCTAGCAGTCTATCTACCATGCTACCTTGATGCCTAAAGTATGTCTAATCGTGTCACTTATTAGTCAACTCCAATGGCTCCCTATGACCTTTGGGATCAAATGTAAAATCCTCTGTTTGCCTTTTAACACCCTTAATAACCTGCCCCCTTTCTATCTTTCCAGTCTTCTGGTCCTTTATACCTCCCTTCCATGTACTCTGGTCCAGTGACACAGGCCTCCTTGCTGTTCCTCATACAAGACACTCCATCTCCTGACTCTCCGAATTTCATTGGCTGTTCCCATCTTTGGAATGCTCTCCCTCCTCACCTGCCTCCTGGCTTCCCTGGCTTTCTTCAAGTCTCAACTAAAATCCCACCTTCCTCAGGAAGCCTTTCCGGATTCCCTCTTAATGGTAGTGCCTTCCTTCTGATATTATCTCCAATTTATCCTGAATATATCTTGTTTGTACATAGACATTTTCATGTTGTCTCCCCCATCAGACTGTGAGCTCCTTGAGATCAGAGACCATTTTTTGCCTTTTTTTTTAATCCCTAAAGTTTAGCACAGCTCTTGGCCCATAGAAGGTACTTAACAAACTTCTTGACTTGACTTGAAGAAGGGATTATGGGGTGGAGGGATGAAATTTACAGGATAAAGACACATCTTACCCCCTCAACCCTCCAAGTATTTATCTCCTAAGCTTTCCTACCATTAGTCTCCCTGGCCTAGTCTTTTGGCTCTTAGATCCTCAGATTCTCAGATATCTCTTCTCTCCCAACTTTCACTTTCCCCTGTTCAGTCTTCTTCACTCTCTCTTTAAAGGCCGACCCAACCGGCCCTGAAATTGCAACTGTTGAGCCTTGGCCCTCTAACCTCTTACACATGAACCTTTGATCTAAGCTTCTGCTACCATCTTGCCATGCATAGACCTTTGATCCAGATTCCCTACCAGATGGTCTGAGAGGCCCAATCCTTTTTTTTTTTTTCTTTTTGGTGAGGCAGTGGGGTTAAGTGACTTGCCTAGAGTCACACAGCTAGTAAGTGTCAAGTGTCTGAGGCCGGATATGAACTCAGGTCCTCCTGACTCCAAGGCTGGAGCTCTATCCACTGTGCCACCTAGCTGCCCCCCAATTCTCTTTGCTACTTCTGTTCCCTTCCCTTTCCCACATTCCCATTGCCTCTACTCATAGCACCTCTTCTCTGCATAGTGGGAAGAGTTGAGCGGACTGGATGAAGAGCAGCATAGTGTTCGGACATATGAAGTATGTGATGTACAGCGGCCACCGGGGCAGCCCCATTGGCTTCGAACAGGTTGGGTGCCCCGGAAAGGGGCAAGAACTGTCTATGCCACCTTACGGTTTACCATGCTGGAATGCCTATCACTGCCCCGGGCTGGGCGTGCCTGCAAGGAGACTTTCACTGTTTTCTACTATGAGAGTGATGCTGACACTGCTACTGCCCACTCACCGTCTTGGATGGAGAACCCCTATATCAAGGTATCTAGACCCTGAAGCATTGAATACATAAAGGTTGGGGAGTGAGCTGGCAAGTAGGGAATGGGGGAGAGGGAGGGGACTATGTGAAATTAACAGATCTCTCCTTTCTAAATAGAGCTTTATTTAGGGGAAAACTAGGGGACTAGGGAAGCCCGGTGCCTTGGTCTTGGGAAGGGAAGGAAGACTTGGGTGGGAGGGGATGAGTGAAGGGGATGTTGAAGATGAAGCTAGAGTCTGGAAGGGGTATGAGAGAAAAACAATGCAGGACATGGACTCCAGAAGAAGAATGGGGTCCTAGGGAGAACTCAGAACAGAACTGGGGCATTGGCAATAGTATACATGAGTCCTGTGAAACAGTTACAGATGTAAACATTGCATCCCCCTCAAACTTGGATAGGTGGACACAGTTGCAGCAGAGCACCTGACTCGGAAGCGTCCAGGGATTGAGGCAACTGGGAAGGTGAATGTGAAGACCCTGAGACTGGGCCCTCTCACCAAGGCTGGTTTCTACCTGGCCTTTCAAGACCAGGGTGCCTGCATGGCCCTGCTATCCCTCCACCTCTTCTATAAGAAATGCCCCCAGCTGACCGTCAACCTGACCCACTTCCCTGAGACTGTACCTCATGAACTAGTGGTGCCGGTAGCTGGGAGCTGTGTGGCAGATGCTGTCCCAGCCTCTGGCCCTGGTCCTAGCCTCTACTGCCGGGAAGATGGCCAGTGGGCAGAGCAACCAGTCACTGGGTGTATGTGCTCTGCTGGCCACGAAGCAGTTGAAGACAACACCAAATGCCGAGGTGAGGGTTGTTCCCATATGTTGCTCACCCCAACCCCTGGCCCCACCTTTCTTTTATCCATAAGCAGGCAGTGTGGTGTAATATAAAGAGAATTGGACCTGAGTTTTGAGTCTTGACTGTGCTATTTATTAGCTATGGGATCCTGCGGAAGTTACTTTCCCATCTTTAAGATTAATAGGTTAGAACTCGTGATTTCTGAAGTCCTTGCAATCTCTAATCTAGGGTTCTACGACTCCCAGAATTCGTCCCTCTTAGTTCCTACAGCTCTTCTGTTTCTATATCTAATGGTCTCCCCTCTCTCAGGTTTTCTAGCCTTTCTTTTCAGGAAGTATCCCATGAGATCTACTTTCTTACTATAGCCTCAATTGGAACAAATGGAATACAGTAAATTCCCTTTCTTTTGGAACTTCCAATGTTTCCACGATGCATGGATTCATCAACCATAACTCTCTTAATTGATTAATTACATTACAATTAATTAATTACAATAATACTACATTCATGTAGCATGTTAAGATTTACAAAGCACGTTATGTATATTCTCTCAAATCATCTTCACAACAGCCCTCAAAATAGGTGCCATTATTATCCTCATTTTATAAAAAAGGAAACTGAGACTCAGTGAATAAGTGCCCAGGGTCACATAGCTAATAAGTGTCTGAGGCCAGATTCAAAATTCGTGACTCTAAGTCACCTGTAATCTTCCTCTAATCTTTCCTCTCTCCACTTTAGCCTCTTTCTCAAGCCTCAACCACATTCTTACATCCCTTTCCCTACCTTAGAGAATTTTAACCTAAGCACAAAGAATTTCATCAGGTCTTGACCAGGATTGGGGTCAGGGGACAAAAACCTTGTGGACCTAACTTATTCAGTATGACCTCTGACTACTTTTCTTTTTTTTTTTTTCTGTATATTTTCTCTTTATAGGTGAACACCTTTTCCCCTCTCTTTCTGGGTTCCTGACCCTCTCCCTTCTCTTCTCTACTATTGGCTGGTATTCATGAAACTTTGGAATCAGGTGAACTGTATTGGGGAGTAGAAAATGGTTTTGGTGATTAGTTGCTTTTCTTCCACAGCCTGTATGCAGGGAGCCTTCAAGCCTCTTGCAGGAGAGGGGTCATGCCAGCTATGCCCAGCTAATAGCCAGTCCAACTCCTTTGGCTCCACCATTTGCCAGTGCCGCATTGGCTACTTTCGTGCCCCCAAAGACCCCCTGGGAGCTCCTTGTACCAGTAAGTAACTGGGGCCCAGAAATCTGATGATGCCTTGGCATCATCTTTAGAATTGTTGTGGGGGGAGGGGTTTGAGCAAGGTGATCTCTAACAGACCTCTTCAGGAGTCAAGCATTTTGTCCCTCAATCATAAAAAATTGAGCAACACACACCACCTATAGCTCCATTCAGTTCAACTCAACCAATCTTTATTAAGCATTTACTATTTAAGGTTTTGTGCTTCATAAGAAAGCACACTGACTTTTGTTTGTCTCTGCCCCTTTCTCCCTCTGTCTGTCTATCTGGTGGGATTATTTCTGTTTCTTTTTCTTTATGTATGTGTATTTTTCTCTCTGTTCCTCTATGTCTCCCTGTGAGTTGTTTATTTGTCCCACCGAATGTTACCTTTTGTCTTTGCCTCTGTCCTTACTTCTCTACGTCTGTCCTCCCTGTGTCCTTCAGCACCGCCCTCAGCCCCACGAAGTGTAGTGGCCCGTCTCAACGGCTCATCTCTTCGCCTGGAGTGGAGTGCTCCTCTTGAATCAGGAGGCCGAGGGGACCTGACTTATGCCCTTCGTTGCCACGAATGCCATCCACGCGGCTCTTGTGTACCATGTGGAAGAGATCTGACCTTTGATCCAGGTCCTGAAAACCTGGCAGAGCCCTGGGTAGGAGTTCAAGGGCTCCGTCCTGACTTTACCTATGCCTTTGAGGTCATGGCCATCAATGGGGTGTCCTCTGTGGCCCTTGGGCCCATTCCGGTGGAAGCAGTCAATGTCACCACAGATCGAGAGGGTAAGTTTGGGGAATTAGGGACTAGAGAATAGGGATAAATAAGCAGTGTGACGGGGCATGGAGAGACCAGGAGGAATGTAGGAAACTAGCAGTAAAAGACCGATTAGCAGGGACAAATGGGCTGAGTAGATGGGAGACCAGCAGAGTCTAGTTGGGTTGAGGTTATAACGGAAAAAAGGAGAACAAAGGTACTCAAGAGTGGAGATCTGTAGAGAGCTCAAGATTGACCTAGGGCTGAAGGACACAGAAGAGAGATCATAGCACTAGGCAGAGCTGAGAAAGAGATTATAGGAACAATGGGGAGACTGAAGAGATTGGGAAGGGCAAGGAAAGCACTTGGCAGATTAGGGGCAAGTTTGGAGTAAGGAAGGGCCTTAACTTGCCTGACCTGTTTCTCTCTAGTACCACCTCCAGTATCAGATATCCAAGTGACAGGAGCATCCCCCAGCAGCTTAAGCCTGACTTGGTCCATTCCCCATCCATCCAGTGGGGCTGTGCTGGATTATGA
>NW_020944975.1:897536-971152 GCF_900497805.2 Vombatus ursinus | reverse complement strand
CTTAAAACTGCAGTAAGACACCCTATATATAAAGAGCCTATTAAAGACATTATTAAATAAATAATTAATAACAATTAAGTAATAATATTATTAAAGAGCAGTTAGCAGATACATTTATTGAGTATCTGTTGGATGCAGAATATGCACTAAGGGATAGAAAAAAAATAGAAAACATAATCTTTGTCTGATAATCTAGCCTTAAGAGACAGGATGCATATGCTTAGAGAATCTAGAACCAGATTATCCAGTCTAGCCCTTTCGTGGATGAGGAAACCGAGGCTCAAAGAGATTAAGTGACCAGCCCAACATTAGTAAGCAGTAAGTCTGGAATTCAAACCCAGGTCCTTCAAATCTAGGGCACTCCTCTGCTCTCACATTGGTAAAATTATGCAAGTCTGGAACCAAGCAACAAAGTATAGGTTGAAAGGGAATCAGAATAAGAAAGGGATCAGCCTGGAATCATCTGGGGAAAGATTCCTAAATGAGGTGGATTTTGAGGTGGGTCTCAAAGGAAGTTGAGAGGAAGATGGATTTTCAGGGTAAAGGAAAGAGAACATTCCAAGAGTGGTGACTGATGGGTGTCTTAGTTAAGTCCTCCTGCCTCTTCTGATCCACTGCACCCTTGTCTTATTTCTCCCTCTCCCAATATCACCCTTCCACTTGTCAGCTTAATGATGGACAGTTCACAGCCATCCAGCTGGTGGGCATGCTGCGGGGCATCGCTTCAGGCATGCGATACTTAGCAGAGATGAGCTATGTGCATCGAGATCTAGCTGCCCGAAACATTCTGGTCAACAGCAACTTGGTCTGCAAGGTTTCTGACTTCGGCCTCTCCCGATTCCTGGAGGAGAACTCCTCTGACCCCACCTACACCAGCTCCCTGGTAGGTATAAGGAAGAGTCGAGGGAGGTGGGATGCCTGGGTATCTGGGGCGAGAAGGGGAGGGAATGAGGGCCAGGAAAAAGACATGGGGCCAAAGACTGAGGGATTTGATATTTAGGTTCAGGGGAAGGACTAGGAGCTGTGAGACACCTGGAAAGATGGAGAACAGATCACCTGGGTCTCTTGGTGAAGGAATATGGGCTGCCTGTGTGGATGTGGTTAGGGTTTAAAATTAGGGTTAGAATTGAAGTTAGGGAGCAGGTAACCTTGATGACAGGCAACAATTCACATTTTTGTAGTGTTTTAAAAGTTAACAGAGCACTTTCCTCATAACAACCCTGTAAGGTAACTAGTGTAAGTATTAGCAGCCCCATTTTACAGATAAGAAAACTGAGGCTCATAGAAGTATCACACGGACATATGCCAGAGCCTGAATTTTAACCAGGATTTCTAGGCTCCAAGTTCAGTTTTTTCTCCCAAACTCTTCTTCCACATTGCCTCTCTAAGAAGCCTAGGACTGAAGTTGAATGTCTGGGTTGTAGAAAGTAAGTCAGAGTTAGGTAGTAAGAGCTGGAGTTGGAGCCATCTCTCATGTTGCCCTTCTCATTCTTTTGTTCAGGGTGGCAAGATCCCCATCCGTTGGACAGCCCCTGAGGCCATTGCCTTCCGGAAATTCACATCAGCCAGCGATGCTTGGAGTTATGGGATTGTGATGTGGGAGGTCATGTCATTTGGGGAACGTCCATATTGGGACATGAGCAATCAAGATGTAAGTCCGTTTCCTCAAGATGTTCCCATTGGATATGTCTTACATGCCCTAAAATACATTATACAGAATTCTTCTGGAGATTTTCAATGTGATCTTTCCCTCCACCCTACAGCCATCTATCCGTCATTATTAAGCTGGGAGGGAAGAGAATTTTCAGAATGGTCTCTGCTGAAAAGAGGTGGGGTAGGTAGGAAGACATCTATGGTGTTAGGGATAGGATTGAATCTTCAGAGGTCCATAGGATTTAGAACTGAAAGGGACCTTAGCAATTATATAATCCAACCCTCTCATTTTACAGATGAGTAAACTGAGCCCCAGAGAAGTTAAGTTACTTGCCTAAAGTCATAAAAGTAGTAACAGAACCAGAATTCAAACCCGGGGATTGAACTGCATGGCTCCAAATGCACCACTCTTTCCTTTAGGGAAACAGAGGCTGGAGTGTAGGGTAAGAAAGGCTTTATATCTGGACCACAGTTCAAAGGCCATAGGAGGCATTTGAAGGGTTTCCCTCCATATCTATACTCGTCCCAAACAGTACACATAGATTGCTCATACATGACCATGTTCCCTCAATCTGCTGTGACAAATCTTCCTTCAAAATATTCACTGTTTTGATGTAATGATAAAAAAAAAATAATCAAAATATTCACTGTTCACCAGACCTCACTACTTCCTGACCATTTTTTTCCCCTCCTACCTGTCAGGTCATCAACGCCATTGAGCAAGACTACCGGCTACCCCCACCCTCGGACTGTCCCACCTCCTTGCACCAGCTCATGCTGGACTGCTGGCAGAAGGACCGAAATGCACGACCTCGCTTCCCCCAGGTGGTCAGTGCCCTTGACAAGCTGATTCGTAACCCTGCCAGCCTCAAAATTGTGGCCCGGGAGAATGGAGGGTGAGAACTCTGGTCTTCTATGGGTCTACCATCTGACATTCTACATGACTACTGGAGAACCTCCCTCCTCCAGAAAGATGCTTTGCTGATGTTGTATGGAACCATTCTCTGTCTACCTCCCGATACCTGGCCATTCGGCAATGTTCTATCATGCTATCCTCTGCTCCTTCCCTTTCCTTACTCCCAGTGCTAATAGTGCTCGGCCTTACATACCTCTCCTTTGCCCCACAGGGCCTCCCATCCTCTCCTGGATCAGCGGTTGCCTCATTTCTCAGCCTTTGGCTCAGTGGGTGAGTGGCTTCGGGCGATCAAGATGGGTCGATATGAAGAGAGCTTTGCAGCTGCTGGGTTTGGCTCCTTTGAGCTGGTCAGCCAGATCTCGGCAGAGTGAGTTGTGGGCCTGTGTGGGGAAGCAACAACTAGGGGAGGAATGGGGGAATGGAGGCATTGGGGAACCAGAAGAGTGTCAGAGGATTTGGGTAGAGTTCTTTGTAATTGACCTGTATGTAGTATTAGCTTTCCTTTTTGAGTAGAGATGATTGCTTTAACAGCAAGAACAACCTGACAATAGCATTGATAAAATCAAGCACATTGAGAGCTCCAGCCAACCCTGTGATTAAAAAAAAGATTCCAAAATCCTTAAAATCTGAACATCTAAGAATCATGGAGGAAATAACTTTAAGTGATTAATGATTTTTCACCTGCTCCTGTCTCCTTTCTAACTTGAGCTATTTTTGTTCCATTTAAATTTCTTCCCTGAATGTACGTTCTCCTTTTTCCTGGCTCCATCTTTCTTTTTCTCTTCTTTCCTCCTCTATGTCCCCCTTTCCCCCTGTTTCTCACCCTTTTCTTCTGTCCCTAGAGGAGGATGAGCAGGATGGTGAGGGGATTCAAACCCCAGGGCATTCAAAGAATGTTAGGGATATCTAGTCTTAAGAAGAGGAGACTTGTGGTGAGAGAGGTGGTATGATAGCAGCCTCCAAGTATTTGAAGGGCTGTCATGCAAAAGAGGATCTAGTTCAACTTGTTCTTCCTGGTCCCAGGAGGCAGGATTAGGATAAAAGGATGGAAGTTTCCAGGAGGGGCAGACTTGGAAGAACTTCTCAACAATTGGGGCTGTCCTTGGTGGAATGGGAGGTAGTGAGTTTTCCGTCCCTGGAGAAGTCAGAACCATGAAGAGGATTCATATTTTGGAGAAAGATTGGACAGGATGACCTCTGAAGCCCTTCTGTGCCTTAAGGACCCAGTACTCTGCTCCCTTTCTCTTTGTTCCCCATTTCTCCCTTCCCTTCCCCATTCCTTCTCCACAGTCTCTCTTCAGTTTAGGTCATAGGTCCAGCCGCCTTCATTTTATAGATGAGAAAACAAATTGTCGGAGAGGGTCATATCACTACTGGAAGAGCTGGAACAAGAACCTGTCTCTACTTTCTTTTACCTGCCTCTGCTTCACTCTTCTTCCCTATCTCTTCTCTCCTCTCTGAGAAGGCGCTTTCATTTTCTATCTTAGCTTCAGTTCTCCCCTTCCATCTTCTCTCTTAGTCCCCAGTAGAATCAGGCAAATCTGTCTTTGTTGGTCTTTGGTCAGTGAGCATTTAATTTTTTTTTTTTTGGTGAGGCAATTGGGATTAAGTGACTTGCCCAAAGTCACACAGCTAGTGAGTGTTATGTGTCTGAGGCTGGATTTGAACTCAGGTCCTCCTGACGTCAGGGCTGGTTCTCTATCCACTGTGCCACCTAGCTGCCCCAACAGTGAGCATTTATTAAGTGCTGCTCTGTGCCAGGGACTGTGTTAAATGCAGTTGATTTTCTTTTTCCATCTGTTCTCTTCCCTTAGTTTTTTTTTTTTTACCATCAGCTCCTTCCTGTTGTCCCCTTCTCCCTCCACTACTTTATGTGTGTGTCTCTCTCCTCTTTATTTTGGCCATGAGAAGCAGTGTGGTATAATGGAAAGAGCCCCAGATTTAGCATCAGAAGGCTCCAGGTGAAAATACTAGTTCACCCACTCATTACCTCTTTGACAAGTCCCTTCCTCTCTCTAGGCCTCAGTTTCCTTATTTGTAAAATGAGGAGGTTGCACTGGATTATTATCCAGTGTTTGCTCATGCAATGCTTCCACCCATTCCACTTTTCTAGGGACTCCCTCAGATATTGGACTTCTCTTTAACCCTACCTTCTCACCCCTGGAGTCAGGAAGACTGGAGTTCGAATCTAGCCTCAGATATTTACTAGCTGTATAGCCATAGGCTAGTTATTTAACTTCTGTCTGCCTCAGTTTCCTCAACAATAAAACAGGAATAATAATAGGTAGTACCTACCTCCCAGGGTTGTGAGGATAAAATGAAATAATATTTGTAAAGCACTGAGCACAGTGCCTGGCACGTAATAGGCACTTAACAAATGCTTGTTTCCTTTCTTCTGTCCTTCCCAGGCCAACCTGCTTGGATGCTTCCAGCCCCAAGAAAAAGTATAGATGTAGTGAGAAACTAGGACTTTTAAAGAAGGATACTGTCAAATTAGAAAATTCTAGGGTCACAACCAGGATAGTGTGGGATCTTAAGATGGTGTCATATAAAGATTTATTGAAGGAACTGGGGTTGTTTAGCCTGGAAAGAAAATAAAGGAGACATCCTCACATGTTTGAAGGTCTGTCACTTGGAAAAGGAATTAGATTTGTTTTGCGTGGCCCAAGAGGACTGAATTAGGAGCAATTATGGAAAGTTGGATAAATAAATACAAAGTTCCTCCCTCATTCAACCTGTAATTGAAACTCCTATTAATCAATACAAATCACCGGTAACTCTACAGGTTAGAGTACGTATTCTTAGTTTTTTAAACAGTTTTGATAACTGCATTTCGATATAATTGGTTTCCTTTATAATCATTTGCATTTTGTTTTATGCACTGTGGTGAGTAAAATGAAACTGAGGCCAAAAAAAAGGTTGGATAAATAGATTTCAACTTAATGTAAGGACAAACTTTCTAATAATTAGAGCTGTCTCAGTGTGGAAAGGACTGCCCTCAGGGAGAGTGGGCAGGTTAGAGGTCCTCAAACAGAGGCCAGAGAGGCATGTTGCTGTTGTGTAGTGGGGATTCCTTTACATATAAAGGTTAGATAAACTTTGAAGTCCCTTCTAATCTGAGATCTTATAAGAAATGACTAGCGAAGGTAGGATGAGGATTTCTGAGAGAGAATGCCTGTAATGACCTAATGACCTCTACTCCTCCTTTGCATAGAGATCTACTCCGGATCGGCGTCACTCTAGCTGGACACCAGAAGAAAATACTATCAAGCGTCCAACACATGAGATCACAGGCCAAGCCTGCAGCCCCAGGAGGGGCAGGAGGACCAGCACCCCAGTACTGATCCCCATTTCTTCTGCTGCTCCTCCCCAGGAGCTCACATCCCTGGAACAATCCCAGGAACCCAGGATTCCTAACCTGTTCTTCCCCAGCAGAGTTGAGGTGCCACCATACTCCTTAACCCTGCTGGATTGCACTTTGAACCCATGGGGGATGGAACTTTGGAGAGACCAGATTTGGGGATTCAGTCACATGGGAGTGTTCGAGGAGAGTTCGTGGAGCACATATCCACTTCTCCCAGGATCTCCCAGGCTTTCCTTCAGAACTGGTTATCGCTTGAGGGAAAGGAAACAAAAGTTATCCAATCTCCAGTCTCTTAACTCTTGCTCTCCACCCTATGGTTGGGAGAGAGGGGTGAGCATAGCTCCCTTTCAGGGTCCTTCTCATCATTGAACAGGACTCCTCAGGTGCTTCTCTCCCACCCCTAAGAGGCCATACTCCACACAGACCAAAGAGAGGACAGAGAGACAGTCCCATGATATCAGAAGTGGAATGATGTCGCAGGAGGCGGGAGTCAACTGTGAACATGTTGGTGTTGCATATGACATCATTTTCCTGGCTGTTTTGTTATCCTCCTAGAAGTGATATCGTCACCCCACTTCATGTTTTTTACCCTGTAAATGCCCCTACCCCACATCTGCTGCCTTCATATTGAAGGTTTTTTGTTTTTTTGTTTCATCTTTCTGTTTCTTCCCAGTTCTTGTCACAACCTGATGTCTCAGGGGACCTGTCTCCTTTGTTGTTCCTCTTTGTATGCCCAGACTGGGATAGGAGGTTACAGTGTACCTGCCTGATCTCTTGAACAGTACATTTGTCACAGCCCATCCTCCCAAGATGGGGCATCTCATTCTGGTCTTGCCTTATAAAGGGATTACCAGAAGAGGACAATGGGGAAGGGTTGAAGGGAAGGGCCCTGGCTGACAGAAGTTCCTTGGAGGGGTTCTTAAATTATAAAGATGTTGAGGGTGTTTTTTGTTTTTTGTATAAATAAAAGAAAACTAAGGAAATGGTGGACTCTGGGCTGACTTGGAATCACTGGATTCCAAGAGGATTAGTGTCAGGAAAGTGAATAAGAGTTGAATGAGGAACAGGGAAGAATTAAGGGCTAAACGTGGGTCCTTGAAGTTACTGGGCCAGAGAAGAAAGAACAGGAGCCTCATTTGTGAGCGTTTGGGGATGAGAATCTGCTAGGGAAGTAGAATGCTTGGGTTCCAAGCCCCAGGGTATTTGGGTTTGTGTGAATGAGTCATTGGCAGCTGCTCCTGAAGGCTCCAGTTCCTGCCAAGAGCCCTGGGCATCTCCGGGGTGGGGCCATCTTTCCCTCCTCCCCAGGCTGCCCCTGTCCCAGCAGGCGTCCTGTGAGAGAAGGGAGGAGAAATGCAGGGCCTAGCAGTCCAATTTAGCAGGCCCTGAGGGGAGGGGAAGGGGAATTTGGGGGGGACCCAGTCTAGAGTGGGGGGTTCAGGCAGCAGGGAAGACAGCTGTAGTCCAGATGTTGACAGCTGGGCTTTGCTGCAGAGGAAGGAGCAAAAGGGGTGAAATGAGAGGGGTGGAGTTTACCGTTATAAGGGAAGGCAGGGGAAACTAAGGAGTGGGGGTGGTAGTAGAAGACCTTGATCCCTGTTCTATCTTCCTGAGCTGTTCTTACCCTACCCGCTTGGGTCTAGGAGCATGATTTTATTCAGGAGGAAACCTTGGCTGATCCTCCCAGCCAATGATGAAGAGAGGAGGAAACCTGTCTGGAGGTTTCTTCTATTTTATTCTCCCCTCCCCTAGTTCTGCTCTGATCAGGCAGACAAAGTGGGGGCCATTCCCACTTTAGCATTTTCTTTTTCTGTCTCTCCTTACTTCTATCGCTGATAACTGACTTTGTTTCTAAGCGTTTTCTCTTGTTCTGTAGCTCTGCCTTTGTCTCTATCTCTCTCACTCCTTTTTGTATCCAGAGCTACGCTGACATTTGGGAATGGATCCCACTGATGAAGAAGGCCTTTGGGGAAGCCTGGGGAGGGGCAGGGCAGCGACTGTGAAGGTAATTGAGCTGTGGAGTCCCACTGCCATTTTTGCATCAAGGATGCCCCCTTGTGGTGTGTTAGGGCAACCCTAAATGCCCTTCCCTTCCAGGCATACTGACTGCTCCACAATTTTCCTCTCCACATATACACGTCCATTCTTTTAACCCAGGTATCTTTCAGCTACCCTTCCCACAGCCCCATTTTCCCCCTACAAAGATAAAATAACATTTGAGTCCCTGGTGAAAAGTGAAAGTCATACATGAAGGAAAACACAAGATAGAGAAATTATCCACACAGGGAAGCTGGGCCCAGTGAAGACTAGGTATCCTGGAAAAGTGGATGGAACGTAGGACTGGGCATCAAAAACAGCTGAGTTCAAGTCCTGATTCAGCCACTCACTAGCTGCTTTTAACTTTTCTGAGCCTCAGTTTCCTCAACTGAAAATGAAGATAATAATATCTACTTCTTAGTGTTGTTGTGATGATCAAATATGTGTTATATGTGAAGTTCTTTGCAATTGTCAAAGGGCTATATAAACGTGAGCTATTATTATGTATCCAGGCTGCTAGAAATTTGGTGCTAGAGGCCTCTTCCCTTTCTCTTTTCCTCTGAGTACATGACTCAGTCAGAAAGTCAAGGAGGAATCTAGAGGAGAAAGAAGGAGCAAGGGGTAGTGATCAAGGGTAGGAAGGCAGAGCACTTGTCCATGGATCAGTCTCTTGTCTCATCAGTGATGGTGGTACAGTGGTAGGCAGGAGAAACTTCCCAGGCTTCTATGTATATGCAGTCCACTTTAATTCCAAAGTAACCTTCCTGCCTCAGCCTCAAAGTGGGCTGCTTCTTGGGGCCAAGAGGAAGGAGAGCCAAATAAGGCTAGATGGCTGGGCTGTGGGAACCCCATTCTCCCCATTCTCTATCAGACTCATCTTCACTGAGGAAGAGGGATACTTCATCTAGAGTGGGGATTCGTAACCAGGGGTCCACCGCCCCAAAAAGGTCAATTTAAGGGAGTACATGAACTTAGATAGAAAAACAATTATATTCATACTTTCACTAATCTCTAACTGAACTTTATAATTTCCTTCAATTATGAGTGAATGCAACAAAAGTTTTTCTGAGAAGGGGGTCCATAATCAATTGGCTTCACTAGACTTCCAAAAGGGTCCATGACATTTAAAAAAAAAAAAGGTTAAGAACCACTACCTTAAAGGCTTAGAATTGGTAACTCTTGGAAAGGAATATGGAGAATAAAGGTGAAGGTATCTTCTAATATCCAGGTGTTTCGCCTCCCTCATATCCAGATTTCCTCTCTTCCCAAGGTCCCCTCCATTCTTGGCGTAGCTAACCCAACTTGGATTTACACTGGCATACCTAAGGTTCCCAGAGACAGTCATAACTATCATGTCACTACTCTCAAGGTTCTAGGGACAACCTTAGTGAGTATGTGTGTGGGGAGAAGACCTTTTACTATTCGGCACAACACATGAACCCCCAAGAAATTGGTCACCATGACGCTATTGTCTTAAACATGAAACATTTACTGAATAATAAAGTAAAAACAAAAATAATAACAAACAATCGCTAGACATCAAAAGCAGGAATAATCAAGACATCAACCCATCCATAAATTTGGGTCACAATCAATCAATAAACATTTATTAAGTGACCATTAGGGCACTAGGGCAGCTAGGTGGCACAGTGGATAGAGCACTAGGCTTGTAATCAGGAAGACTCATCTTCATGAGTTCAAATCTGGCCTCGGACACTTACTAGGTGTATAACCCTGGGCTTGTCACTTCACCCTGTTTGCCTCAGTTCTTCATCTAGAAAATGAGCTGGAGAAGGAAATGGTAAACCATTGCAGTATCTTTGCTAAGAAAACCCCAAATGGGGTCATGAAGAGTCAGATGTAATTCAACAACAAAGTGGTCATTATTATTTTTATTGTTTATGTTATATATTTTTTTAATATAATATGTCAGGCACTGTGCTAAGCACTGGGGATACAAAAAGAGGCAAGAGGGGCAGTTAGGTGGCACAGTGGATAGAGCACCGGCCCTGAAGTCAGGAGGACCTGAGTTCAAATCCAGCCTCAGACCAAACACTTGACACGTACTAGCTGTGTGACCTTGGGCAAGTCACTTAACCCTGATTGCCTCACTGAAAAAAATAAAATAAAATAAAAATAAAAAAAGAGGCAAGAGACAGTCTCTGCCTTCAAGGACCTTATAACCTAACATACAAACAAATATATAAAAAGCAAGTGATATACAGGATAAATAGGAACTAACTGGAACTAAGAAGAATTGTAGAAGTCTTCTTGTAGAAGGTGGGATTTTAGTTATGAATGAAGACAGCAAAAGGTTTCTGAGAAGGTGATCCATGGTCAATTGGCTTCATCAGATTTCCAAAGGGGTCCACAACGTGAAAAAAAAAAAGGTTATGGACCACTGCCCTAGAGACTTGAGTGTTGGTAGGTCTAGGAAAGGAATATGGAGATTAAAGATGAAGATAACCTCCTAATACCCAATTGGCCCTTAGTTGGCACTTAAAGAAAGCCAGAGAGGTCAGTAGTCAGAGCAGGGGAGGGAGAGCATTCCAGGCATGGGAAACCTAGAGATGGAGTGTCATGCAGTGTCTGTAAGGGAGAGTGGAAGTGCTTAAAGAAACCTATCAGGGAGACCCAAGTGGGGAAATCCTGAGTGCTCAGGGCAACTCACGACTCTGGACTGCTGGCTTTGATTGTCTTTAGTTCCTTCAGAAACAATCTGCATGACACAAAGCTGGTTGGCTCCTAGCTGCTCCTGTTCTGGTGATACTCATTCATTGCTCTCACGCCAATCAGCAAGGCCGTTCCTCTCTGCCAATCAGAAAGTTCCCAGCAAAACCTCTGAAGCTGTCTTGGAAGTCTTCAATGTTTTCTGTACCTTTTTTTTGGTGACTGTTTACACTCCCCTTACTCTCCTGTATCTCTTCCTATAACTTCTTTTCCGGGATTCTTAACAGTTGCTAATGCCTCAAATCAGAGGCTCCTAGTGTAATGAATCATCTTTAGGAGATGACACTCAAAAAAATCCTTCTGAGAAAAGGGGACACAGTGGATAGATCATGGGAGCCTCAAGGTAAGAAGTTGTTGTTTAGTCAATTAGTATCCAACTCTTTGTGGCCCCATTTGATATTTTCTTGGCAGAGATACTGGAATGGTTTGCCATTTTCTTCTTCAGCTCGTTATACAGATGAGCAAACTGAGGCAAACAGGGTTAAGTGACTTGCCCAGGGTCACAAAGCTAGTAAATATCTGAGGCCAGATTTGAACTCAAGAAGATGAGTCTTCAGGCCCAGCACTCTATCCGCTGTACTATGTAGCTGCCCCTAGTGCCTTGTTGAATGAATGCTTTTTTGTCCCCCTGAAAGATATGAATTCAATAGCACATATATAATTTTCCTCACACTCTCCAAACACTTAATTGGTTTGTAATATTTTCGGTTATAAACTTCAAAACTCTAAAATAGTCATATACAAATAAGCTGATGGACCACAATGGCCTGTAGCCATATTTATCTCAGTCCTTGGTCTACATTCAAACAGGTCCTTTCAGTAGTTCATCTGTGAGGGCAATTCTCTATCTAGTCTTCAGAATGATCAGTGTCTCTCCTCAACACTTAATCTGTTCCTCACAAGCTGATTTTTATCTTTTTTTCTTACACCAATGTTCTTTTTCTGGCTTTTTCTTTTTTTTTAATGGTAATTTTTATTTATTTTTTTTGTTTTCAACATTTACTTCCACAAGACTTTGAGTTCCAAATTTTCACCCCATATCGCCTCTCCCTCACCCCAAGATGGCATGCATTCTAAATACCCATTCCCCTAGTCTGCCTTCCCTTCTATCTCTCCCCCCCTTCTCTTATCCCCTTCCGCTTCAATTTTCCTGTAGGGCAGGATAGATTTCTGTACCCCATTTCCTGTATTTCTTATTTCCCAGTTGCATGTGAAAACATTTTTTTTAAACATGTGTTTCTAAAACTTTGGGTTCCAAATTTTCTCCCTTCCTCCCTCCCCACCCACCCTCTTTGATAAGGCAAGGTTATATATGTGCAGTTATGCAAAACACTTCCATAGTAGACATGCTGTGAAAAACTAACTCTATTTCCCTTAATCCTATCCCACCCCCCCATTTATTCTATTCTTTCTTTTGACCCTGTCCCTCCTCAGAAGTATTTGCTTCTGATTACTCCCTTTCCCAATCTGACCTCCTCTCTATCATTCCCCTACTCTCTTGTCCCCTTCCCCCCCTATTTTCCTGTAGGGTAAGACAGATTTCCATACCTAATTGAGTGTGTATGTTATTCCCTCCCTAAGTCAAATCCTAGAGAATAAGAGTCACTCATTCCCTCTCACCTTCACCCATTTCCCCTTCACTGTAAGAGCCTTTTCTTTTCTGGTTTGTTTTTTGTTTTTTTTTGTGGGATAATTTACCCCGTTCTACCTCTCCCTTCTCCTTCTCCTAGTATATTCCTCTCTCACCCCTTAATTTTATTCTCCAGATATGACCCCTTCATTTTCAACTCACCCTGTGCCCTCTATCTATATCTATATATACATACATATAATTTTTTCCCCTCCAACTACCCTAATACTGACAAAGGTCTCATGAGTTACAAATATCATCTTTCCATGCAGGAATGTAAACAGTTCAACCTTAATAAGTTTCTTATGATTTTCTCTTTCCTGTTTACCTCTTCATGTTCCACTCGAGTCTTGTATTTGAAAATCAAATTTTCTATTCAACTCTGGTCTTTTCATCAAGAATGCTTGAAAGTCCTCTATTTCACTGAATGACCATTATTTCTCTTGCAGGATTATACTCAGTTTTGCTGGGTAGGTGATTCTTGGTTGTAATCCTAATCTTCTTTGCTCTCCGGAATATTATATTCCATGCCCTGCGGTCCCTTAATGTAGAAGCAGCTAAATCTTGTGTTATCCAGATTGTGTTTCCACAATACTTGAATTGTTTCTTTCTGGCTGCTTGTAATATTTTCTCCTTGACCTGGGAACTCTAGAATTTGGCTACAATATTCCTAGGAGTTTTCCTTTGGGGATATCTTCCAGGAGATCGGTGGATTCTTTCAATTTCTATTTTGCCCTCTGGTTCTAAAATATCAGGACAGTTTACCTTGATAATTTCTTGAAAGATGATGTCGAGGCTCTTTTTTTGATTGTGGCTTTCAGATAGTCCAATAATTTTTAAATTCTCTCTCCTGGATCTATTTTCCAGGTCAGTTGTTTTTCCAATGAGATATTTCACATTGTTTTCTAATTTTTCATTCTTTTGGATTTGTTTTACAGTGTCTTGATTTCTCATAAAGTCACTAGCTTCCAATTGCTCTATTCTCATTTTTAAGGAAGTATTTTCTTCAGTAATCTTTTGGACTTCCTTTTCCATTTGGCCAATTTTGCTTTTTAGGGCATTCTTCTCCTCATTGTTTTTTTGGACCTCTTTTGCTATTTGGGTTAGGCTAATTTTTAAGGTGTTATTTTCTTCAGTATTTTTTTGGGTCTCCTTTAGCAAGCTGTTGACTTGTTTTTCATGATTTTCTTGCATCACTCTCAGTTTTTCCTCTACTTCTCTTACTTGCTTCTCAAAATCCCTTTTGAGCTCTTCCAAGGCCTGGGACTGATTCATATTTTTCTTGGAGGCTTTGGATGTAGGAGCTTTGGCTTTGTTGTCTTCTTCTGGTTGTATGTTTTGATCTTCTTTGTCACCAAAGTAAGATAATATAGTCTGATTCTTTTTGCACTGCTTACTCATGATCCTGGCCAATTACTTGAGTTTTAAACTCTTTGTTAAGGTAAAAGTCTGCTTCTAATGTGAAGAGTGTACTGTCCCAAGCTTCAGGGGGTTGTATAGCTGTTTTCAGAGATACTTCTAGGGACCTGTAAATTTTCAGTTCTTCCAAGGTGGTGTGATAAGGGGCGAGGTGTTGCCTCTCCACCACCACAACAAGTTCTACTGCACCAGAGTTCCTCCTCACCCCAGGACCACCCCTCAGAACTGTGACCCAGATCCAAGCATGGGCAGAGCAAGAGATTCCTGCCTCAGCACTGGCAAAGAGATTCCTGCAATCCCCCTCTGATCAGCCACTCGATTCCCCCTCAGTCTGTGGGCAGGAAGCTCAGGAAAAAGCCACGGCCACAGCACTCAAGACTTGTGGCTAAGACCTAGCTCCTCTCTCACCAAAGTAACAGACTTTTCCCACTGACTTTCTAAGTTGTCTTTGGCGTTCAGGGGTTGAGAAGTCTGGAAACCACTACAGCTGCCAGTGATTCAATCCTCTGAGGCCTGTTCTAGGATCACTGTGGCCTGCGCACCCATGCCAAACTGCACTCCTCTCCCCGCCAGGCGCGATATACCTTTCTGATCAATCATCCAGGCAGTCTTTGGCTGGAAATTTGTTTCACTCTGTCTTTTTGTGGGTTCTGCTGCTTTGGAATTTGTTTAGAGCCTTTTTTTAGGTATTTGGAGGGCTTTGGGAGAGAGCTCAAGACAGTCACTGCTTTCCCTCCGCCATCTTGGCTCCACCCCTCCTGACTCCTTTTTCTGTCTTTTTCAACACTCACACTGTTCACATATGGAAGTGGGCATCATCTTGCATCAGGATGCATATATCCTTCCTCTTAACCCTATTCCCAGCTTTCCCTTTCCATTCAAGAGTTCCCTCTTTGTACCTGAATATGGCATGGCAGGGATCAGCAGAACGATACAGAAAGCAAGGAGCTTCATGATTGTGAGATGGTGTGAGCTAAGGGCTAGCTCAGGATTTTGAGGTATGGCAGTAGGATGCCCAGGTCTGTAAAGTTGGCAGAGATGGTCTTGATATCCCTGACCTGAGTTCAGGTTCCTTTTATCAAGGGCTTATCTCCCAGTCTCCATAGTAACTAGAGCAATGGATGAGAGCAGAGAGATGAAGACACGCAACAGGATTAGAAGTATGCTTTCTTACTGAGGGAGAGGGGGAATATCTCACTGCCCAGTACTCAATACTATCATCAGGGTGGTGTTCAACCCAACCTTTGAGTCTTCTCCTCAGGATCACAGCTAACTATCCCTGATTGAGGAGGTCAGGGATAGCTGGGTCCTTGAGGGAAGCAGGTCTAGAGCAGCTCAAATGGAAGGATCTGCTGAGGAAAGGTTACTATGGTCTAGTGGTTTGGAGAAGAAGAAGTAATAGTGTCCTTTCTCCCAAGTCTTAGAAGTTAGAGCTCTGTCTCATGCTCCACCTTTCTTCTAATATCTTCCCTCATCCCCCAATTTGATACCAAAGTTCCTAAATACATGTAAATCTCTCTGTATATGTATATACATATATATATATATACATGTACATATAGGCATATACACATGTATATGTAGACATATTTAGGAACTTTGGTATCAGGTATACGTATTGTGTGTATATGTACATATACCTATATATACATGTGTTCACATATACATGTATATATATGCACATATAACATATACATACATACATATCCTCAGGTTACATATACACACATATATGTATATATATTTCTAGATGTAGAACTTTCTCCCTTAACACCCCAGACTTGAAACACATATTCACATCCCTCCCAGAATAATATAAAGAGCCATGTTTTATAAATAAATATTTTCTTTTCCATACTCAGAACTTATTGACCTTCATAGTGCACTTAGGAGCAATACATGAAGGAGGCACCTGCTTCTCAACCTTTGGACCCCTAACTGTGCTTAAGGACTTTCTAGGCCTAATTTTTGTCACTTTCATCAGATGATTGGCTTTGTTTTTGATTTGAATTTCTTTCCTGGTAGAAAGTAGGGAATAGACACAAAGGTAAGTTGATAGGCCTTCTCATGCTGAGCCTCTAGCCTCATTTTCTTGGTCCATCTTTGTCTCCCCAATTATCCCCATGCTCTTCTTGTAGATACAGATACTGGCCACACCTAGTATGACCACTGCAACATACATCAGCACTCACCAGCAGGATGCTGAGGTTAGCTGATATAGTCTGGAGATTGAGGGATATCAATTTATACATAATTTATACATAAAATTTACATAATTACCTAATTACAAAATTACATAAAATTATACATAATTTATACATAAAATACATAAGACCATAGTACTCAGAGCTAGAAGGAAACTTAAGTATCATCTAATCCAATCCCTTCATTTAACAGAGGAAATGAGGCCTGGTGAGGTAAAGTGACTTACCCAAAGTCATACAGGTTTGTTAAAAAAAAAAAAAACACAAAAGTAGTAGGATTAGAATTCAAAGCCAGGTATTTTGACTCTAAATCCAGTGTTCTTTTCACTATATATCTCTACTTCTTTTTATCCCCTATTATGTCATAAGCCTCTTGAAAGTGAAATGTTTTAACTATGTATCCTCAGCTCCTTGGAGCCCTTGATATAATAGATATTTAATAAATATTTGTTGAACTGACCTGAATTGAAGGGTAGGAAGAATCAATAGGAGATGCTCTGTTCTGTTTAGTCCTCTTGTTCCCAACCCACTAGGAAAACTTTTCCTATTAGCCTCTAGAAGCAGTTAGTTCTTCGTCCAGGGGAGATATTAGTCCCAGTGGCTTGTGAAGAGTTGAAGTGGTTGTAGGGTTTGGATTGAGAGGCTCTTTGTGCTTCAGAACATGTAGAGGTTCTAATATCATTGGTGGCCTCCTTATTCAGCTGATCCTCTGACCTGGGCTGTCATCTGGTAGCTCATTGAAATTTTAGTCCTTAATAGGTAGAAATGGGAAAAGGAAGATTAGGAAGTCAGTGGATAGGTAATAGGGAATGGAACATGGCAGCAGTGGTAGGACATAAATTTCAACAGGGAAGTGGAGACTTAGTTGACAGTGGAAGACTGAACTAGGATTCTTTGATTTAGGAAAGGAGAAGAGAGAAAAGGATTTGGTAAAAGGAAGAGAAAAGGGGTGTACGGAATTATAATTCCCATAATCCTCTTAAAGTTACCATCTGGGAACTTATTGCTATCCCCAAAGCTCATGAGATATATAGTTTTAAAGTTCCTGATGGAATAAAGTTTGAGGGCTTGAAAATGTTGGGGAAATGTTTTCACCTGAGAGGATAAGGTTCACACTTGCAGGTGAAGTTGGGTAATATAAGGGTGATTCCTGCCTGGAGGGGAGCAAGAGAAGAAGTCATGAGACTGAACACTCTCTTCTCTGAATGAGAGAGACAGATAGACTAAAATTTTATCCATCTGCTCTTTTATATATTGCTAGTCTAAGGAAATGTTTCTTTTAGGTCCCAGCAACTTTCCCTTGAAAGAGAAGGGGTTAACCCAAAATTACATCCATGAGCTCAACTCCTTCCTCACATGCCAGTTGCACAAAAGACCGTCACAAATAGTGAGTAGCTAGTAAATCCATTTACCCAAGCAGATAGCAAACAGAAATTGAAGAAGTTATAGATTAGAATTAACCAGAAAATACAGAATGAATGAGCTTTCCCACTAGGAGCAAGACATCTCAGCTCAACTGAGAGAGAAACTCTGATCCCACCCAAGGGGAAATTCCTTGAAGTATCTATGCAGGCAAACTGGAAATCAGTAACATGTTGAGAAGTAGGTCTAAGTAGGCAGCATCAGTGAAGGAAAGGTTACTAAGTTTGGAGTGGGACTAGAGGGGAGAAGTAATAGTGTTCTTTGTCTGGAGTCTCAAAAGTTGGTTATATTCCCTGCTCCCCTTTCTTCCACCCCTTCATCCCTCAACTTGACATCAAAGTTTCCTACATGTTTTTTTTTTTTTCTCTATCTGGAGTCAGTCCCAAAGAAACTCTGGAAACAAGTTTGTCTCTTTCAAAGAAGAAATGGAGAATTTCTTCAAATTCTCCAAAGTTCTTGCATCAGTTCTTTCCCTCACATAGACAGGCAATGCCTGGTATTCATTCTCTCCAACAAAAAGGATCTTATTCAAATGCTCCAGACTTGAAACTTGGGTTATTCCTGAGGGGAACAGGAACTCCCTGGGACTCAGAGAAGACCTCTCTCCAGTAACCAATTTACATTTGCAGGTAAAGTTGTCTCTTTTCTGCTCCTGACACAATCCATCATTCTTGCAAAGATTCTACCCACTGAGGCTCTCTGGAGACATGAGGATAGAGAATGACTAAGGCCATATGGGTAGGAAATAATGGGAGTACTTAGGGGCCTTAGATTGAAGGGAAGATTGGATTGTAAAGGCATCTTTTGAATGGAGATAGTGAGGAAGCCACTCTAGACACAGGGGGTAAAAAACAAGTGGGCCTTCCCTGGAGAACTCTCAACCCAGAGGCCTCATTATCCTCTTCCCCATTCCTCTGTTCTCCTTATTTGTCCCTGCCATGTGTACTCTCTCTCTCTCTCTTTCATTCTCTCTCTCTCACTCTCTCTCTTTCTCTCTCTCTTACACACACACACACACACACACAGCACATGTGTGCATGCCTCAGGGTAAACTCACCAGCAAAGTGAGTGACAAGGAAATATAAGGCTTTAAAAAAGCACCAAAGATTTCAAGAAAGAGAAAATTCGGTTAGAAACCTAGAGCACCAGCAGAAAAATCATTACTAGTAGAAGATACTAAAATTATAAGGGAAGAGGAGTACCAAAATATCCAAAAGATTACAAACCTCTCTAAATACATTTTGCAGCAAGCTGTTCCATAATGTTTCAAGTGAGAAGTAAAAATCTTGAGGTAAGGGATTTTCAGAAGGGAGCAAATGGCAGAATTTAACAACTGCATAGCATAAATAATTAGCATAATAGAAAAACTTGATTCAAGTTTTGCTTTTTTTTTTTTTTAGAACACCAGATTTGAGAATACCAATATTCTGAAATAAGGACAATTCGGAAAAGGAAAATGAAAAAGGAAAGCAAAAAGCAATAATGTTACCTAATTTTCATATAAACAAAAGCCACTGATCTTGAAGACAGTTTGCATAGCTGCAACCTAAGAATCATAGTGTTCTAGAACAATACAAGTCAAAAAATCAGAACACTATGATATAAGAAATAATACATAATGTAAGAAAGTGTCTACTAATTCTGAATACAGAAAACAAAGCACAAATCAAAAGAACCCTCAGATGACTTCTAGGGAAAACAACAATTTACCTTGTGTTTCAAAATCCAGGACATCTAGTGGTTAAATTTGACAATTTCAATGACAACAAATTTTGCAAATAAAAAAAGGGAAGACATTCATATATGAAGGAAAGGAAATTCAAATGCTTCAATGTGTGTGTGTGTGTGGGTGGGTGTGTGTGTGTGCGCACGTGGGTATGCAGTTGTGCTCAGTCTTCTTTTTTCTGGTTCAAATGAACATGACCTCCACTGGATACTTCTTCCTCTGCACTCCTTTCTCCATGACTATATAGTCTTCATTTTATACATCTTTTTTATGCAATAGTGTTTTCCTGTCCCTTCTTCCTTCTTTCTTTCCCAGTGTAGTTCTTTATCCATTTTTGTTTTCTCCTAAGACCATTAAAAAAACCCACAGACTCCTTGCATTAGAACCTTTCTTCTTTATGACCTTTAATTAATTATATTAGTTATATGTTAGATATGATAAGATATAAACATAGCATAATATAATATAAATTACACATATGTTAGATAAACACTTTATTCTCACATGTTCTTTTAAAATTACATTTTCAACTACTATTTCAGTTATATTACACATTATATATTATTTATGTATTACATGTATAATATACTATGTAAAATATAATTATGTTGTGCTGTATTTATATTGTATTATATTATATTACATTGCATTATACATTAGTGAAAACATTTGTTCCTTATCTCCCATTAATATGTAAATAGTTAATTACCACATATTGTTTTCAGTCATTTCAGTTTTATCCAACTCTTGGTGACCCTATTTGGGATTTTCTTGGTAAAGATACTGGAGTGGTTTACCATTTCCTTCTCCAGCTCATTTTACAGATGAAGAAATGGAAGCAAACAGGGTTAAGTGACTAGCCCAGGGTCACACAGCTACTAAGTGTCTGAGGATGAATTTGAACTCAGGTCTTTCTGATTCCAGGCTCAGTGCTCTATCCACTATACCACCTAGCTTCCCTATATGTGGGAATCTCCACATAGTCCTTTTCATATATACAAATATATGTACCTTTTTTGTTTCCCTTGACATCTGAATTCCTGTTTCCAAATGTCTACTCAATTCTAGTTATTTCCCCAGTAATGCTTGAAAATCCTCTATTCCATTTCTCCCTGCAGTATTATACTGTTTTGTCAGGTAGGTTATCCTTAGTTGTAATTCTTTATCTCTTGCTTTTTGGAATATTGTATTCCAAGTTCTCCTTTTATTTATACTGGCATCAGCTAAGTTTTGTGGAATCCTTATTATTGTGGCTCCTTGGTAGCTATTTCTTTTTGGTTGTTTTGGAGTATTTTTTTTTAACCTAGAAACTCTGGATTTTGGTTCTGATGTTCTTGGGAGTTTTCATTTAGGAGTTTCTTTCCAGAGGTAACTGGTGGATTCTTTCTGTTTTCATTTTGCCTTCTAGTTTAAATAGTTCTAGGAAGTTTTCATTTATAATTTTCTGAAAAATGCCATCTATACCTTCTTTTCTGATAATGATTTTTGTAGAGTCTGATAATTCTTAGGTTGTCTTTTCTTGACCTATTTTCCAGGTCAGTTGATTTCAATATTACTTTTTAAGATTTTTTCTTTTTTTGTTGTTTTGATAGTTCTTCTTGTATCATTGATAAGTTGCTTTCATTATGGTTCATTCTAATTTTCAAGGCATTCATTTCTTGAGTGAAATATATATATATATATTCTTGGCTAGGCAATGGGGTTAAGTGACTTGCCCAAAGTCACATAGCTAGTAAGTGTTAAGTGTCTGAGATCAGATTTGAACTCAGGTCCTCCTGACTCCAGGGCCAGTGCTGTATCCACTGCACCACCTACCTGCCTCCCAATATATTTTTTTTAATTGAGTTTTACCTAGACTTGCTGTGGGCTCACTGTTCTCTTCTGGGGTTATGGGATCTCCTGAGTATCTCTCAAAACAAGGTATTTCCTCATACTATTCATGGTTTTCTTTGGTTTGCTTATGGAGGTGGGGATAGGAAATCTGTGTTTAAGTCAAGATCCAGAACTGAATGGTGTGGGCACGGTCCATCCAATCAAGTATAGTGGCCCAGAGTAGGCCCCTACTTAAAGGTGCTCTGGGGCTGCTTTGGTGCTGGGCTTTACCTGGGTGCTCCCTCCTATCACATGACTCTAGGACCTCTCCCTACTGTAGGCTCCAACTGTGGTCTTTCTCCTCTGCTGCTGAATTCAGGGGTTATCCTCATGTTGGGCTCTCATCACAGGTTCCAGGGACTGCTCAGGCTGGATTTTAAGTAGACCTTTTCTCCCGAAGTTTGGTTCAGGGCACTGGTGCCAATGTTGGATCCTGCCTCCAATATCCCAAGGTTGACTTCATTGCTAAGACAGGGTTGAGTTCAAGCTTTTGGGACTAGCCTAGCCTCAGATTCTGTTTTTGAGAGTCCTGGGCTAGAACTGCTTAGAATATTCTGAGTGTGCTTCCTCTGAAGCAGGCTTATGCAGCCAGTCAACAGTTTGGGGAAGCTTCAGGCTAAGCTATGTTACTCTGCAGCTTGGACAAGAAGTGATATGCTTGACCATCCAGAACAACCCAAAGTCACTCTCCTGAAATCCTGGCCTCAGGGAAGTCTTAGGCTTTCTTGGTCACTGTAGAGCTCAGGCCAGAAGTTCTGGAACTGCCCTGAAGGTTCCACAGTCAGCTGCTTGTGCCTGGATCTCTGCTTTTCTCTTTCAACCTGCTGTGGCTTGTCTATCCCAGAATCTCAAAAGATTCCAGGGTTTCTTTGTGCATTCCTAGGTTGGGTGGGAGTGTCCAGAGGTGATCCTTTCTTTGATCTAGTAGAGTGGCATATCTCCAAGTAAGCCAAGGGAGGATCTGGGTCTAGCAAAATGCCATCTTCTAATCCTAACTCTAATAACTTTAAATGGATTTAAATGTTTTTTTAAAAAATTCAATAAAATGAAAGAAGGTGATAGATTGGGTATTAAAAAAAACCCCACAATCTATTGCTTACAAGAAATACACTAGAAAGCAAAGACATACATTATCTAAAAATAAGTTTAGAACAAAATTTATTATGCATAAGGTGAATACAAAAAAGCAGGAGGGGCAATAGTGTTATTAGACAAAGCGAAAATAAGAATTCACAATATAATAAGATGAGGATATAATGCTTAAAAGAATCATAGAAGACAAACCATTACACATATTAATCTCCTGGCATGGCATCTAAATTCAAAAAAGAAAAATTAAATAAATTTCAAAAAGATATACATAGTAATATAACAGTGGCAGAAGACTTTAATGTTTCTCTCAGAGTTGGACAAATCTAACAGAAATATAAAAAAAAGAGGAAATATTTAATTATAAATATATTGTAAAAATTGCAGCTGAAAGATTTATTGTGCTTTATGATGTGATCACAAAACAAAATACTTACAAAATACACATAATGCTTTTATAAAAATGGTCCTTATCTGAGGTCACAGAAAAATGACAAATAAATATGAAAAGGTAGAAATGTATGTTATTACATTATTTATAGACCATAAAATAATAAAAATATTAAATAATAAAGGTATCCTTTACTGATCACAATGCAATAAAATTATATTTAATAAAAAGCCTTTAGAGAAAGTGTTAAAATTAATTGGAGATTGAATAACTTAATCTTATATAAGTGGTTAGTCAAAAAACAAATTACAGAACCAACAGATCATTTCACTAAAGAAATAACAAAAATGAGACCTAATCTACCAAAATTTGGGAGATGCAGCTAAAGTAATCTTTAGGGGAAAATTTATATCTCTAAACACTTTCATCATCAAAAGAAAGAAAAAACAGATCAACAAATTTGACTTACAACTAAAAAAAAACTAAAAGGCAACAATTTTTAAAAATCTAGCTAAACACCAAAATACAAATTCTGAAAATCAAACAAGAGACTAGCAAAATTGAAAAACAAAATAAAGTGACAAAACTGGAATTTTTTTTAATGGTAAAATAGATAAATGATGAGCTGGTATGATTGTAAGAAAAGAAGGAGGAAAACCAAATTACCAGTATGAAATAAAGAAAAAGCAAAATTCATAGCAAAAGGAGAAGTAAATTATATGATTAGAAACTATTTTGGTCAATTATATGCCAATTAAATTAACACTTTAAATGATCAGATGACTATCACAAAAATACAAAATGCAAAAATTGACAGAATAAGAAATAGAAAATTTAAATTACCCAATCTCAGAAAAAGAAACTCAGAAAGAAAGTAATCCCAGCACCAGAAAGATTTCCAAGCAAATTCTTTCAAACATTCAAAGAACAATTGATTCCAATATGATATAAATGGTTTGCAAAAATAATAAAAGAAAGGATTTTTATCAAATTCCTTCTAAGACACTAATTTGATTTTCATACCTAAATGACAAAGAGACAAAACAGAGAAAGAAAATTTTAGACCAATATTCTTAATGAATGTTAATACAAATATTTAAAGTAAAATAATAGCAAAGTGCCTCCACTTATATATCAAAAAAATGTGTGACACAATGACCAGGTTGGATGTATACCAATGACATAGGATGGTAACATAACAAAAATGACATGATTATATCACTAGATACAGAAAAACTTTCAACAGAATTCAACACCCATTTCTGTTAAACAAATAAACTCTAATAAGCAAAGGAAACAATGTGAAATTAAGAAATCAGTGTGGCAAATAGTATCTGTCTAAAACCAAGAGGAAGCACAATAAGTAATAGAAATAAATGAAAGGTCTTCTCAGTAATGTCAAAGGTAAAATAAAGAGGTCCATTATCACCATTATTATTTGACATATTGCTAGAGATGCTACTCATAGTAATAAGATAAGAAAAAGAAATTGAGTGAATAAGTATAGGCAAAAAGGAAAAAAAAGATTTTGGTTTTAGTTTTCAACATTCACTTTTTTTAAGATTTTGAATTCCAAATTTTTTTCTTCCTCCCCTCCCCCTCCCCAAAATGGCAAGCAATCTGATATAGGCTATACATGTACAATCATATTAAACATATTTCCACATTAGTCATGTTATGAAACAAGAGTCAGAACAAAAGGGAAAAACCATGAGAAAAAAAAAAAAAAGAGAGAAAATGGTATGCTCCTATTTGCATTCAGACTCCATAGTTCTTTCTCTGGATATGGATAGTGTTGGACTCCATCAGTTTTTTCTCTGGAGGTAGCTAGCATTTTTCATCATGAATTCTTTGGGATTGTCTTGGATCATTGTATTGCTGAGAAGAGCTAAGTCATTCACAGTTGTTCATCATACAATATTGCTGTTAATGTTCTCCTGGTTCTGCTCACTTTACTCTGCATCAGTTCACACAAGTCTCTAGGTTTTTCTGAAATCTGCCTGCTCATCATTTCCTATAGCACAATAATGTTCCATTATAATCATATACCACAACTTGTTCAATCATTCCCCAATTGATGGGCATCCTCTCAATTTCCAATTCTTTGCCACCACAAAAAGAGATGTTATAAATACCTTTGTACAAATAGGTCCTTTCCTCCCCCACTTTTTTTTTAATCTTTGGGATATGGACCTACTAGGGATATTGCTGGGTCAAAGGGTATGCACAGTTTTATAGCCCTTTGGGCATAGTTCTGAATTGTTTTCCAGAATGATTGCATCAGTGCACAACTCCACAACTCCACCAACAGTGCATTAGTGACCCAATTTTCCACATCCTTCCAACATTTATCATTTTCTTTTTCTGTCATACTAGCAAATCTGGTAAGTGTGAGGTGATTCATCAGAGCCTTTGGGCTTGGGCAGTCCTACCTCTTCTACCTTAATGAAGCACTATTCTCCTTCAACTACCAAAGCTTCCAATTTCCCCACCCTGGGGCTTTCTCAGGAAAGACCTCTCCTATCTCTTCCTCCAGTCCTGCTTGGGCTAGAAGGCATTTGTGACGACCAGCGGTTTGGGGGTAGATCTCTTGCCCATGGCCTTCTGTTTAACTTTGTGCAGTTCTGAGGAAGAAGAAATCACTTAATTAATCCAGTAATATTGGATTTCTTGGTTATTATTCTGTCAAGTTCAGAACTTCAGTTTTGGTTGTTTTTTTTTTCTCACTAGGCTAGGTAAATGGGAGTTTGGGATCTGTCTCTCTTTCAGGCAGGCATCTTGACAAGAACTGCTGTATAAATTGTTGATGTATATTTGGGATGTATATGTGGGTTTATCATCTTTACTCTCTTCTGTGTTGGTGTATTTTGATTCTGTGCTGCATAATTCCAGCTGCCAATCCCAACTCTATCACAACCAATTCCAAAAGGGACATCGAAATTCCAAATCCTAGTAGAATACTGGAGTTTATTTTTTTGCTCCTCTGCCTAATCTGGAGAGAGACAAGAATGTTGGCACAGCATGGGTGACAAAACATGGTTCTGCCAGGCAGCCTGGGTAGTTTCTTAATGAGTTTGTCCAGGGATATTGGTTGGGGTGAGGGCAGAGGGGCCACATAGAGACAGGTGGACAGCATATGCAGAGAATAGTGTTAAATTTGTCCAGGCTCCACCAAGACAGCTAGCATCTTCATCCACCAGGGGGAGAAAGGACAGCAATGACTAGAGGGACAAATTCTATACTTAATGAACTTTCACCCTGCCAAGAATCCAAGAAAGCTAATGGAATACCTCCTTCTTTCCACTTTCTCTTTCCCTTCCCTTTTTTCAATCTGAAAAGAAGTTTGAATCCAAAGTTCCCTGCTGCTATTTAAAGCTGTTCCTTACAATTTCAATAATACTTTTAAGTTGTATTTTCTTTAGTTAAAGAATGAGATCAATCTCATTTGTTCTGTACACAATTAATTGCATTCATAGAGTGAAAAAGGGAGCTGTTGAACTATGCAGAATTTAATTGACTAGGAAGTATCCTTAGTTTAGCATCAGAGATGACTTGAGGCAGGGGAAGGGGGAATGGGAGGAAAGGGTTGATGAGCTGTTGTAATTTTATTAATAGCCCATATTAAGACTCTACATTGGGCAGCTAGGTGGTACAGTGGATAAGAGTACTGGCCCTGGAGTTGGGAGGACCTGAGTTCAAATCCGACCTCAGACACTTGACACTTCCTAGCTATGTGACCCTGGGCAAGTCACTTAACCCCATTACCTCACAACACAAAAAAAGAATCTGCCTTAAAAAAAAAACTCTCCAAATTAGTAGAGGAAGGAATCTCAGTGGATTCAGGCCATTGCTTCTGAACATAACTAAGTCTTTGTTCCTCACTTCACCAAGAATATTGAACATGGACACCTGGGGGCTAATTTCCAGATAGAAGAAGAAAATGAAAAAAAAGATCTGTAGCTACAGAAGAAGTCCACCAAAAGGCAAATCCCTAGGTGGAGACAAACATGGTTAGGGAGATTTGGCTCCTCTTATTCCCAGAAAGGATGAGGTAAAAAGTATTGCTCAGTCAGCTACCCTTCATAGGATGTTAAAAGAAGAGAGTCTAGGGTGGTGATAGTAGACTACAATTCAATCTTATACTATCTTTTATTGTTAATTAATTTGCTCATATTAGTTTTTGCATGCCAACTAGGTTGTTAGCTACTTGAGGCAAGGATAACATCAAACATATGTCATTTGTATTATCCTGTTGATTTATTAGATGGGAAAGAAAAGCCAAAACCTAGAGTCAGAGTACTTAAATCCTGAGAGATGAAGTATAAGGAACTGGAAGGGTGGGTATCTGGGTCCTTAGGAGTGGAATAGAGACTAGGTGAGGAAACAATTGGCTGGATGGCCCCTGAGTCCTGAAGGAGAAGAAGGATTCAGGTGACCAGGCACAGAATACCAGGTTTAAATGTGGTTCCTGTATCTTCCCTCTTTGCCTCCATCTCTTAAGATTCCTAGCTTTCTTCAAGATTCAGCACAAATGCTATCTTAATAATGCAGGAAGCCTTCCCGTAAAAGGTTACTTTGTATTATTATTGTTAATAATAATTGCCATTTACACTATATATATAATATATATATATATATATATATATATATATATATATATATATACCTGTTTATGACCATGTTGTCTCCTTCATTCAAACGTAAGTTCTTCGAGGGCAGGGATTGTTTTTGATTTTTCTCTGTACCCCTAGTGCTCAGTATACAGTGTCTGGCACATGCAATAAATGCTTGCTTGACTAATTGATTGAGTCCTATAACATTTCCCTACTGGGCCAGCAGAGGACAGCATTGCACAGGGGACTTGGGTAACCACCATGGGAATTCAAGACAGTATGTTTTTACTTCATTGTTTCATTACCGGTCACGCATCTCCCCCATCCCACTTCCCATTTCTTCTTAAGCTCCTTCTTGGGGGATTTCTGAACACCATTTCCACTTAGGTATTTGTAGGGTTGATCTCTTTCATTTTTTAAAAGAAAACAGGTACAGTTGATGAGTAGGACAGTATATGTCCCCAAGTCTCAACACTTGAATGCAATTTGGTAATATTATTTGACTGGGGAGCTGAGAATATCACTTCTGGGTAGGCTTTCAAGAAGGATTACCCAAGGTTAAATGAAGTAGGAACCAAGAATAAAGATATTTACTTCTTTCTGCTGAAGGACTAAGGATGGGGGATGTTGCATTTACTGTCAGGCACAGTTCTTGTGTTAGTTGGTTTTGCTCACCTTTTTTTTCCTTTATCTTCATTACAAAAGACGATTCACTGGGTAGGGGAGCAGGAAAGGAAATATTTAGAAATAAATGTGATGTAATGACTACAACAGTATAAATGGATAGAACAAAAAAGTTTATAAGAATCAAGATTAGCCTTCAGAGAAGAAACAAGAAAATACACCCCCCCCCCCTTTGCAGAGACTGGGGACTATGGCTGTGGAATAGTGTATTTATTGTCAGATATTGATGTGTTGATTAGTTTTGCTGAATTACTTTTTTTTCTCTTTATTATTTGTCACAAGTGATGCCTCGGTGGGGAAGGAAAGGGGTAGAGAGCTATTTGGAAATGGTGATAAAAGAAAAAATACCAATGAAATCTAAAATTAAAAAGCATTCTTTTATATATATTATACAACAGCAAAAGACGTCAAATTCCAAAGCCTCTTCTCCATCATGCCTGAGGGGAAAATTAGATGCTAGGTGGAGTAGGAACAGCAAAGTCCTATTTTTCCCCCAGAGCAATGAGGCCCCATCCTTTCTCTATATCCTGATTAGGCAACACTTTCTCCTATATTCTTAGCCCTATATGCTGAGCAGACAACTACTTCCCCCATATGCTGAACAACCTCACCACTCCGTAGCCCACCCTATCACCAGTGACCTTGTGGTCAAGGGACTTTCTCAAGACCAAGCAAGCAAAATGAGACTCCTCAATGTCTGATAGTAACTTATGTGATGTCAAAGCCCCCATTAACATCTCATGAATATGATAATGAAGGGACTCTTGAGAGTGAAAGTATGGTTATTTCAGGATAGCCACCCGGAAGACCCAGTACAACACAAGTGCAAGTCTTTTTTTTTTTTTTTTTTTTTGCTTGTATGGCACAAAGATTATGCCGCAGCAAATTTCCATAAGTTACTCCCCCTTCAGCTCTCATATAAGCAAGTCTCCATTCCCCTTCCACTCAACCAACCAGTATCCTGAGCTGCTTGGTTCTGTTTGCTTTTATGACAATAGAGCCCTGCTTGGAAGGACTGGCCTTGGTATTCTTACCGGCTCTGAACCAGCTCTCCCACTGCATTAAGGAGCAAGAGAAATATACCAGCTGGGAAATCAGATTCTGGATTAAATTAGACATAAGGAAACTGAGGTAGGTAGTGTAACTTGATACTGGGATGCTTGGGTCCTTGAACAGTGGCAGAGACTGGAGGTGGCCAAAGTCTGGGGTCCAGGGAGAAGAAGCAGTAAGGGAAGTGTCTAGTTGCCTTGAATTGGGAGCTGCCTCCCCCTCCCCTCCTCCCCTCCTCCCCCTTCTCCCCCTCCTCCCCCTTCCCTCCCCTTCCCTTTTCCTCCCCCTCCTCCTCCCCTCCCTCTCCCCCCCACTCCCAGTGCTTTTCTAGCCACCACCGGTTAGTGCTCTTCCCACCCCCTCATTCCCTTTAAAGGTTTCTCCCGTCAGAACGTCAGAAATTGGCAGCAGCTGCCTGGGGAACAACCTTGAGTAGAGACAGATTATTGACTAACAGTGGTTGAGTCTATGGCTTCAGGCCCAGTAGGGTCAAGAAGTCAGGCAGGCCGGATGGGGCAGCACGTAGGGCCTGACCCTTGTAACCTCCATGCTTCCCAGGACAGCAGGACAGGACCCAGAGAATGGAGGAGGGAGTATAGTTTATAAAAAAAAAAAAAAGAAGAAGAAGAAGGCAGGATCAAAGGGGAAATCAGAAAAGCCAAGACACATGTGGTGTTTTCAGTTCTTGGAAGTTAGGTTCTTAAATATAAAAAAAAAAGGCAAAAAAAAAAAAATTGGACACCAATGAGATAGGGATATCCCTATCTGGGACCCCATTCTATTTCTGCTGTTCTTCCAGCTCTACATGAAACTATTAGTCTTTGGCTAACACGTGAATCACCAGGCCTAGGGAACAGGTTATTTGCCACCTGAGCTCCTGAATGCTTCTTCCCTGGTCGGTGGCTCCAGATAGGAGCATTCTCCCCCCAAACTTCTAGTTGGCATCATTGTGTTTTCAAAGTGAATTAAGGTATTTTCCTCTCATGGCTCAATTTAAAGCTGGATTCATCCAGTTCATAGTTCTCTGTCTTGGCAGTGTGATAGCCCTGGGACTCAGAGTTGAGTATCGGTTTCTCCCACTCTTTAGGCATCTTCCTTGGCACTGGTGTGTCCATGAGCTAGCTGGCTCTGATTGCTTCGTCCCCCTGGAGAGTGCTGGTAGCAGGGATGGCACAGGCAGACCCAAGCAGTATCATTGAGTAGGGTGGGGTGGTGGATGTGCCTAGGGTGGAGGTGGGGGGGGCGACTAATCACCTCTCTTCTTTTTGGCAGGCTTCCCTCAAAAACAACTTGAGCTTTCCACGTAGGAAATTGGAGTAGATTCGAAAAAGTTTGTCCATGGTCCCAACAGTGAAGGTACGAAATGGAGCTGCTGTTGCGGCATCTGGAACAAAGATAGCTTCTTCCTGGCAATGAAAGAGAAAAGGTTTAGTGAACTACCTGCATCCTAAAAATGAAAAAATTTCTGGGGCAGAACTGGAGCTTTGGTTGACTCCTAGGAGGTCAACTGGGAGCAGAGATTTTCTCCCCATTTCATGGAGGGGAAGAAATAAAGGTCCAGAGGTGAGTTTTCCAAATTTCATGGTTCCAGTGAAGTTTGTTCCCAATTCTCCTGATTCCTGGTGGTTCCACCAAACTACTCTTACCTGTGCTCCCAGTCCTCGAAGCAGGAATCTGAGACTTCTCAAGCTGCTGACAGCTTTGTCCACAAAGAGCTTTAGAGCTACTGGTGTCTGGGAGGAGTTGGCCAGCAAGGCCTGCCCTTTTAGGACAGCTTCAGAGAGCAGGGTCAGCCCCTGCCAGACCTCCCCTGCCTTCTGCCCCACCTAAAGAGAAATAAGAGAGTCAGCTTAACCTAAGGTTATTTTCATCTCCTCCTCTATCAATAGCTTTGGCCTCCTCTCTGCCCTTGCCTTATCTCTGTCTCAGATTGCTAGCATTTTTTTTCTTGGCCTCTCTTTTTCTCTTCTTTCCCTGTCAGCATCTTCAGCTCTTCTCTTGCATGTATCTTGAATCTCATCCTCTCCACCAGCTCCTTTATATCTGCAACCATTTAAGACCCTTGACTATCATTCCATATCGCTCCTTCCCTTCATGGCTAACCTTCTTGAAAAAGTTGTTTACATAGAGTTCCTCTACTTCCTTACTACCTACTGTCTCTTCAATCCCCTGCAATCTCGTTTCTGCTCCCACTACCCTTCTAAACTGCCCTTTCAAAGGTCACCAATGACTTACTAATGACCAAATCCAAAGGTCTTTCTTGAGTCCTCATTCTTTTTGACTTCTTAGTTTTAGACCCAGTTGACTTCTACCAGATAATATTTCCTTACTTGACTTCAGAGATACCACACTCTTGGTTCTCTTCCTAGCTTTCTCTCTCTTGCAGTCTCTCTGTCTCTGTCTGTCTGTCTCTCTCTTCCTTTCAGTGGAAGGAGATACTCATCTTCTTCCTGACTCCTTAATGTGGATATTTTCCCAAGGATTTGTCCCCAGGTCTCTCCCCTCCCCTTCCCTGCCTTCCCCATCCCTTCTTCTCTTTCCCTTGGTAGCTTCATTAAGTACCACAGATTCAACTACCACCTCCATGCCGATGACTCCCCAGTCTTTATCTCCAGCCCTGACTTTTTGGAGCTCCAGATGAACATACTCAACTCCCTACAGGAGATCTCTACCTTAATGCCCCAGAAGTCTTTCAAACTCAACATATCCAAAATGGAACTTCTCTTTCTTCAAACTTTCTCTTTTTGACTTCAGTATTTCTTTCTGTAATATTATCTTTCACCCTTCCCATATTTGTAAGCTTGGAGTTATCCTTGTCTCTTTATTCTCCCTCACCTCTCAGATCCAATCAGATACAAAGCCCTGAAAATTCCTCTTACAGTCATTTCTTCCTCTCTATTCTCACTGACTCACTTACTACTGTAATTACAATTCCTTATTATCACCCCTCCTGGCCTACTCCAGCCCAATCCTTAGACTACCCAACAATGAATGAATAAATCCTTTCTTGTCTCTATCATTGTTCCTTTTACCCTTTGGCTATGTCCTTAAAAAGAAAAACAAAGAAATAAAACTCTGAGATCATTTCCGCAAGTCAACATGGAAGAAAGCACAGTCTTACCTCCATCTTCTTCCAGGTATGGAAGTTCACCCTGGTATCAGGGACTGTGATGTTCTCACCCAGGCTGCAATCTTCCATGCCAGCTACCTAAAATGCCCCAACCCCACCCCGATGCAACAGGTCAGGATTTTCAGGTTTCTATCCAGTTTAAAAATGGGTCCCTGACTTATCATAGGATCAGACATCTGGAAGGAACTTTAGAGGTAATCTAGTCCAACTTCTTCATGTTACCAAGGAGAAAACTGAGATCCCAGGCAGATTAAATGACAAGGTACAAAGTCACATGGGTAATACAGATCAGAGCTGAGAGTCAAACCCAGGTCCTATTTGTCAAACTAAGTCCTTAGTCAAACTAAGCTCCACATGTTTCATTGTACTGAGTTCTCTGCCTCCCTTCCCAGATTCCTCTCTACCTTTTGAAGGCTGGAATTCTCATCAAGCCAAGTCGATAGATTATTAGCTGCTCTACTTTTGATGTCCAGACAACTGAAGTGCCCTATCACTACTCTTTAATTCCTCCATGCCTGGCTTATGATCTGTTTCCCCAGCTCCTCATCTGTTTCCTCTTGGAATCCAGGTAACTTGTAGTAAATTCTCACACTAAGGTGGATTCTTTTTCTGGCTCAGTTAGTTTCCACCAAAATGCTCTCCACCATGCTCCCCACCTCCTGATTCCTATTTTTTCTCACATGAGTATAACAATATATAGCAGTTATCTACCACTCTACAACTGCTCCCTCCCCTCCCCCCCACAGACATACCCCCATTCCCACACATGCTCTCCTTGCTTTATACAACTGCTTCTCAGAAGGAATCTAACCACCAGTTGTAATGGTCTTGTCTAGCCTTGGGTGGAGGATAGGGAGGATTTCCAGGATTGGTGGGCTAGGAAGTGAACTTTGGGTTTAACAATTCAACAAATATTTATTAAGCAACTACTATTCGAAAGGGCTTGGACTGTGTTTCCCCTGGGGTGGGGCCTTACCGCAGTAGCATTCTGTGCCTCTTTGGCCTCAAGGATGTACCTCTCCAGGATGTGGCTATCACAGAAGGGGGACTGTGGAGAGCCCCACACCCGAACTCCAAGGTGAAGTAGCAGCAGCTGCAGCAGAACAAGGAATTCTGGAGGAGAGGAAAAGCCAAGGTGAATGTGAGATAAAAAGTGGCTCTGGGAGAAGGGATGAAGGAGAAAATCTTAGAGCTGGAAGGGACCATCAAGATCATTTAGTCTAACCCTTCATTTTACAGATGAGGAAACTGAGGCCAAGAAGGTTAAAGTGACAGGTTAGAGAGGTAGCATCAGAACTGGGATTTCATCCCCTGACTCTAGATCTGGTCTTTCCACTACATTAATGCTTCCTTCAGTAAGGAATTGCTTTGAGGGAACAGTTTAACATCCAATGATATTGCTCCCTAGCCCCCAAGTATATGCACACTGCCATCCAAAAACTCAGATGGTCACTTCCCAGTCTTGCATCCATATACCTTCCCATTCACACCTCCCACTCCAGTGAACCCTAAGCATTCTGCTCTCCAGCCTGCTTTGGGATACCCTTTCAGCTAGATCCCAGCTCCAATTCTGCTGTGTGTCCTAGAAGCTGGCCACTCCAGTCCTCTGCTTTCTCCCGGTGAACTGAAATGTCCTGCTCCCTCAGGCTAGGGGGGGGTCACTGCACGTGCCCTCCAGTGGAGATTCTCTTTCCTCTTTATCTGCACGTGGAGTCCTGCCCCCTCTGCTCCCCCTCCCCCTTCGGAGTCCTTGGCAAATCCATGGTCCTTGAACCCAGCCACCTTCCTGTCAATAGCCCCAGCACCAAATCTTTCCCCAAACAAGGGACCTGAAAGAGAATTGTAACCTGACCAGCCCATACTAGCCACTAGCCCTGAGTGCCTGTTCCCCTGCTTCTGAGAGGTTGGGAGTACTCACCATGAACCCCCATCTCCATTCCTGTGAGCCACGACACCCTCAGAGACCAGGAGCCTGGCCTGTACCCATGCAGGGACCCCTCATTTTAGGGAGGGTCAGATCTCAACCCCAGGTCTTTGAAGGAGGCAGGTTAGTACCCAGAAAGAATATGTGTCAGGTTGAAGCCTTATGGGAAACCAGGAGTTTCAATAGGTGAGCAAACCTAGAAGAGGTAAAGGAGTCCCCCCTCCCCCCTCCAAAAACAATAAAACGCTCCTAGGAGAGCAGAAAAACAGCCGCCTGGGGGCTAGCCCTTGAGACACTGCTGCTGCCTGCAGGCTGGGGGTCCGGGGTTGTTATCTGCATGTGTGCGTGCGTGTGTGGGGTGGGTGGGAGCATGTGTGTGCGTGTGGGGTCGCCTGAGGTGGGGGCCAGGCTAGTGACCAGAGCATAGGGCAGGACATTTTGGCTATGAGAGGAGAAAGATCTGGCAACGAAGAGGGTGGTTGGGACACCAGTGTTCTCAGATCTCGTGGCTATACGTTGAGATCTAGTAGTGGGGGATAGAGGGAAAGAGAAGGTGGTAAATCTCCTTGGAGGACAGCTAAAAGTGAGGCTAGTGGATAAGGGACCGTATTTCTGAGAAAAGAACGTGAGCTGAGAAAGATTGAGGATGCAGACACCTCCCGTATTCTCAGAGATACAGTTCTTGGGAAAAGATTCCTTAACTGGAAAGCAGGACCCTGGGTTCAAGTGACAGATTAAATCTGGATGGCAATGTAGATTTGATTTTCTTCTTCCTACAGCCACACTGTATTTCTAGGGATTGCATCTTCTCTGTCTATATCAACAAGTATTCTAGGAAGCAAAAATTGTAGGTTTGAAAGAGAGCCAGGAGATCAGAGTAGGTGAAAGAGATATTGGGCAGGGTAAGATTGTTGGACCAACCTGAATATTCAGTAACTCAAAAACAGATACAATTTTTGCACAGCAAAGGAACATGTGACGTTACCCTCAGCCTCTTCAAGCTTCAGCTTTTTCCATCTATAAAATTAATTAGCTGAGAGCCCTAGGACTGTGGAGTCAGGGAGCTCTGGAATAAAGGTTACCTCCAAAAGCACAGTGATGCCAATTTACAATTGGTGGCTTATTAACCCTTGGAATACAGTATATGCCTCTGTAGCATATGGAAGAATAACAAGTTTACTGGACTTTTCAAACTTTAAAGCACTATAAAAATTAAAACTATATAAATTCAGTTATCATCATCATCATCATCTCTTCTGTCTGTGACTTAACCTTAAGTTTTTCATTTCATTTTCCTAGGACTCCATTTCCTGAGTCTGGTGGGAATAGCACTTTCCCTACAAAAGCTCAAAGGGTTATTGTAAATGGTCTACTCTATGACATGTTCATTCCTTCCACCAAAATTAATTGAAAGTATACTATAAGTATTTGATATGGTAAATCCAAAGAAGTGCAAGATAAAAGCCCTGGATATAACTGGCTAGAGCTTATAGCCTAGCCTGGGAGAGAGGAGGGATAAAGATAGAGGTAGAGATAGAAGTGGAGATAAAGACAGAACTAGAAGTAGAGACAGGGATAGAGGAAGAGAAAGAGATAGAGATGGAGATAAAAATGGAGATAGAGATAGAGGTGTAGATAGAGGGATAGACATAAAGGTAGAGATAGGGATAGAGGAAGAGATAGAGATGGAGATAAAGGTAGAGATACAGGTAGAGGTGTAGATAGAGATAGACATGGAGGTAGAGATAGGGATAGAGGAAGAGATAGAGATAAAGATGGAGATAGAGGCAGAGGTAAAGATAGACACAGAGGTAGAGGTAGACACCTGAAGATATAGATGCAGACACATATATATACACACTATATATGTATATATGTGTGCATATGTATAAACATACACACATAATTCTAATACATCCCAAGACTGTAGGTTATTATATGCCAAAAAAAAAACCCAATATTGGTGTAAGGGGGAGAATTTGGTTCCCTTCTTTTGCTTCCTATTGACACTTCCCTACTCTCGTTCTACCACCATCACTCAGCAACCTCGTATCCTATGACAAGACACTTCATCCAAATGTATCCTCAGTTCAGGTCCTGGTGACCGTATTTATTAACTAACAGAACATTCTCCTTCCTTCCACAATGCATCCACAGACACTCTTACATCCTTTTTCTCCTCACTTTTATATTAGTGGACTTCAACCTACATATTGATACTCCCTCAAATACTCCTATTTCCCAATTCCTCAATCTACTCATATCCCATGACATACTCCTCCTCTCCACCTCAATTACACTCAGTGATAGTAATACCTTTGATTTTGCCATCACCCACAAGTATTCCACTAGTATGTTCACAAACTCCAAGATTAATTTATCTGACAATAAAACTTTTATCTATCAGTCCATCATCCTTCCCTATACCTTGTGACCCCTAACCCTGTTCTTCATGACCTCCTGTTCTTTATGACCTCTAATTCCTTCACCCCTCAATTCTTTCTTAGGTCATCACTCCTACACCATCTATACTCTCTTCCTTTCTTTATCTTGTCCCCTTGGTGGAACAACTCAATTCTATACTCTCCCCTACTCTCAAATCCTTTGTTCCTTTTTCAGATCACCAATTATATCTTACCAAACCCCAGCCCTAGATTACTCCCACCATCCACTTCCATACTATTGAACAGAACAGAAGAAAATCACAAAACCATGCTGACTGGGTCCACTACAAATCTACTCACTGCAGCAAAGGCAACCATTCTGCTTCTCCCAAATTCTCTATCCCATTCTCCCCAGTGATTGTCCCAGAGATTCTCATCTCTACTCAAGACTTCCCCAAGACCCTCTCTACCCATCCTCAGATGAAGCCTTTGCGTGGTATGTCACTGAAAAAAAATTGAGGCCATTCAATGAGAACTCCCCCTTCTCCCCTCCCCTTAATTTCATATCACTCAGACATCTTCCCTAACTCTCTCCTTCTTGGCTTCAGTCTCCCATAAAGAGGTGGCCCTTTTCCTTGGCAAGGCCAACATCTCTTGTGTGTGCCTTTGATTGAAACCTCTCTTAATTTCTCCAGCAGATGGGCCTCATCCCCATTCTTTCTCTCTTTTATCTTTTTTTTTTTTGAGATTTTATAACTTTATTTAAATGAAGTTCAATTTAGTTTTCATCCACATTGACTGTCTATAAACTTTTGAAAGTGGTGACAGGCACATAAGTAACCAACGTATACAGCTTGTTTGGTGAATCTTCATCCTCATTGCGTTTCCCAGTCAAACACACCCGGATGTGGTATGGGACATTCCTTATTCCTTTGGCCCAAACAGCTTTGTTGAGTCTGGTGTCAATGTGTACATCTGGAGTTCCCATTTCTTTCATGGCAAATTTGTAGATTTCCTTTAGAGCCCAAGGAGCTCGTTTTTTGAAGCCTACTCCATGAATCCTCTTGTGAATGTTGATGGTATACTCTCTGGTCACCACCTCATTGATGGCAGAGCGTCCCTTCTTTTTCTCTCCACCCTTTTTTGCGGGAGCCATCCCGCCCGGGACCAGGTTGGAAAAGAAGTCTCTCTTTTATCTTTAACCTCTTCCTAGCTACTGATCTACTAGGTCCTACCATGCTACCTTCAAACATGCCCACATCTCCCCCATCCTCAAAAGCTACTCACGTGATCCTATCATCCCCAATATCTAATTATCTACTGTATCTACCATCTCCCTTTAGCTAAACTAAAAAAGCACTCCATATTAAAAACATACTCTGTATTAGATACTTCTGCTTCCTTTCCTCTTCAAACTTCCTCTCTCTCTCTCTCTTGCTCTGTCTCTCTCTCTCTCTCTGTCTTTCTCTATCTCTCTCTCCCTCCCTCTCTCCTCTCCCTCCTCTTCTCCTCTCTCTCCCTCCATCTATCTCTCTCTCTTTCTCTCCTCCCTCTCCTCTTCCTTCTAAACCCTTCACAATCTGACTTAAAACTTTATCATTGGAATGGAGCTGCTCTTCTTAAAGTTACCAATGATCTCAAATCCAGTGGTCTTTGTTTCAGTCCTCATCTTCATGTGTGTCTTTTTAGTATTCAGCACTTATTGATTATACTCTTCTCCTGATTAGTCTTTCCCCTCTAGGTTTTCTTGACACTGCTCTCTCCTGGTTTTCCTCCTGTCTCCTTTTCTAGTACTTCATGCACATCATACCTGTTAACATAGGTGTTCACCAATACTCTTTCCTGTGCCTTCTTCATTTTTTGATCTACACATGAGGATCTCACCAGCTTACTTGAGTTCAATAATTATCTCTTTGCAGATGATTGCTAGATTTATAGATCTGGTCCTGTTCTCTCTTGAGCTACATTTCCATATACCAACTAACTTCTGAGTATTTCAATATCCCTTCTGAGTATTTTGGATATCCCTTAGACATTTCAAACTCAACATGAACAAAATGTATTTCCCTCTAAACTCTCCCCTCTTCTGAACCTCCCTATTACTAATAAGGGTACCATACTCTCCTCTCAGTCACACAACTCATTGACAAATCTTGTAGTTCTACCTTCACCACAACCCTTATATATATATACCTTCATCACCTCTTACCTGGACAATTGCAATAGCCTAATTCATCTCCTTTCCTCGAGTTTCTCCATCCTTCCCTTAGCTACCAAAGTGATTTTTCTAAAATGTAGCTCTGACTGTGTTGCCCACCTACTCAAACTCCAGCAGCCCCATATTGCCTACAAAATCAAATACAAAGTTCTCTGTTTGGTATTTAAAGCTCTACTCCCCTCAACACACTCTATAATCCAACTACATTGGCCAATTTGCTATTCTTAGTACAGGAGGCTCCATCTCTCATCTCCAAGCCTTTGTACTGGCTGTCCCCCATGCCTGAAATGTTCTCCCTTCTCATCTTCTCTGCCTCTTCACTTCCTTGGCTTCCTTCAAGACTCAGATCAAATCTTACCTTTTATAAGATGAAAGCATCCCGGTCCTCACCAGCTAGAGAAAGAAGCAGAAACAAAGCTGTGGGAGAGAGAAAGTGGTTAGTAAGTCATTGAATGATGTTTGAGGATCAGTAAATAAACTAGTTGAGATGGATTGAAGGATTTATGCAAGGGAGAAGTAAGGCACAAGACTAGGAATGAAGGCTGGGACAATCAGGTCATCTATCCTGGTTATCTTGCCATTTGCCTTGCCACATTGCCCCTTTTCCCACTTGGAAAAGCACCCTTTAGACTGGACCTCCAGTGACCATCCCACTCCCACCGTCCCCAGTGTGTTCATGCACTGTGTTTTTCACCAGGCTGTGTCTTGGGAATGAGCCATCCTGATTGTCCAGTAAATGTGAACTCACCTAACCTACTATATCTAGCTGACCCCAGACCATCCTTTATATGCCATCCAGACATTTTGCCATCTGCCCTCCCACCACAGGAATCATCCCTACTCCACCCCACCCCTACTCCCACCCCCTATTCACCCTTGCTCTAGGAACAGTAATAAAATTAATGCTACCATTACTTCTGGAAAGGAAATAATAATAATAATGATAGTATATATCATTATATAGCATTATATCATATTATATACATAATATAATATATAGCAATATATCATTATATAACACTTACTGTGTGCCAGGCACTGTGCTAAACACTTTACCATTATGATCTCGTTTGATCCTCACAACAAACCTGGGAGATTGTTGTCAGTTGTTTCAGTCACATCTGACTCTTTGCGACCCCTCTAGAGTTTTCTTGGCAAAGATACTGGAGTGGTTTGCCATTTGCTTCTCCAGCTCTCATTTTACCAATGAGAAACTGGGGCAAACAGAGTTAAGTGACTTGCCCAGGGTCACACAAATAGTAAGTTCTGAAGCCAGATATGAACTCAGGAAGATGAGTCTTCCTGACTCTAGGCCCATCACTGCAACACCTAGCTGCCCAACCTGGAGGGTAGATGCTATTATTATCCCCATTTTAAAGATGAGGAAGCTGAAAAATGGGGGTTTAGTGAATTGCCTAGGGACACACAGCTAGGATGTGGGGGGGATTTGAACTCAAGTATTCCTGACTCCAAGTCTGGCACTTTATCTACTGCGCCACCTAGTGGCCCCATGATAATCAACTGCGTTATGACTACTCATCATTCTTGTGACTCCCCAGACTAAAACTCTAGTCCCTCGCCACCACTTTTTTTATATGTATTTTCACTCAGTTAGAATATAAGCTGCTTTAAAAAAAGAAAATAAGAAGAAAAAAGCTTCCTGAAGGCAAGAACTGCCACTTTTGTTTTTGTAACTCTAACACTTAGCACTGTGCCAGGTACTTAAATGCTTTTTCATTCACTCATTCATTTATTATCGGGGCCTTGAGTGGTTGAGGAGTTTGGACTTCAGTAGACAATGGGAGATCATTGAGGGTTTTGAAGAGGCAGTGTAGATTTTGTCCTGGTACTAAAGTTAGGAGAGCCCTGAATATGAATCCCTCTCTGGTATAGACTAGTTACAAACCTAGGCAAAACTTTTAACTTATACACTTATGTGTAGAAGTTATAAAAACACTCATACTATCTATTTCACAGAGTTGTTATAAGGATCGAATGAGACAAAATCTGTTAAAATGTTATACAAAATGTTAGTTATGATAATGATAATTATTGACCCAAGCTGTGCCTTGGAAAATTAATCTGCCAGTTGTATGTAGAATGATTTTAGGAGAGAGGCTGCCTATCAATTCAACTGAAAACAATCTAGCCAGGAGTGTGATAAAGCAGTCAAAATAGGCCCTCGCAAGGAAGGCCGCATCTAGATATAGGTGCCACATGTTTGGAAGAATAATGTTAGAAGTTGGAAGTTAGAAAGTTAAAGTTATAAGACCCATAGGTTCCCAAAGTGGGCTATACCACCCCCTGGGGAGAGCTGGATCAACTGGGGAGGGAATGAGTGGAGGGTGCAGTAGTAGCCGGGAGGGCAATTGGGGGCCATTGGATAAAAATAAGGGGGCAGTGGAAGCATAAGGAAAGAAGAGAAGAAAATTTTGAAAAACTGTTTGTACACGTTTCACCTGTTGTGTAACAGAGTTAAAGTTGTAGTGATTACATTATTTTCCAAATAAACACACAAAATGCAAATTACTACCGATCAGTAGTCAAGCCCACCACATTGTCGGGAAGTCCAGCATGCACAGACAGAAATATGTGCATGGAATGACTTGTCTACAATATGATATGATACATATGATATAATGTTTATGACACAATATTGGGTCCTCAAAATTTCAATGCAGGAAAAAACCTACAAATTTATAATAAATTATTAAATTTAAGATGTATAATTTTAAAAAATATTTTACATACTTTTTGAAATGATGCAAATTTCAAAAAAACTGTTAAAGGATTAAAGAAAGTAGACTTTCAGGGGGCCGCTGAGTATTTTTTTTAAAGGGGGTGGTAGGCCAAATAAGTTTGGGAACCTCTGAGTTAGAGCTAGTACAGAGCAGCGACTGGGATAGTGAAGAACCCTGAGAAAGTACCATCTGAGGATCAACATAACTTCAAAGGAACTGGGAGGCATTTATATAGTACTACTATGTGCCAAGCACTTTTTACAAATATTATCTCATTTGATTCTCACAAAAACCCTGGGAGATAGGTGCTGTCATAATCCCCATTCTTACAGTTGAGGAAACTGAGGCAAACAGAGGTTGAGAGACTTGCCCAAGGTCACACAGCTAGTATGTGTCTGAGTTCAAATTTGACCTTGGGTTTTCTTGATTCCAGGCCTAGTGCTTGGTCCAGTTGTGCCACCAGCTCCCTTTTAACATGGAGGTTGTTGTCAAGTATTTCAAGGTTAATTCGGTGGAAGACAGATTAGACATCTGAGGGGTTGAACATATGGGCCAATTTAGGCTCCATGAAAGGAAAAAAAACTTCTTAATAATTAGAGCTATTTAAGAGTGGAAAATGCCTTGGGGGAATGGCTTCCCTAACACAGGGGGTCTTCAAGGAAAGACTTCATGGCTCATATTGTAGACAGGATTTTAGCTCGGGTAAGGGTTGAACTAGGTGGCTTTGGGAGTCCCTTGCCTTCCTAAGATTCTCAGTTTTGTGTCTAGAAATGACGAGATTGGTTAGCAGGCTACTGCAATAATCTAGAAGCCAAACTAGGGATTGGGGGTGGGAATGAAAAGGAGGGGGTGGATTCTATAGAACAAATTGCCAGCTTTTGCTTCAGTTTCCATGTCCTTGTCTGGCCCTGGGAAAGTGAAAGGGTATCCATGCTAGTCACAGCCTTTTTCCTCATTAGAGTTGGGTGACAAAACTGAGGCAGTATTGAGAGGGAACTTCAGGAAAGGAAACTTGGGAGTCCCAATCTCTTTCTTTCAGTCCCTAAGTTATCCTTAGGTCATCTCCTAAAGAAGCATCACAACACTGGCCTCTGCCATGGAGATAAAAGATCTGGATTTGAATCCTGGCCCTACATTTTACTAGCTGTGTGACTGGGGGCAAGTTATTAAATCTCTTTGGACCACAGTTTCTTCACCTGTAAAACAGGAACCTCACCGGACTGTGGTGAGGAAAGTGCTTTGTAAACTATATGTGTATATTTGTATTATGTGTATATTTTATATAGTTATGTATATACATACATTTATATATGTATTGTATAGGGGTGTATGTACATACATGCCTATGTACACACACGCATATATGTATAAATACGTATACATATGTGCATGCATACATACATGTATGTATGTGTACATATTGGCAGTTAGGTGGCAAAGTAGGCCTAGAGTTAAGAAAACCTGAGTTCAAATCTAGCCGTAGACACTTAACTAGCCATGTGACTCCAGGCAAGTTACTTAACCCTGTTTGCCTCAGTTTCCTCACCTGTAAAATGAGCTGGAGAAGGAAATGGCAAATCACTCTAACATCTTTGCCAAGAAAACCCCAAATGGGGTCATGAAGAGTCAGATACAACTGAAAAAAGACTGAACAACAACATATATCTACAGTGGACAAGTTATTAAACCTCTTGGAACCGCATTTTCCTCATATGTACAATAGGGACCTCACTGGACTGTGGTAAGAAAAGTGCTTTGTAAACTATGTTGTGTATCTTGTGTATGTAGATGATATTCAATTATATAATGACCCTGTAACGCACATGTAATATAGGCAGATATATGCACATGTATACACATATCTAACATAGTGTACCCATACATTGCATGTGCATGTATGTGTGTATATGTGTGTATACATGCATTTACATATATACATAGCCAACATTTAAGGTTGCATCACATTTCTTACATTATCTCATTTGATCTTCACAACAACCCTGTGAGGGAGGTATTATTATAATTGTTTCACAGACGAGTAAACTGAGGCTAAGAAAGAGTACGTGGTTTGCCCAGGGGTGTAGTTAGAAAGTATTCAAGGTGGGATTTAAACTCAGGTTTCCTGGCTCCAAATCCAGTACTCCATTTACCATGTTTCTCATTTAATAAAAATAGATATGAATGTGAATTATTATTAGTTCAGCCATCACTCCACCTTTTGAAGCCAGATATCTCATTCTGGGGTCTGGCTTTGTCCCCTCCCCTCTAAGAACCCTGGTATTCTATTTCCTGGTCTCATAGTCCCTTTTTTTTTTTTTTTACCTTTCATATATCCCTCATTCCCCTCTGAGAACCCAAGCATTCTCCACCTTGGTCACTATCTTCTCCAAGTTTCCCTAGATTTTATTCCCTTCTCATAACGTTGGCAATTAAGAATGACCACTCCTACCCCCACCCCCAGCCTCAATACATGTACATCTTTCTCCTTGCACACACGTCCACACACGTCCACACTGGATCCCTGCTCTTCTGTCCCCCAGGGAAGTGGCTCTGCTCTCTCTGTTCTCTGTCTGCGTCACTGGGCTGCCCTGCCCTGACCAGAGAGAAAGAGGCCAGGGACAGCTGGTGGGACAACCAAGAGTGAGGGGGAGGATAAATGATAGAGGAAGAAGGACACAGACTTCAGACAAGAGAAAAGAGGAGTTTTTCAAAGTTGTCCTCTGCCCTTGTGACAACTTGCCAAAACCCATAGCATATCTGTTAAAACAATGATTATAATTCATATTTCTATAGAGCTTTAAGGTTTGCAAAGCACTCTCTACACAGCAAACCTGAGATCCTTTGTGTCAAGCGGGACTCAGCAAGGTGTGAGAGCATTCCAAGGGGACATCAGTTTCCCCAAGACAGTCAGGGACTCCTTTCCCCTATGCTCTAATCTAGATAGAGATGGAGCTAAGCTGCTTTTCATGCGGCCTTAGGGAGGACAGATATTCCTCAAGTTTGAGGACTAGGGGAAGGCCATGTGTATCCCATTTCCCCATCTCATCCCCTCCCTAGCCTTGCCGCACCCTCACAAAGGTGTAGCAACTTGGCTAAGCAAGTCCTTGATTGGTTGTGGAGCACAAATGAGACCTGAATGGATATAAAGTGAGGGGCTGTTTTCCTATCAGATCCCTCTTAACCCTGCCTTGATGGGAAAGTCAGCTAAAGTCCAGATAATAAAGTAGAAAACCCAAATTCCATTACTTATTTTTCTGATATCACTGTTCTTTCCATCTTATAGAGCCTTTTGATATCCTTCTCCCTTCTTGTGACACCATGGTTCCTCAAAGAGGGATGCTGAAACACAGAGAGGGAGAAGAAAAATCCTGTCTCCAGAACCCTATTTGGAGTTGAGAAGAAAAATTACAGTGTTTCAAAACTCATGGGGACACCAAGGGCCTCTGGGTAGTTATCTTTCACTTCCTGAGCAGACTGTGGAAGCCTATGGAGCAATATCTGAGAATGAGCACTTGGGGAGAGATAAAGGGGGTGGGAGTGGAATTCATCGTTCCATAGTTTTCTCCTGGCAACCAAAAGAGATGGAAAATCCAAGGAGAAGCAAATTTATAGCTCTTCTGAGCCATCCAAAGTCTCTCCGGGCAGCACGACTCCACAGTGACTTAGAGAGGGAGACTCCCCAACATATCCTTCCTCTCTGCTTCACAGCAGAGATTCTCAGACTGGGGAGTTCAGCCAGAGGCTGAGAAAGCCTGCCTCTCCGCTAGGGAAATAAGGAAGTCAAGGGTTTGGAGGAGGGGCTTCCTGAACTTCAAGGAAACTAGGAAAAAGGCAAGAAAGTTGTAGAAATAGAGATAAATGAAACTATAGGGAATACAATTAGACAATTAGGGAACTTGAGGCAGGAATGTTTTTCTTTTGTTTTTGGTTACAAGCTAGAGGCACTGGAAATAGAATCAGGCACCCGATTCTCCAGAAGTACGTGTGCCGTTTTCGGGTAGCCCCTCTGGTGTGAGGGCTGGCTAAGCCCTTTTCAGGGCTGCTCATCCACCTTTGGTGTCCACCTGTCCCCCAACTCTCACCTGTGGCTCCAAGAAGCTGGAGCACGCACAGCTGTCTCAATCTGGTAAAACTGTCTCGGCAGATAGACTAAGCCAAGTTGGTGGTAACCCACAGGCCTCAACCCCAAGAGTGGAATTAGGGGGATGTCTACTCCAAGCACGTGAAGACCGCCCTCAATGGAAAAGGTGGATGAGAACAGCTCGTTCCGACAGCAGCGAAGGTGGCTGAAGCAGGTGCGGTGGGGCACGTAGAGCCTGGTCAGACATTGAAGGCCAAAGCCAAGTGTCTTGCCACTAGACTTTGATGATTCTGGAAGAGAAAGTGAGGCTGACAATTTTGTGCAACTCTGCCTCACTTCAGTCCAATTTACATACAAGTCAAGACATCACCCCAAGATGCCATTGGTCCTCTTTGAAAACAAAGGATGGACAACAGCATTTCCCCCCCTTCCTGTCCTTTGGCCCTTCCTCTCAGAGACTGGGGACCAAATCTTGGGATATCAGCTTCCAGTCTCACTCCAGGTCTATTCCTTCTAAAAAGATAAGGATAGAACTTTGACATAAGCTTGCCTTCTTTCTTTTCAGAGGTGGGGGGAATGGGTGTGGAATACTGCATATGCTGCCAAACAACCATTAGTTTTGCTAAATGGTTTTGTTTCTCTTTTTTATTCTTTATTACCAAGGAAGGTTCTCTTCGTATGGAAAGGAAAAGATATATTCAGAAATGAAGATAAACAAGGTACCTGACAGCACCTAATATTTATTGAAGTCAATCAATTAAACCAACATTGATTAAGCCCTTGCTTGCTGCAAGACCTAGAAGGTTACCCTAGAAGGAACTAGAGTAGCAAAGACAAACTGAAAAAAGTCCTTTCCTTCAAAGAGCCTACATTCTACTGTTAGGGGAGGGGGGGTAGAATGTTTACACAACAACATTAATAAATTTTAGCTAGCACTTTAAGGTTTGCGAAATGCTGTTCATATTCCCTCATTTGATCCTTACAACAACCCAGTGAGGTAGGTGCTATTAACATCCTCATTTTACATATGAGGAAACTGAGGCTAAGACAGATTAAGTGACTTGCCCAGGGTCACACAGCAAGTGTCTTTTTGAATTTGGGTCTTCTTGACTTTCAGTCCATTGTTCTTATCCACTGTGGCTCACACAAGATAATTCGAATAGAGAAGGAATAAGAACAACCAGGGAGATTAGGAAAAGCCTCAGTAGGTGGTGACATCTCAGGTAAGCCTTAAAAAAAAAGGAGTGGAAATGAAGAGGGGGTGCACTGAGGGCTTTCAGGACATACTATACCAAGTCATGGGGGTTAGAGATAGAATGCCGAGTTCCAGGGACAGCAAATAGAAGAGTTTAGCTGAAATATAATGCAGCAAGGTGGCGCAGTCAATTGAATGCCATGCCTGGAGTCAGGAAGACATTTTCCTGAGTTCAAATCTGGTCTCAGGCAGTTACTATTTATGACCCTAGCCAAGTCACTTAACCCTGTTTGCCTCAGTTCCTCATCTGTAAAATGACCTGGAGGAGGAAATGGCAAACTTCTCCAGTATCTTTGCTAAGAAAACTCCAAATGGGGTCACAAAGAGTCAGACATGACTGAGCACCAACAACGAATTTCCATATTTTCTCTCCTATTAAAACACAGTCTCCCAGAGGGCAAGGGCCATGTTTTTGCCTTTCTTTGGATCCCCAGTGCTTAGCACAGTGCCTGGCACATAGTAGGTGTTTAATTAATACTTGTTGACTGACTATGAAAAGTGATGGTGTGAAATAAGTCTAGAAACATAGGCTAGAGATAGACTGTGAAGGGCTTTAAATGCCCTTATCTTAGAGGCAATATGGAACCCTAGAAGCTTTTAAAGTAAGGCTTTAGAAAGATTATTTTACCAGTTTGCCCTGTCAGAACATGGATTGGAAAAGGGGAAGGTCTGGAAGCAGGAATATCAGTTGGGAGATTATTGTAATGGTCCACACAAGAAGTGGTAAAAGCCTAAAACTAAGGTGGCAGCCATGTGAGTGAAGACAAGTTGAAGGATTTGAAAATCATGGAGGAGGAATTAAGAAGGCCTGCTACCAATTGTGAGGGAGAGCAAAGCACTGGAGGTGACTGAGGTTACAATTCTGGGTGATTAGAAGGATGGTAGTACCCTGGAAAGAAACAGAGAGGTCAGGAGGAGAGGTGTACTGGGTGGGGGGTGGAGGGTAGAATGAATTGCTGAGTTTGAAATACCAGGGAGTTAGGCCAGGAGAGATGGCTAGCAAGCAACTAACTGATATGTGGGATTGGATGTCAGGAACAAGATGGAAGCTGGATATGCAGATTGTGGGGTGTCATCAACACAGATGGCACTTGAACCCCTTGAATTGCATCTAGGAAAGATTCCATCATAGCTGCTTGTTCAAGTTACTCACTGAGAAAAGAGCATCAGAACAGCAGAGTATGGGTAATATTCTTTCTTTAATGTATTTAAGTATATTTTGGAGCACTCTCCCTTAGAAAGAACTGAATGAGCTAGAATGAAAGGTGTATTGAGAGGTACCTTTATTGAAACTCTGAACATCACATCATTTCAGGCTGGTTTCTGCCCTAAATTATTTGTAGTCCTGAATGCCAGATTACTTCTAGGGTTTCTGTATGGTTTTGTAGTGATTCTTAGGCAGGCCCAGGATGGTCCAGGAGGGCCAGGATCCAAAACAGAGCTCTGTACACCTGCCCTGGAATAGATTTGAACCTAGGGAGGATCAAACTTCATTTTGTTGCTCCTCACAAATACCCTTACTCTGAGCAGTTGCTTTCCAGGGGTGGGGAACCTGTGGCCTTGAGGCCACATATGGCCTTCTAGGTCCCTGGGTGTGACCTTTTGACTGAGTCCAAGTTTTATAGAATAAATCCTTTTATTAAGGGGATTTGTTCTGTGAAATTTGGATTCAGTCAAATGGCCACACTTGAGGACCTAGAGGGCCACATGTGGCCTCAAGGCCGCAGGTTCCTCACCCCTGCTTCAGACCTAGCAACCCAGGGTAAGAGTTGACACTAGGGATGTGGGGGGAACTTCCTTCTACTCCACTGCTGCCCGATAGATTCAATCTGGTGGGCTGTCCAAAGACAAAGGAGATCATTATCCTGGGTACCACATTTGATCTCAATATTCTTGATTGCCCAACATAAACCCTCATCCCCTCCACTGCAAATCAGAAATCAGCCAGGAATTGCTTCCCTGTTGTAGGACTCAATAAACCATCACTGCTATGATTCATTTCATGGCTTGTAGTTTCAGGGCCTTTCACATGCATAGGACGATATTTGTTTTTTAGAACTGTGTGATGGTGTCACCCTTCCTCTGAGCAAATGAATTAATATTGCCATGTAGGAAATGGGAACATGGCTATATTAATAATTAAAGCCTTTCTCCCTTGTTAGGATCTTTATGGACTGATAATTCATTCTCCTCTTACAGAATCTTTATGCATTGAAAGTTCACTTACCACTAAAGAGTAACATCAAGTGGTCATAAGCCCAAAAAGAAATCTTGAAAGAACTTAGAAAGGATTTTAAAAATCAAATGAAAGAGAATGAGGAAAAAAAGCAATTCAAGAAAACTATGAAAAGAAAGTTAACCAACTGAAAAAAAGAGATACAAAATCATAAGGAAGAAAATAAAAAGGAATTCAAAAATCAAATAAAAGAGAATGAGGAAAAATTAGAAAAAAATAAAATAAAAGCAATCCAAGAAAATTATCAAAAGAAAGTTAACCAAATAGAAAAGGAGATACAAAATATTAAGGAAGAAAATAACTCCTTGAAAACTAGAATTGGACAAATGAAATGGAATGACGTTATAAGGCATCAAGATATAATAAAAATAGAAAAAATAGAAGATAATCTGAAGCAACTTATCAGAAAAACACAACTGATCTGAAGAACAGATAGAGGAGAGACAATATTTGTCAGACTACTTGAAAGTTATGATCAAAAAAAAGAATATGGTTACAATATTACAAGAAATTATTAAGGAAAATTGCCTTAGTTCTAGAACAAGTTCTAGAACAAGAAGGTAAAGTAGAAATAAAAAGAATCTACCAATCACTACCTGAAAGAGATCCTAGTAAGAAAACTTACTGAAAGGTCATAGCCAAGTTCCAAAATTCCCAGATAAAGAGAAAATATTGCAAGCAACAAGAGAAAAAAAAATTTAAATATTGTGGTAAAACAATCGGGATTTCACAAGACTTAGCAGCTTCTGCATGAAAAGACTGTAGGTCTTAGAGCTTTATATTTTGAAGAGCAGAGGAACTGGGGTTGCATCCAAGAATAATTTATCCAGTAGAGTTGAGTATAATCCTGAATAAAAAAAAAAAAAAAAAAAGAGGACATTTGATGAACTGAAAGACTTTCAGGTATTTGTAACAAAAAGACCAGAACTCACTGGAAAATTCTATATAAAAGATCCAGAAGAAATATAAGAAAATCATTAAAGACTAATTGTAAAGCACTGATAAAGATTAAACTATTTATGATATATGAAAATGTTATCACTATTCTTAAACCTTATCACTACTAAGATAGTTTGAAAGAAAAGTTGTAGATGAGTTGTGTATAATGGGGTGATTCTAAAAAAAACAAAAATGGGTAGGAAAAGGTCAAAAGGAGTAATTATCTCATAAAAACAGGGTGTGAAAGGAACTAATACAGAGGAAACAGGTTTGGGTGGAGGACTAGTAATGTTGTAACCTTACTCTCATCCGGTTGAAGAGGAAACAAAGTTGAAGAGACCCAAAGTTCTAGAGAGGTGAGAAAACTGGTGGTGGGGGGGGGACCCAGGGAGACACTTTTAAAAGGGTATATAGAATAAGATTAGGAGGGTGAGGGGAGAAGATAAGCAAGGGAATTTTAGAGTGGGAGAGTGTAAGGGGAAAAGATAAGGTAGGATATAGTAAAAAGAAAGGCTGAGAAGGAAAATAATAAAAATAAGATGGAGGGAAATTCACAAATAGTAATTAGAACTTTGTCAAATCTATAAGAATATGAATCATTCCCCAATTAACAAATAGTCAAAAGATATGAACAGGCAATTTTCTAATGAAGAAATCTAAGCAATTTATAGCCATATAAAAATGCTCTAAATCACTACTGATGAAAGAAATGCAGATTAAAGCAGCCTTGAGATATCATTTTACACCGACCAGATTGGCCAAAATGATAGAAGGGTAAAGTGACAAATATTGGAGAGGAGGTTTTAGAAAAATTGGGACACTAATTCATTGTTTGTGGGATTTTAAAATGATCCAACCATTTTGGAGAGCAATCTGGAATTATGCCCAAAGAATTATTAAACTGCTTATACCCTTTGACCCATTTTAGAACATATAGGTTCTTTTCCCTTTTTCCCTAATCATGATGATTAGGGGAAAAGGAAAAGAACCTTAGGGGAAAAGGGAAAAGAACCTATATGTTCTAAAATGTTTATAGCAGCTCTCTTTGTGGTGGCAAAGAACTGGAAATTTCAGGGATGCCTATCATTTGGGGAATGTCTAAACAAGTTGTGGCATATAATTGTGATAGAATACTACTGTGCTATAAGAAATGATAAGCTCTATGACTTTTGAAAAAAAACATGGAAAGACACAAAATAATGAAAAGCAAAATAAGCAGAACTAAGAGAACATTGTATACAGTAACAGCAATATAGTTTTAAGAACAACTTTGAGCAAACAAATTATTTTGTCTATTATAAATATCAAAATTAACTCTAAAGGACATATGAGGAAAGATGCTATCTGCATCTAGAGAAAGAACTGATAAATAGAAATATGTATAGAATAATTTTACATACATATATATACATATATATGTACCTATTTGTGTCTAATGGTGGCTGTCTCTACGGCAGGGGAGGGAAGAAAAAAAGAAAAAAGTATATGATAATTTTGTTGTATATTTAAAAGGAATAGCAGGTTGTGCATAGTAGATTTGCAGTTTCATGTACAATTGTCTTTTTTATTGTACTATGTTATGAAAATGCTTGTTTTATTCCATAAATTAAAAATAAAATAAAAATAAATACACATTAAATTTTTTTTTTAAAGTTTGCTTGCCCTCCTCTGTAGAATGTTTGCATTCGTATGTAAACATCCCAAAGAATTAGCCATAAACACTTCCAGAAGACCTTTGATCCTCACTTAAGAAAGTAACCCAAAGCCATCCTTTTGGCACCATCCAGACAATTTAGAGGCAGAACTCCTTGGAAAGACTCATTTGTATTAGAGGGAATTGCCAAACCATCACCCCAGATCAGATGCAGATTTGGAGGTCCACGGCACCCCCACCCCCACATACAGCTTATGCTGTAAAGAATATAGTCTAACAATTATTCTCACAATAAATCTCTTTTGGACACTTAAGTCTTCTTGTGAGCTTTCTCCTTTCTCCTTTCTCTAGTGCAAATGTTGGATAATTATTCTTTACATTTTTCCTCCGCTCTGCATTGTCTCCCTCAAAGTCCATGCCTTCTGGCCAGCCAGGCTAGAAGCTGGGCTCCTTCCTGTCAGTGGTATCCTGTCTGATGCAGCAACTTGCCCTGCCACCAATCAGTTCCAACCCGGAGATCCCAGGATCTCCAAATTCTCGAGCTCACAAAGTTGCTTCCAAGACTGGACATGTCCGTCTCAGGGTCATTGTTCAGTCAGGAAAGGATACACAAAGGAGAAAAATGGCAGGCAGAGTAGAGTGTGTCTGCTAGCCAGTGGAGAGCATCTACTATAGTTGCCAGTTTACATATAGGTGAAGAAAACTGAGAAAGAGTCCACCTTTTTTAAGATCTATTGCATCACTGGTTCTTCCTGATCAGTACTCAATAAAAGCATTGCTTTGCTATCCCTAAAAACACCTGGGTCTGGTTCCGAGTCAGACATACAGCCAGTTGGAGCAGCCAGGGACTTCATTATCCTCAAAGCACTCAAGCACTGAGCTAGCACGTGTGGTCAGGTAGAAGTGAACAGGGCTTCCTTGTACATGCCCTGTTATATGTAGGAGTCATACAATTTCTTCACAGCAGAACTGTGTGTGTGTCAGTTGAACACAAAAGGTCCATTTTACTATGTAACTACCTAGCAAGAAAAGTTCTTCTTTCCTTTTAAGGGTGTCACATACCATACCCAGAACCTCTGACAATCGCTCTACAAAACTACCCTGTAAATTATCATTTCTCTTACCTGGAGGAATGCCAGCCAAAATATGCCCAAAGAGGGTTAAATTAGCAGTTGAACACTAGTATTTTAAAAAATAAGAAATATCCATAAGAAACCAAGGTCTTACGATTGTACTGGGCAGGTTAAAAACTATGGGTTTATGTTATGTTTCAATGCTTATCTCATGCATTCATTCTATTGTTACTATGCCTGTAACCATCAAATATTTATTTAGGCCTATGGAAGAATTCATCCAAATGGTCCATAAATGGCTGTAATGGGAATTTATACTTTTTTTATATTTTGTTTTTTTTTAATTAGTAAGCATATTTTCTCTCCCTTTCAGAAAAACCAAACCCTTGTAACAAATGTGTGTAGTCAAGCAAAACAAATTCTTGTGTTGGCCACGTCCAAAAATGTATGTCTCAGTGTGTATCTTCCATCCTTCACATCTCTCAGGTCATGGGTAACATGTTTCATCATTAATTCTTTGGAATCATGGTTGGTCACTGAATTGATCAGAGTGTCTTCCAGATCAGAATTGTCTTCCAGAGTTGTTTGTCTTTACAATTTTTTGTTTTGTATAAATTATTTTTTCTGGTGCTGGTCACTTCATTCTGTGGTAGTTCTTAAGAGTCTTCCCAAGTTTCTCTGAAACTGTCCTTTTTGTCACCAGCACACTTATTGTTTGTTGTTGTTCAGTCATTTTTCAGTCATGTCAGACTCTTCGTGACCCCATTTGGCACTATTTTGGCAAAAATACTGGAGTGGTTTGCCATTTCCTTCTCCAGCTCATTTTACAGTTGAGGAAACTGAGGCAAAGAGGATTAGGTGACTTGCCCAGGGTCACACAGCTAGTAGGTGTCTGAGGCCAGATTTGATACCAGTGTTCCATAATTTATATATCATAGCTTGTTCATTAATTCTTCAACTGATGGGAACTTCCTTAGTTTCCAGTTTTGTGCCACCGACATCCACTATGCCACACATCCTGTTGATTCAGTTTCAGCCATCTCTAACACACGTTACCCTTGTTCCACTTCCATCACAACTACTTTCATTTAGATTTTCTTCTCTTCTCACGGAGACGATCATCACAACTTTGTAACTGGCCTTCCTGCCACTGGTCTATCCCTTTGCCAGAATTTATACTCTCTGACAAGCCTCTCAAACACAAGACCCGAGGCCATCTTTACACAGGTAAAAAAAGGTCCCTGGATGACTGGTATCATCAGCAATCACATTAGGCCATCTCATCTGCACACCCAGACCTTTGCCATTTTATTTTTTAGCTTCATTTCATTTAAGGAAGTTCTAGATAGGCTAAAGCCTGTAGTAAACCAACAGCTAAAATGAGAAGAACCATTTCTTGAGTGGTTCAGACCAAAGAATCACAGTTCAGAGTGCTGAGATAGATTCATTTAGGAGATGAAGCTTCAGTGTCCTGTTCTTTTTCCTCCACAAAACTAAATACAAACCACATTTCCTACCAGCAAATTGCTTCTGGACTTCTTTGGACCCCAGGAAAACATCACTGGGAAATTCCATTATGCTGCAAGGTGAAACCCGGCTGGTACATCTCATCAGTATCCTCTGTTCCTCTGACTGGAGGACAGGGCCATGGGCTCCAGGGCCTCTTTGTAAGGTGGGAGCTTAGCACAGTTTTTCTCCCCACTTCCTACCAGCTCCATTGCTTTTTGGACTTCTTTGGAATTTTCCATCATCCCCCCACACCTGGTACTTTCTTCAACCCCCACTTCCCTACAACTTTTCAAGTTCCTTTTTTGTATGGCCTTCCCCCATCAGATTATAAGTTCCTTGAGGCAGCAACTTTCTTTGTTTTTACTTGTATTTCTAGCTCTTAGCACAGTGCCTGGTGCATAGCAGGCACTTAATAAATGTTTATTAACTAATATCATCTGGGTAGCTAAGTAATGTAGTGGCAGAGGAAGATGTGAATTCAAATCCTGCCTCATACCCTTACTTGTTGCATGACACTGGGCAAGGCAAGTCACTTAACATCTTTGTGCCTCAGTTTTCTTATTCATAAAATAGAGACTTGACTTGATGGTATCTGAGGTTTCTTCCATCTCTAATTAAATTTATAATTCTATTAGCTAAGCAGCACACTGAAATGGCTTCCCTCTACTTTTCTACCTCTCAGTAGCTTTATATCCATTTCTAGTTGAAGATAATCTATCTTTTGTAATAATTTTTACATTCATTGTTACCTTCTTTAGAGGTCTCTGCATCATTGTCCTGTTTGGCATTTAAATCCCTTGACAACCTAGCCCGTTCCTACTTTTCTAGCACACCCCCAATCTTGTGTTCCAGAATGGTATTTGCAGGATGTCTACCATATATTTCTGAAAACATATGGCTTAGTAAAGAGGCTCATTCTAATCAATCATTCTTTCTAGCCTAGAATTTTAGAAACTTGATTTCCTTACACAAGTAGAATGCTACCCTACACACTTCAGCAATTATGGAAGATTATTAACAAGCTTTAAAAAAAATCAAGGTATTATTAGTGCCTATATGCATTTGGAAAAAATAAATTTTAAATGCTGTTTCAAAAAAAGTAAACTTGGAAATATTTTAAAGTAAGAAACTAAGAAATTAAGATTTTACTAACATTTAGTGTAACTATTGCAAGTACTGACACTGATACCTTCACTCAATCTATGTGTCAGTCTCATGTTACATATCACATATGAAATATCCTGAAGAATTGTGGAAATTCTCCAAAGTGGATAGAAAGATAAAAGTACTTATTACATACTCACTATGTTACTGGAACATAGTGCTGAGGATACAAATAAAAGTATGCCAGAAAGTCCCTGCCCTCAAGGAGCTTATAATCTGATGGGGGAAGGGGAGCTGGAAAGGGAGGGGCTACATATACATTTGCATGACTGGAGGCATCCAGGAGTACAGTGGAGGCCTGGACCCAAGCAAGACAGGGCCAAGGCAAGTCCAGGGTGTTTTGGAGCAGAGTTCAGGTTTCCTGTGAGAAGGGAGTACAAGAGATTTGGGAAGGAGATAGCATGACTAGAGGCGTCTGAAGAGGAGGTGACAGTGGAGCCCTCATTCATTTCCTCCCTTTCAGCATAGTGCAACCTATTCAACACATTCAACAACCTATCACACTGTCACTACCATGTTAAATATCTATACATATACGTACAGAAAAAATAAATACAAATTAAGTTGAAAGCGAGAGACAAGCTCTGATATCTGGATCATGAAAAGCTTCGTTGTGAAGGGAACACGAAAAGGTGAGAAGAGAGTGCCTTGCCAGCATAAAGGATTGGAAGGCACAAAGTTGGAAGATGGAGGAACAGAAAGAAGGCTCGCTGGGCTGCAGTGCTGGACTATGGAGTGCATGAAGCATGTAAAAAGCTGAAAGGAATTATAATTTGGGGCCAGGTTATGAAAAACTTTAAATGTCAGAAGAGTTTATATTTTATCTAAGAGGCTGCTTTCAGTATTAAAAACGTAAAAGGTTTTTGTCTTTTAATTGAAGCAACAAATAACAAGGGCTCTCTATTACCTCTCCCAATTTACCTGGGCAAGCACAGTGAAATCACTGGGTCTTGACCCCACAAGTCTTCAATTTTTGTAGATAATGCCGCTCTCCACAAACCTTGATACCCATCTTCTAGCGGCCATGTGTTAAGTGCAAGCAGTGCCTCGAAGTTAACCTTGTGAGCTATAATGACCTCTGGATCTCATACTTCTTACAGTGATTTGTTTTGCAATCCTCTCCAACACATTAATCATGCAGCATTGCATATTAGTTCCCTAATTAGTGGTCACTAGGCTGGAAGGCCCATAAGGGCAGGTAAATAACACCTACCTTTTAATTAAAGTGGAGGCAGTATAATACAGTGGAATGAATATTAGATCTGAAATCAGTTTGAATCTCAGCTCTGTCGTTTACCACCAGGATGACCTTGAGCTAGTTTATTTCCCTCCTCAGCTTCAGTTTCCTTTAGCTATAGAATTAGAAGAGAGAAAATGATCCCTAAGGTCTTTTCCTTCCTGTGGTTCTCAGTCACTTTAAAAAGTTAGTAGGAGGGGAGGGAGCCAGGGTTGAGTGGGAGAAAGGATGGTTATGGAACCAATTTTCCTCATCTTTCCTGTTTGTTCTGAAGGGTCAGTTCACCAATTATCCCTTTGGTACAAATTCCAGCCTTTTTCTGAACATCTCATTTGGGGCTGGGAAGGTATTTGTGGTGAACTACCACAGTGGGAAAGCCCACTGGTGAGCAGAGAGAAGGAACGTATTTAAACGAAAGAACAAACAGGCCTGGAAAGGGAGAGACCAAAACAAACCCAAAGTAAAAAGGCCCATGGTCACCACCTCAGCTGGGTCTCCAGCCAGGAAGAGAGGAAGAATGAGCCAAGGATACTGCTGCACATACGTGCAGGCAGACACACTGTTTACAGGACCAGAGATTTAGAATCCGAAGTGACTATTGCAGAGAATCTACCCCCTTCATTTAAGAGAGCAGGAAACCGAATCCCAGAGAAGTTAAATGACTTGTCCAAGGTCACACACCTAATCAGTCAGTCAACAAGCATTTATTAAGCACTTACTATGTGCCAAGCACTGGGAATACAAATAAGGGTCGATAGTCCTTGTCCTCCAAGTGCTTACATTCTAATGGGGAAAGACAACACATAAAAAAGTAGCTAGGAAGGGGAGGAAGTATTGTGCAGGGGCATGGTACAGAAAGTCCTGTGGATATAGGTCAGCAGCACAGCCTTCAGAAGGATGAAGACGTGTTTGGCCTAGTAAGAACTAGGATTCACCCTATCTTCTGTCTCCAAGTACAATGTTTTGGGTTTGTTTTTTTAAAAAATACATATACTTCCTGTCCTTTCTGCTCTCATCACCCCTGGGTTTAAGTACCTGGAAGAGGGTTAACTTGTGGGGACTAGATCTGAGAGTACCTTGTGTTTAGGACAGACATATTTCTTTTCCAAGATGTGAAACTCAGGTGCTGGCAGCTGTTACTGGCCCAGAGTGGGAATGACAATTAGAAACTAAATATCTGAGAGAGGCAGTGGAGTAGAAAGGGTGCTTTTGGAGTCAAATGACCTGAATTCAGAACCAGATTCTGCTACTTCAACTCACTTACTTCTCTGGACCAATTTCCTCATCTGTAATTTGAAGCGACTGGACTTGACCTCTAAATTTCCTTCCATTCTAAATCCTGTCACCACGTATCACAGGGGAGTGTTGACAAGAAGTCTCGGTTATCACTGTCTTCTTTCAGGCACTTGGACTGAAAGTAACTGTTTTAAAACAAATTAAAGCATAATTATTTTACATTCCTCTGAGCCACCTATTTGATAAAAGAGGAAGTGCACACAGAATTTCTGAGCTGGAAGGAAAAAGAATGACCTCTAGAACAGGGGTTCTTAACCTGAAGCTTAGAGACCCCCAAAGGGTCCATTGATAAGATTTCAAAGTATCCATGAACTTGGATAAAAAAAATATACATCTTTATTTTCACTAACCTTTAGTTTCCTTTATAATCCCGTGTATTTTATTTTGTCTTGAAAAATATTATTCTGTGAAAAGGTCCATAAGCTTCACCAGAAAGCAGTCTGGTCCATGCCACAAGAAAGGTTAGGAATCCCTATATTAGAATATATTCAACAAGTGGTCATTTTAGTCTTGGAAGATCTCCAGTGAGGGGGAGTTAAGGGGAGTTCATTACCTCCTAATAGTAACACTGTCTCTTATGTTCCTACCCTGCCACTGAATTCTCCACCCCTCCTTCCCCAGTACTAATAAGGGTACCACACTCTCCTCCCAGTCACCCAACTCATTGACAAATCTTGTAGTTCTACCTTCACCACAACTCTCATATATATACCTTCATCACATCTTACCTGGAGATGAATTAGGCTAATTGCAATAGCCTAATTCATCTCCTTTCCTCAAGTTTCTCCATCCTTCCCTTAGCTACCAAAGTGATTTTTCTAAAATGTAGGTCTGACCGTTATCACCCTAGGTCCCTATCCTAGGTAAGCCTTGGTATTCTGGTGGATGAATAGGCTGGAGCTAGATAGACATAGAAGGTTAAGGTGATAGTTAGTAACTACCTTCTAAGCCATAGTCAGGGCAGCTATGCCACAGGGAGAACCCGAGTGGAGTGAATAAACTCCGTCCACAGGGGAGGCATGTCTGCAAGCCCAAGTAGTCACTGTTCCTAATAGTGGAGGTGAAGAAGGTGAAAGGGTACTTGTCAAGACACCTATGTTGGCTAGGTCCCATATCCTGGTAGGATGGCTGGATCAAAGGTAATCTTTCTAGTTCCTCTTTTACACTATAGCCTGGCTAAGGATGCTGGGGGAAGTTTCACAGCCCCAGGATTTGCTTTTCTCTCGGTGTATTCCTAAACATTTCTGCCACCAGAAGACCTCTCTAATTAGGCATTTAGTCCTTCTTTCCCTTTCAGGGTCCCAAGCTAATTGTTTTTTTTTTTTTTAGCAAGGATTTATTAATTACAAAGGAAACAAAAAAAAATCTACAAAAGAAAACAAAAAACTCGTAAGCCCTGAGCATCTGGTCTTAGTCTCATTCAGAGCCTGTCATAATAAAACATTGGGTGGCCTGTGGTCCTCTTTCAAGTAAGAGCCCCTTCCTATATACCTACTTAGTCTCAAACCTCAAGTCTTTCTCCCAAGATCTGCAGAGGGCCCAGACCCTGATTCTAGCCCTCTCCTTGAAAAGAGCCAACAGGGGCAGCTGGGTGGCGCAGTGGATAGAGCACTGGGCCTGGAGTCAGGAAGACCTGAGTTCGAATCTGGCCTCAGAGCAGACACTTGACACGTACTAGCTGTGTGACCCTGGGCAAGTCACTTAACCCTGATTGCCTCACCAAAAACAAAAAGATAAAATAAAAAAGCCAACAGCTCATATGGCCCTTAAGAGGGACTCAAATTTACAAAGCACCTTCCTTAAGACTCTGTGATACAGAGAATATAAATATTACAACCCTCATTTTGTAGATGAGGAATGTGAGTCTCAGAGTGTTTACAGAATTTTTGCCTAGTCACACTACCACTATCAGAACTAGGATTCAAATCTAGATTTCTTGACTCTAATGCTCCTCCCATTATGCTACACTCCCTTACCATATGGCATCCCCAAATGTTAAGGATGCTAAAAAAAAAAGGACTGCATATTCATTTTAAGTATATGTAGACACTCTCCCCACCAAAATACACACTCACACACCCACCCACACCCACACACCATTTTGTCACTCTCAAAGCACCTGCTGCTGCACAAGCCCATTTATCATTTTAACCCCAATATTCTCCTGGGAATGCTCTATAGCTGCAAATCTCGATAAACCACTATCTCCAAAAAATAGAATGAAAAACCAGAGGATAATGGAGAGACACAATGGAGGTATACAAATGCAACCAGCTAAGGGTTTGTTATCAGTGCTAACCTACCTGTAATAAACAGGATAAAGAGAAATTAATAGGAACACAAATGACTTGAAAAGAAAGTAAGTCACTCGTGCAGCAAAGATGAATGACAAAACTTTCAGTTAAGGTGGTATCATGAAAGGTCCAAAACAAGCCCAGCTCTCCCACACAAACCCCAACAAATATCTGAAAACAGTCCCAGAAAGACCAATGATAAAGACATATTAAGGAAAGTTAAGTTCTATCCATTCCATAGTTGCACAAAAGGAAGGCTGGGAAATGGCAGAGACCTGCAGAGGGGTCAAAATAGAAAAGCAGCCACCAGCTCAGGCTTACACACTATGGAAACCACTATGAACTCTAGTAACTGGGTACAAGCCAGTAAAGGTGAGGAAAAGAGGGATTGGGGTGAACAGGATGTCTTGAGCCAATGCCCAGACTGTCAAAGTGGAAGTAGGAGACAGAATTAGTCCTAATACTCCACAAGGAGACCAATCCTAGCATACACACCTCAGAGCACTGGGAGCCGAGAGAGAAGGCAAAGTCATGCTTACTCAGCTCTTGGGCACTAGTGTAGAGAGGAGGGTTATGCAGGAAATCTTAGATTAACATGATCTTCATTAGATTAGTGTCCATTAGGGCAATAGCAGAGGACAGAACCGCTGACTGAAGATCATGAAATAAAGGAGGAGACCACTCAAGGCCAGAACTCAAAGTGGACCACTAGAAGACTGATTTAGAAGACACCAGAAATTGAGGCAGAGGGTGGGACCTAATACCAGCCACTCATCTAGATGAACACCAGCAAAGATACAGATTACCACAGGGACAGCCAAACAAGACCAACCCAAACCATCCAAAAGTTCCAGAGCAGACTGATCTGAGCACAATATCCTCAGCAAGAACAACTGAGGATGAAAATATAAGGGGAAAACACACACACACACAGATCACAATTAAGAAATACTATGGGTTATTCAAAGCCTAAGCAAAGGTAAATCCAGAAGAGAATTACACAACAATTATAAGCAGAGTCCCAGAGGAAAAAAATGGCTTGGCCCTGAGTACTACAAGGTGGAAGAAGCAAATTTAGTAATAGATGAAACGAGAGTTTGAGAAGAAAAAAACTAAAAGGAAAAAGGAAATGTAAAACTTTGCTCAAGTGGCAGACTTGATAACAGAATAGAGCAAACAGAATTCAAAAACTTTAAAATAAAAAGATTTTTTAAAATAGAAGAAAACGGAGGTTATCTATAATCAAAAACTGACCCAGAAACAGATTGAGGAAAGATAAGTTAAGATCACTGGACTCTCTGAAAGCCAAACAAAATTAAAAGCCTAAGTCCCATATTTCAACTAATCATAATGGACAACTGCTCAGATATTTCAGAACCATGGGACAAAATGAAAATATTTCTAAAAGAAATCCCAAACTGAAAATACTCATGAATGTGTCATAGCTAAAATCTAGAGCTTCTAAGTGGGAAAACAAAAACAAAAACAAAACTGCAAGCATCCAGTATTTGAAGTCATTTCCTTTAAGTATCAAGGAGCCACAGTCACTCAAGATTCAGCAGGAAAGAAAATACTGGAGTATGATAGTCCCAAATGCAAAATACAAAGGATTATAATCAAGAATAATAAAGCCTGCAAAAATGAATAAAATCCTACAAGGAGAAAAATGGGCCTTTAATAAAACTTTCAATCTTTCCTAATGAAAACCCAAACCTGAATAGAAACTGTGAAGTATAATGAATTATAGCTAGCCTTTATATAGTTACTAATATGTGTCAGTCCTCGTGCTAAACACTTTACACAAATTATCTCTTTTGATCCTCACAATAATCCTGAGGTAGGTGATATTATCCCCATTTTGCAGTTGAGGAAACTGAGGCAAAAGAAGTTAAGTGACTTGCCTTGGCTAGTAAGGGTCTAGAAATACATTTGAACTTAGGTCTTCCTAACACCATGCCCAGTACTCTTTCCACTCTGCCACCTACTGCCTCTACAAATGTATTTGAGCACTTCACAGGGCTATATGATGAAGTACTCAGACAGTACTTCAGAGAGAAGATGCAAATACCCTTTCAGAATCCTAATGTTTTTAAGTGTCACAGAAGGAATTAAATAAGAAACATAGATGTTGGGTACAGTTTTATTCTGTTTTGTTGCTTTTAAGAAAGGAAAGAAAAAGGAGGGGGAGAAAAGGAATATATTAGTGAATAAGTAAGGAAGGAGAAAGAAATTACTATTTCATGTAAGTGGTGTAAGGGAGAACAGCATACAGAGAGAAGGTTAGGGGATGCAAGTATCTCACGACCTCTCTTTATCAGATCAGATAAAGGAGGACTGAACACAAGAGTTTGGTGCAGAAATGTATTAAGTCTACAAGTATACAGAGAGAGCAAGGGAAAGAGAAGAGGAGAGTAATAAGGAGAGGAGTCACAGGGAAATAGTCCCAACTAAAACAAATTTCAATTTTGGAAAGCTGATCATAGGGGTGATTTTTTATGAAAGAGAGAAAGTCTAAGAACCAAAGATCAAGGTCTGAACTTTGGTGACGAGAGGGGCAAAGAAGTAGGACCAGTGGTCATTTCAATTATGGTTTCTCCAACTTCTGCTGCTTCTCTGTCCCCTTCTTTGTAAAAAGGGGGCTGAGAAGTAAAGGAGGAAAAGTATAAGAGGACATGGTGGAGAGAAATACACAATAACAACAACCAGTCATGATTGTGACTATGAAAGGGATAAACTTATCTATAAAATGGAAGAGAACAGCAGAATGAGACAGATTTCAAAAATTGGAAAGGAAAATTGGAATTGGAAAGCAAAATCCAACAATATGTTATTTATAAGAAATGCGCCTGAAACAGAAATATTCATACAGAATTAAAACAACATGCTAGAGCAGAATTTATTATGCTTCAGGAATTTTTTAAAAAAGTCGTAGCAATCATGATCTTAGACAAAGCAACAATAAAATTATGCTTACAGGCACCATATATAACATTAGTACTTAATATATACACACCAAATGGCATGACATCTAAGTACTTGAAAGAAAAGTTAATGCAATTACCAGGAAAAATTGATAGCAAAATTATTAATAGCTAAGAACTTCCTTTCAGACTTGGACAAATCTAACAAAAAGATAAATAATAAAGAAGCTAAGGCTTGGAAAAGTTAATATGGAAAATCTATGCTGATTACTAAATGGGAATACAAAGTGCATGACATCTATTTTTTTAATTGTCCATGTTATTAAATTAGGGCATAAAACTGCAAATACAGAAAAGTGAATTATTAATATTTACTGATCACCATTTACTGAATTAATAAAGAACTTATTAAGAATATTTGCTGACCATAATAAAATAAAAATTATAATCAATAAAGAGCCTTTGAGGAGAGGCTAAACTTATACGGAGACAATTCTAAAGAATTGGTGATCAAAGAACAAATCACAAAAACAATAGATAACTTCATCCAAAAAATGACAATGAGACAAAACTTTTGGGATGCAGCCAAAGTAATACTTATGGGGAGATAGATATCAACAAACACTTTCATTAACGAAAGAGAGATCAATAAAGAGGCACACACAAAAAAATAGAAATACTGAAAATCAAAGAGATAAAAAAGAAAACAAAAAAATTGAAATGATAAAACTAGAGCTTGGTTTTATGGGGGAAAAAATGAATAAAATAGACAAAATATTAGCTAGTATATCCAAGAAAAGAGAGGAAAAACAAACTGCCAATATCCAAAGTAAAGGAATTAAAAACTATTTTGCCCAATTACATGCCAGAAAATAAATGAGATGGATAAACTAGTTGGTCCATCCATTCTGGAAAGCTATTTGGAAATAAAATTCATGTGTACTCTTTGACACAGAGATACACTAGGGCTAGGCACACCCAAAAGGTATCAAAGAAAGAAAAGGACTCATATATACAAACATACTAATAGCAACAGTTTTTGTTCTACCAAAGAAACTACGGGGATGTCCCTCAAGTGGGGTAATAACAACAAATTATGGTATCTGCACAATAAGAGATGATGAAAGCTACGGATAAAAAGAAACCTGGAAAAACTTGAATTGATGTAGTAAAGTGAGCAGAACCAGTATTATTTTTATCTTATAACATTAGAAAGGAAAATGACTTCAGCAGAATTAAGAACTTTTTATCAATGCAATAATCAATCACAACTCCAGAACACTGATGAAGCATGACCCTCACCTACTTCTTGGTGAAGAAAATAGACTATAGGTAAAGACATACTTGTCTAGATGTGATCTCAAATTTGTTTTGACTATACTTTTGTTATAAAGAAAAGCAGGAAAGAATTGGGAGGAAAATGGGAAAATAGATGAAAAACAAAAGAGAGGAAAGAAGAGATGGTCAATGATACACCTGAAAAATAAGAAAACCAGAAGAGTAGGGCTCAGATGTGGACACAGACAAGCAGGAAGTATTAGTACTCCCATGTTAAATTTAATATATATTTTTACAAAGAACAAGCTATATATAGGAGATTGTTTCATAACAATCCTCATTTTCTGGCTGTCCTTGCATATAGGAATAGTCATGGTTTTCTAGTTCACAATCATTTTAAAAAAGGAATAACAAGCAATGGGTAATACTAGTACATTAATACCCCAAGATACACAAAGGCCTCCGGCATGTTGAGTACATCCTTATCACCTGTAATGCTGCTGCACCTTAAGGACCAGTAGGCCTTTCCATCTGTACTACAGTTCCTACATGGGTCCCTCCTATATCTCCTTCTTGAATGTGAATGAACTCTTCGAGAATAAGATTCTCTCACTTTTCTATTTTATCTCCCTCACATTTAGCACAGAGGTCTGTATATCATAAGAGCTTACTCAATGTTTTTTCATTCATTTATCATCTGTTGAGGATTTATGAAGCAGAATGAGAAAGCAATGGGGGAAAACATGGCTCCATCAAAGCAAAGTACAGTCTCCAGTGAGTGGGGTCAGTCAGAAGGAGGGCTTCACAGGCAAGAAATGAAACATCCCATTCCCTTCCAGTGGCACCCTATAGGTGGAAAGACTGTGGGGTAACAGACAGTAACACAGCGATGGAGGAAGGTCAGAGAGAGAATTACAGAATATTCCAGCTTCTGAAAAAACTCACTACTTAGGCACAAACAAGAAAGAACATAAACTTCTCCCTCACACAGTCTTTTTTATTTCAGGAGCCTGAACCAATGGCTTTTCTCAAGGGTTGGTGGCAGAAAGCAGGAAAACCCACAACAGTACTTCTCTCTAAGAGCCTGAAAGGTGGGGAGGGAACCGAGATCTCCGAATGCCCAGAGTATGAAAAATGAAAAGGAGAACCATGGCCCAGCTCAAATGTAGAGAGGAAAATATGGCTATCCATCTGAGAAAGCAGGAGAACTCCATTCCAGCTACTTGGGTGTAACACGGAAGACCCGAATATGGATGGCTGAGTTATTTCGGGTTCGGGTCAGTGGCTCCCTAGTGTTAGTCTCAGGCTCCAGCTCATCCACCAGCTCCACAGTGGAGGTGTTGGCAGCCACTTGTAAGGCCCCAAAGCTGCTGGCTTGCAACTGCAGGGCAATGTTGATGGCTCGATTAATGGCCAGGCCCAGGCCATGAATGTAAATCTCAGGACAGCCACCCTGGCCCCGACCCCCTCCCCCACCCTCCAGAAGCTTTTGACATCGAGCCAGCTGGGCCTTGAAGTCAGTCTTCATGTTAACATAGATGTCATTTGGTCTTCGGGGAAGACGGTGGGGAAGCCGCTTTCGAAGAGTGTACTCCACTGGGTCCAGTTCAGCCTCACTGGCTCCCCATGTCTCCCCATTCTCAGCCATATCCTGTGTCCTGTGGATAGATGGGAGGAAAGGGGTCAGCTAAACTGGATCCCATGTACCCCAGGATGAGAACCTGAGGAAGGGGCACACATATGGACTTTGCCCTCTTCATTCTTCTAAATAATCTAGGAATGCTAGATCTAGAAGATACCTCAGATTCATCTAGACTGGATGTTTTTAACCTTTTCCTTTTTTGGTGTAGGGACCTCTTTGGCAGTCTGGCAAAGCCTATGAATCCTTTCTCAGAATAATACTTTTAAGTGTATAACATAAAATACATAGGATTACAGAGGAAGCCACTTACATTAATATACAATTATGAAAATATTTTTAAAAGTTCATGGATCCCAGATTAAGAAACCCTGATCTAGGCCAAATCACTCATTTTACAGTTAAGGCAACTGATGCTTAGAAGAATCTTGCCAAAGATCACACAGATATTTAATAGTAGGGTTTGTCAGTCTCTCTGACTCCCAGCCCAATCCAGTCTTCATCACGGCAGAGTAGCAGATACTTATAAATATGTAGCTTTTACGGTTACAAAATACTTACCATAATTTTCATTTAGCCTCACAATGACTATCACCTTCCCCCATACAGAGGTGACCCAAAGTGTTAAGAAAACTAGTCACCGTCCTGAACCCCTTCCCCTACCCCGTCACCCGTCAGAGGGTGTGAGACAAGAACCCGGGCATTCTGGGCTCAAAGACCACCAAGCTCCCCCAAATTCCCAACCCTGACTGATAGATGGATACTATAGACACAGACACATAGCTATATCTATATACTTCATTCATCAGCCCTCGTCCAATTTGGTTTGCCACCTACACACCCACACCCACATACACAAACCACACCCACACATTCCACAAACATACACACCACATACACATATATGCCACAACACACCACACAAAGATCATACAACTACACACATACTACACACACCACCCACACACCCTCTCCCCCACTACAAAGACCACAACAGACATCAAACACACACACACACACACACACACACACACACACGCACACCCCTATCTCAGCTTCCCAGTTGTCCCACCCCCGGCACTCACCGCCTTGGGAAGGGAGCGCCTTCCTCCCCGGGTGCCGGGGCCGGCCCGCTCTTCACGCGCCAGAAGCAGCTCTAAGAAGGAAGCGCCCACAGAGGAGCAGCCACACCAGCTATGGAAGGAGCGCCAGGCTCCCGAAGCGCGAGTGACAACGCGCATGCGCGCCTGGCCCCGGAGGGTTAAAGCATTAGACCTCCGTGTTTGCACCAATCGCCTGCCCCCTTCTTGGGTTTCCCACTCCCATTCCCCCTTTCCTCTCTCCTTCTTTGACTAGAGTATTTTGGAGTCTCGCGAGGTTTCTAAAAGGCGGATGGGATCTCTCGAGTGGGAGAAAGTACCACGTGAAAGGAGGGGGCGGAGCCCAAAAGAAGAGGGCGGGGTCGGGTGGGAGCCATTTAGGGGACTTGAGTTGGCCTTCTGGGGAGGTGGAGAAGGGAGGGGGAGCTCCTTGGGGCTGCTGGCTTGACGTTCCTTTGCTATGCGAGGATCTGGGCGGGCCTTGCAGGGTCGAGCTAATACGGGCATCCTGCCTGGAGGAGGAGGCTGAGCTGTCTGTGGTAATTCACATTGCCATAGCCCCTGGCGTTCAGGCCAAATCAGAGGACACCCTCGCCCGACCCATCATTGCTAATCTTCACCCTTGGGCACTTTAAAGGTTGACTCAGATGCCAAGGGTTAGGTTAATTAGCCTCCTTACCATATGCATAGCACTTTACAAAACATTTTCAAATATGGTCTCACGTGTGATGCAAAACCCTGTGAGATAGGTATGCAGTGGATAGAGGACTGGGCCAGGACTCAGAAAGACCCTAGTTCAAATTGGGACAAATGAAAAACCCGAGAGAATGTTTCTGGGTAATTAATAAGCAATTTATTAATTAGGTTAACACATAATAAATTGAGGTCAATGGTTTTTGTGGAAACCAAAGACCCCCTCCCTCCCCTCCTGGAGGCTGCTGAATGTTTAAATACCTTTGGAAAAGGGGGTGTCTCTTAGGGTGAAAATTGTGGAAAGCCCTGCAGATGCACTGGACACAGAAGAAGCCTGTTTGCTGAAAGGAGCCAATCAGCAGCCTGCAATGAGCCAAAATATGGCTTGCTCCCAGATGCCTTTGTTGGTGTTGCTGGCTGGCCTTGCTGAATTGTGGCTTCCCCCACTCCCCCAAACTGACCCAAACCAGCCTAGCGGTCAGCTGTTCCTGCAAACCATCTTGCTTCTATGTCCACCTGTTCCTGGGAAAGATTGTCCATTCTTTTTCCCAACCCCTCCCTGAACCTCCCCTTTGTAGTTTTCAAGCATAAATCTCCCCTGCCTCTCCTGGGCTGTGGGCTTATTTGGATGTGGGGGTTTTGGAACTAGTGTGTGATTTCCTCCTAATAAATCTTCTGCTTTCAACCTAGCTTGGAAGTCTCTACATTTTGAGGGGTGGCTTTGCCTGGTTGGAAATCAACCCTGATTGGTTAACAATGAGAAACTTAACATTATAATAAGAGGTGGACTTTTCTAAAGAGGGACTGGGTAGTGACTTTGATCACATTTGTTTGAGTTCTTGAACAAAGAGACTCATCTCCACCAGTCATACCAGAGTAGAACAATGGTGGGGTTACAGTAAGAATTCCATGAAAATAAGATGCTCTGGGGTGAATTTTTGGGCAAGGTCATAAATGTCCTCGAGAGGCTTTGAATGAGTAAGAGAAAAAAAGAGTCCCTTATATTTGGGTCACTTATATAAAATTGATTATTAATGTAATAAAGTAATCATTTTTCTCAAAATCCTGGCCTCAGACACTATGTGACCCTGGACAGGTCACTTAACCTCTGCTGAAAGGAGCCAATCAGGAGCCTGTAGTGAGCCAAAGTCATTTTGCTCACTTTCAGTTTCCTCATCTGTAGAACAAAGTTATAGCAACTACCTCTTAGGGTTGTTGTGAAGATCAAATGATAATTGTAAAGCATCTGGCACGTAGAAGGCACTATATAATGTTAGCTATTAGATAAGCAGAGTTGGTGATATTCCTACTTCATAGCTTAGTTAACAGAGACCTAGAGGGAATAAGTGACTCTTCCAAGGTGACCCAAATATTCCCTGTCGTGGCCATGATGCTCTCCATCCCCACTGTTTCCTAAGTTTCATAGAATTCTGAAAGAGGCATTAGTAGAGAATGATGAGGTTCAAGAATCAGGTCATCCAGAAAGAATTCAAAGGACAGATATTCTCCTAGTCAAGAGGGCTTTATTGACACAAAAGTGGTGTGTTAGTCCTTAGGGGTACTAGCAGCTTGGAGAAGAACGGGGCCTTGCTTTTATACACAAGTCTTGGGCACTCAACTAGGAGTCAGGTATCCTTCTTTGTGGGCAGTTAACCACAGGGAAGAGGAAGCAGGTGTGTTGGGTACTTTTAACCACAGGGAAAGGGAAGCAGGAAAAGGGAAACAGGTGTGTCTTTTTTTATTTTAATAATTTTTTTAAAATTTTTAACATTCACTTCCACAAAATTTTGAGTTCCAAATTTTCTGCCCATCTCTCCCCTCCTCCCACCCCAAGATGGCATGCATTCTGAATACTCCTTCCCCAAATCTGCTATCCCTTCTATCACCCCTTCTCTTATCCTCTTCCCTTTCTATTTTCCTGTAGGTCAGGATAGATTTCTATACCCCATTGCCTGTATGTCTAATTTCCCAGTTGCATGTAAAAATGATTTTTAACATTCATTTTTAAAACTTTGAGTTCCAAATTCTCTCCCTTCCTCCCTCCCCACCCACTTACATTGAGAAGGCAAGCAATTCCGTATAGGTTATACATATGTAGTCATGCAAAAAACTTCCATAATAGTCATGTATATAATATATACATATTATATATATGTAATCAAAAGGATTATGGACTATGCAGTAGTTTCACTTTAGGTTCAGATCTCAAGATATAATGACATGCACTCAGTATAAACTTAACAATCACATTTATTTTACAATGATAAATAATGATTAAGGCAACACAAGCATATAAAGATAAGAATAACATTCAATGCAATAAGTATTAATCAAAATCAAGAAAAGGAGGAATAAGAAAAGAAAGGATACACACTCATTGACCAGGCGAGCTCAAATACCTACAAGACCGGGGAGACTGGAGACGATCAAGAGGTCTGATCAGGGGGCCAAAAGAGCAGCGTCCTGCTCTTAAACAACAAAAGCTGTGCACACAATTAGCTTTTCGAACGTCCCTATCTCTGACATCAAAGTACTCCAAAAAATCCCCTTTCAGATGCCCCCTTTATATCTATGTAAACCAGGGAAAAAACAATCTTAATATTTTGTTTTGTGTACATATCCTTGGTGAGCGCTCAGGTCCTGGATATGCACACATTCTATCAAAGGTGGGAGCTTGATCAGAGCCCCAAATACCTGTTTGTTGTGTAAATCTCCAAGAAGGGATCATGTCCTTGGACAGTTACACACTTCTCTCAAGAAAAATGTTCCTTGGAATAAGAATTGCTTTCCTAGGTAACATACTTTTTTGGTTACTTAATGTTCTGTCTCCATAGTAACCTTGGCCATGCATGTTAACTCTACATTCTTTATGTCAGGTCATGGGGCGGTTTCATGAGGAGCTGGGGAATATCTTCCTTAGTTTCCCTCACAATATATATACATATATATATAATCCCCTCCATCCTATCCTGCTCTCCTGTTTATTCTATTCTCTCTGTTGACCCTGTCCTTTCTCAAAAGTGTTTGCTTCTGATTACTTCCTCCCCCAAACTGCCCTCCCTTCTGTCATGCTCCCCTCTCTTATCCCTTTTCCCCCTATTTTCATATAGGGTAAGATAGATTTCCATACTCAATTGAGTGTGTATGTTATTCCCTCCTTAAGCCAAATCCAATGAGAATAAGATTCATTTATTCCTTCTCACCTCCCCCCTCTTCCCCTCCACTGTAAAAGCTTTTTCTTGCCTCTTTTATGTGAGATAATTTACCCCATTCTATTTCTCCCTTTCTCCTCCTCCCAGTATAATCCTCTCTCACCCCTTAATTTTATTTTTTATATATCATCCCTTCATATTCAACTCACCCTATGCCCTCTGTCTATATTTATACATATACATATACATATATATAATATATGTATATATTCCCTCCAACTACCCTAATATTGAGAAAGATTTCATGAGTTACAAATATCCATCTTTCCATGAATTGTAAGCCATTGAATTTTAATAAGTCTCTTATGATATCTCTTTCCTGTTTACCTTTTCATGCTTCTTTTGAGTATTGTATTTGAAAGTCAAATTTTCTATTCAGCTCTGGTCTTTTCATCAAGAATGCTTGAAAGTCCTCTATTTCATTGAATATCCATTTTTCTCCTCATGGATTAAACTCAGTTTTGCTGGGTAGGTGATTCTTGGTTTTAATCCTAGCCCCTTTGACCTCCAGAATATCATATTACAAGCCTTTCGATCCCTTAATGTAGAAGTTGCTAAATATTGTGTTATCCTGATTGTGTTTCCACAGTACTTGAATTGTTTCTTTCTGGCTGCTTGCAATATTTTCTCCTTCACCTGGGAACTCTGGAATTTGGCTACAATATTCCTAGGAGTTTTCCTTTTGGGATCTCTTTCAGGAGGTGATCAGTGGATTCTTTCAATTTCTATTTTGCCCTTTGAGTCTAGAATATGAGGGCAGTTTTCCTTGATGATTTCTTGAATGATGATTTTTTTTATCGTGGTTTTCAGGTAGTCCAATAATTTTTTAATTCTCTCTCCTGGATCAATCTTCCAGGTCAGTTATTTTTCCAATGAGATATTTCACATTGTCTTCTATTTTTTCATTCTTTTAGTTTTGTTTTATAATTTCTTGATTTTTCATAGAGTTATTAGCTTGCATTTGCTCCATTCTAATTTTTAAGGAATTATTTTCTTCAGTGATCTTTTGGGCTCTCTTTTCATTTGACCAATTCTGCTTTTTAAGGCATTCTTCTCCTCATTGGCTTTTTGGACCTCTTTTGCCATTTGGGTTATTCTATTTTTTAAGGTGTTATTTTCATCAGTATTTTTTGGGTCTCCTTTAGCAGGCTGTTGACTCATTTTTCATGATTTTTTTGCATCACTCTCATTTCTCTTCCCAATCTCTGCTCTACTTTTCTTACTGGCTTTTCAAAATATTTTTTGAGCTCTTCCATGGCCTGAGACTAATTCCTATTTTTCTCGGAAGCTTTGGATGTAGGAGCTTTGACTTTGATGTCTTCTTCTGATTGTATGTTTTCATCTTCTTTGTCACCAAAGTAAGATTCTATGGTCTGAGTTTTTTCCCATCGTTTGCTCATGTTCCCAGCCAATTACTTGACTTTTAAACTCTTTGTTGAGGTAGGCCTCTGCTTCCAGTGTGGACGGTGTACTGTCCCAAGCTTCAGGGGTTTTGTGCAGTTGTTTTCAGAGGTACTTCTAGCGACCAGCAAATTTTTAGTTCTTCCAAGGTGGTATGATCAAAAGAGAGGTGTTTACTCCTTTCCTGACCTGTGCTCTGGTCTATGAGTGACCACAAGCACTCTTTTCTTTCTTGAAACTGTGAGGAGGGTCCCCTCTCCACTGATACTTCAAGCTGTATTATGCTAGTGCTCCTCTTCACCCCAGGACCGCCACCTGGGACTGGGACACAGATCCAAGCATGGACAAAGCAAGGGAATCCTGCCTCAGCACCAGCAAAGAGATCCCTGCAATCCCCCTCTGATCAGCTGCTTGATACCTCCACCATCTATGGGCCAAGAGCTCCAGAAGCAGCCACCACCACCACAGCCCTGGGGCTGGGAACAGACCACATTCTTCTCTTACCCAGGTCTGACAGACCTTTCCCATTGACCTTCTAATTTTTTGACATTTTTGGGTTGAGAAGTCTGGAAACCACCACAACTGATTCATGATTTAGTCCCCTAAGGCCTGCTCTAGGTTTGCTGTGGCCCTGTTTTTGCCTGCGTGGTTCACTTTGAACGGCGCTCCTCTGCCATCCTGGTACAACAGACCTTTCCTATCTACCTTCCAGGTTGTCTTGGGCTGGAAATTTGTTTCATTCTGTCTTTTTGTGGGTTCTGCTGCTCTAGAATTTGTTTAGAGCCATTTTTCACAGGTATTTGGAGGGTTTGGGGGAGAGCTCAAGCAAGTCACTGCTTTTACTCCGCCATCTTGGCTTCGCTCTTTGCAGATGTGTCTTGTTAACAGGTAGAGCCCCCTATTACTGGGCAGATTAAGATTTAGATAAGGCTTTCATTGTTCCTGGACAGAAGTCAGCCTCATCATTTCCCCCTCTAATTATTGATAAGAGAAATCTTTTGGGAAAATGGATGGTGGTCTCTTCTTCAGTAAATACTTTCTGCTGACAAGGGGCATAGAGTTGTCCCTCAGGAGAAGGGGAACCAGATGGGTGGGGGAATTGACGTCTGAACAGAGTCCAAGGTGGAGAACTCTATACCAGTCACCCAGGAGCTTGGACAGATGAAGATGGAGTTTATATTCTATATACCAGAAGACACAATGTGCATTAACAAATTACACCAAGGTAAGCTCTCATAAATGAGAGGCATCCCCCTCAACCCCTCAAGAAGCCGAGAAACCATCTCACCTAACTACATAGAAGTCAGAGACCCACAACGAGGCTCCAGGTAATCCAGGCACCCACAGGGGTCCAGTCACAGGACTGGGTAGGGGGAGAGAGAGAGAGTGAGAGAGAGAGAGAGAGAGAGAGAGAGAGAGAGAGAGAGAGAGAGAGAG